>NW_023494803.1:13960899-14270297 GCF_904425465.1 Colossoma macropomum
CTGGTTAAATCACTAATATTAACTGATGACTTTGCTCACTGTGTCTTTTTGCTTCAGAGTTCATTCTCTATTTGGGAAAATTGTGACGTTATCTGGTTAATTGTCTAATATTAGCCGTTTACTTTGCTAACAGTGTCTTTTTTTGCTTCAGACTTTGTCCTCTATTGTTTGAGAAACCAGGCTAGCCATTATTCTCAGAAAATATACTTGGCTAACATTGCTTACATAGATATCTGATTGAGTGGAGGCTCACATCACTAATATCAGTTATCTGTAGTTAAATATCAGTTATCTGTAGTGAAGCAGGTAAACGTAATCACTTTTCCGCTTTGTTATGAAAAAGAGCTCTTCAGATTAATCTACATTACAACCCATGTTACAAAATGTTATTCCACACATCGCGTGTAGTTACATATTTCCACCAGAGAGGCCGCCAATTCCCCAAATTTGCCCACCTTACAAAGTGCAGCTTTAATGATAATAACTTTGATATGCACACACACGTTGCAGGTTGGCTGTAGCAGGCACAGTTCCTTGTCGTGTTTTACGCTGTCTGGATTCTGACAGTGATATCTGCCCTCTCCTGGGATTAACAGTAATAATTCACTTTCAGCCAAGCACAGAAAATAATGGATTAAAGTGGAAATTTAGCCAAAACAGGGCTGTCTGCTAGCTTTAAATTATTCACCATGATTACTCTCTCTTTCTCTCCCTCTCTCTCTCTCTCTCTCTCTCTCTCTCTGCGGTGTGTGTGTGATTGATGAGATTGATGTGATATTTATTTGGAATGTGTTTCTCATCCATCGCCCCCCCGCTGTCATCAGTCGGTGTGTGTGTGCCACCGAGCCACCGCAATATTTACGAGCCGCTTTTCACCACAGAGCAGCTTCAATTTACACACCACTGCAAATCACCCTCGTACACTTGCACACAAACTCCAGCAGCCCCTACACTGCAGCCCACCACAACAGCACACTAGCAAAGTAGCTCAAACTGGCATATACTGGCACTCTGACAGCACCAGCAGACTAGCACAGACCAGCAGACTAGCACAGACCAGCAGATTAGCACAGACAAGCAGACTAGCACAGACTGGCACAAACTAGCAGACTAGCACAAACCAGCAGACTAGCACAAACCAGCAGACTAGCACAGACTGGCACAAATCAGCAGACTACCACAGACTGGCACAAACCAGCAGACTAGTACAGCACCAGCAGACTAGCACAAACCAGCAGACTAGCACAGACTAGCACAAACCAGCAGAATAGCACAGATTGGCACAAACCAGCAGACTAGCATAAACCAGCAGACTAGCACAGACTGGCACAAACCAGCAGACTAGTAGAGACTGGCACAAATCAGCAGACTAGCACAGACTGGTACAAATCAGCAGACTACCACAGACTGGCACAAACCAGCAGACTAGCACAGCACCAGCAGACTAGCACAAACCAGCAGACTAGCACAGATTGGCACAAACCAACAGACTAGCACAGCACCAGCAAACTAGCACAAACCAGCAGACTAGCACAGACTGGCACAAATCAGCAGACTAGCACAGACTGGCACAAACCAACAGACTAGCACAAACCAGCAGACTAGCACAGACTGGCACAAACCAACGGACTAGCATAAACCAGCAGACTAGCACAGCACCAGCAGACTAGCACAGACCAGCAGACTAGCACAGCACCAGCAGACTAACACAAACCAGCAGACTAGCACAGATTGGCACAAACCAGCAGACTAGCACAAACCAGCAGACTAGCACAGACTGGCACAAACCAACGGACTAGCATAAACCAGCAGACTAGCACAGCACCAGCAGACTAGCACAGACCAACAGACTAGCACAGACTGGCACAGACCAGCAGACTAGCACAAACCAGCAGACTAGCACAGACTGGCACAAACCAGCAGACTAGCATAAACCAGCAGACTAGCACAGTCTAGCACCTCACAACATCTGCCTGACTAGCACAATCTAGCAGGTCAGCACAAACCAGCAGAGTGGCGAAGACAAGCACAGACTAGCACAAACTAACAGACTAGCATTGACTACCTTCTCACAGCACCAGCAGACTAGCGCAATCTAGCAGGCAAGCACAAACCAGCAAACTAGCACAAACCAACATCTTAGCACAGACTAGCATCTCACAGCACCAGCAGACTAGCACAGACTAGCAGACTAGGATAGATTCACACAAACCAGCAGACAAGCACAGACCAGCATCTCACAACACCAGCTTGACTAGCACAATCTAGCGGGCCAGCACAAACCAGCACACCAACACAAACTAGCACAAATCAGCAGACTAGCACAGACTGGCAGACTAGCATAGACCAGCACAAACCAGCAGACTAGCACAGACTAGCAGACTAGCATAGACCAGCACAAACCAGCAGACTAGCATAGACTACCATCTGACAGTACCAGCTGACTAGCACAGTCTAGCACAGACTAGCACAAACCAGCAGACTAGCACAGAGTAGCACAGACTAGCATTTCACCGCGCCAGCAGACTAGCACAGACCAGCAGGCTAGCACACTCACAATCTAGCAGACTAGCATTCGGCACCTATGATCCCAAATAAATCAACGTCCGATTTATTCCAATGTCACAGTTGACAAAAGTCAGAAACTTGGGAAAACTCAACTGGCGGAATATTCTGCTCACTGCAATGATCAGCAGAACTTTGCTGTGACAGAAATGTCTGTTGCTGTTACTTTGAAAACAACTGAATATCCGATTTTCCGTTGTCCGTCTACTGGTAAACGCTGCGGTCAGTTAGTTCTGCAGTCAGATGTGACCTGCTCTCAGTGAGGGTGCTGACGTTCTCCTGCTTATCAGGATCAGAGGCCTGAATCTAGAACCATAACACACTCATACCTGCACTGTGAAAGGGTGAGAGCGGCACAGCTGGTAATATCTGTCCCTGCATGCACCTCCCTCGCTCCACTAAACATAATAAATTATCTCTCTCTCTCCTTTTCCTTTCTCCACAAAGATGATCGATGCCCTCTGAGTTTTGTTTTGGATTAGTGAAGATCGTGTTCTGGACCATCTTTAGCACTGAGAATGCAGGCTAATGCTAAATGGACAGTTAAGGAGCAGCCAATTTCAGAGTGACCAAATAAAGAATGACTAATTAAGCTACCAGTTACAATAAGAGACCAATTAATTGGCCCCTCTGTAACTGGCTGCTTTTTATTTGGTTACTCTGTGATAAAGACAGGCTAAATAAAGACCGCCCATTTGAAGAACAGCCAATTACAGAGCAACCAAATACAGAGCAACCAATTACAGAGTGACCAGTTACAGAACGGCTAATTACAGAGGAACCAAATACAGAGCAGCCAATTACAGAGTGACAAATTAAAGATTGGCCAATTACAAAGCAACCAAATACAGAGCAGCCAATTACAGAGTGACCAATTACAGAGCGGCCAGTTACAGAGCAACAAAATACAG
This sequence comes from Colossoma macropomum, assembly GCF_904425465.1. Classification (NCBI taxonomy): domain Eukaryota; kingdom Metazoa; phylum Chordata; class Actinopteri; order Characiformes; family Serrasalmidae; genus Colossoma; species Colossoma macropomum. The sequence continues at coordinate 13,964,376 of NW_023494803.1, forward strand.
AGCAGCCAATTACAGAGTGGCCAATTGCAGAGGGGCTAATCACAGAGCAACCAAATACAGAGCAGCCAAATATGACCAATTGCATTGCGCACAGAACCACCTCATTTTCTTCCTCAATAACACTGTACTCAACACATAGAACATGAGGAACACTCAACCACGCCCACTAGCAGAATCTGTTCCCTCCCTTTCTTTCTCTCCTCTCTCTTTTGTCTTTTTCCTCCTCTCTGTCTTTTCCTTTTTCTGTCTCCACTGTGCCTCTCTTTCTTTTTACTCTTTTACTCTCTATAGACTTCTCTTTATCTTTTTCCTCTCTTTGTGTCTCCTTCCTCCTTCTCTCTTTTTTCAGTCTCACATGTCTCTCTATTTTCTTTTTCCTCTCTCGTATTCACTTCCTACATTCTCTTTCTCTTTTTTCTTTCCTCTCTCTCCTCCCTCCTCTCTTTTTGTGTCATGTCTGCTTCTCTTTCTCTTTCTCTCTTTCTCATCACTGTTTTCATTCTCACTCTCTTTCTCTCTCTCTCTCTCTCTCTCCATTTTTTATCTCTTGTTCTTTCTCTGTTCTCTTTTTATTGACTCTCCTGAAGCTACAGTCTTTGGTTCAGCAGATGCTCACAGGGACAGACAGAGAGACAGACAGACAGACGGATGGAGGAGAGGAGCTGAATGCTAACAGATCTGAATGGAAAAGACACTCATATGTGTGTGTGTAATATATATATATGTGTGTGTGTGTGTGTGTGTGTGTGTGTGTGTAAATGAACCGATGAAGATGATGGATGACCTGTTTCCATGAGAGCACATTGTGTTTATACTCACGCTGATCCCAGAATCCCAATCAGCTCGTATCGATTTCCCTCCACATGGATTCACATTCAGTTCCGCATCCGAGGAACCAGATATGAAAAATTAATTACAGATTTTCATTAAATGCAACCCAAAAAAATGGTTTCTCATTCACAGCTCACAAACTGAAATGTTCCTTTATGATGGAGGGGGCAGAAGGGAACCGTGGGGATTACCTGTTTACATATTTCTCCTCAAATACACTCATGAAAAATACTCATTCTATAGCTGCTAGCATACATGCTAATAACAGTGCTACCTTAACAAACTCAAAACAACAATCAACACTTCACCCTGCTTTCATACATGCTAATAATGTAAGCATTAGCTACACAGTTTGATACGCATATTCACTTATTCTGGTGTACTTAGTAGTTATGTAAATGTAACAGTGCTAGCATAAATGCTAATAATGTTAGCATAACTGATTATAGGTCATTCTACAGAAACGTCAATTTTTGTGTCCCTAGTGTTTACAGATATATTACACTTACAAAACATGTTAGGGTTACAATTTATTTATATTTTACAATAAAACAATAAGTTATTTTAACAATTACACCTTCTTGAGCCATCAATTTAGCAATATTGTGTTTTAAATCAATCATCTAGAATTCCAAGCACCACAGAAGTGCTTGTCCCCACAGTCATGTGTAGGTGAGCGCCATATTTTGAAGAAAAAAAACACGTTTTTCTGCAATTTTAACTACAATAATGTATACATGACTATGAAATATATGATGTGAATGATGCCAAATAAATATTCTAAAATATATATAATGAAAGTTGTCCCCAGGAGTCGTGTCACTGGTGTTACCGCGTAACAAAAAATCTCTTATTTCGAAATAAAAATCACACCGATGACATCACTTGACATGCTTTTACCTATTTTCTGAAGATCTATAAAAAAAACACATGGTGAGTCCACTGTGTCTTTTCAGTTATCAGAAATTTTCTCATTGAGCTCATGATTTCATATGAAGCTTTTAGTTGACGTCACAGGTGTGACCTACTTTATTCTAAGGTAATTGTGAAAAAATAGAATACAAATGGATTACATTACATATTTTAGTGGATATTCCACGATTGACAACATGTGGTTTGATGCTCTGTAGCAGCCATTTTGTAAAATGCATTTTTCATTAAAAATGTCACTGGTGTTACCTTTCTTATGTGTGACACCAATGAGGATTGGTAACACCAGTGACACCTATAAATAGACAGAAAAGTGGACGTTTCAGGAGTTGATGTAAATTTAACAGTGCTAGCATACATGCTATTAACATTAGCATAAGTGACCTCACCAGCTCGGACCTTTATCCTTTTTAAAAAGTTTCTTTAGCTAGAAACTCTTAATTGGCACATCAACAGACCTTTCTAGTTTTCACTCTAGAACACTTAGTGGTCATATTAATAATGTTGGCATTAATGATCGATTTAGCATTCTGGTGCACTTAATGGTGATGTAACCGTGCTTGGAGTCTAAAGTTGCTGTGTTGTTCTGTGATCTAGTTGCGATATTGTAATATATCAAATTGTGAAATGTATCGTAATGAGTGTCGTATTGTCACCTATTTGGCAGCAGATATTGTCATGGCTGATTACTGCTGTATCTGATCTCCTTTAACACTGAGCTGTTCCACATCTGCCTCCCAGCCAATTACAACAACAACAGCAGCAGCAGCAGCAGCCGATAACCTGCTATTTCCCATCATTCCACAGCAAATCAACAGATCGCACATGTGATAATATGCATAATGTGCTTTCATTTGCATACATTCAGCAATCAGGGTTAGCTCTGATTCCCAACAGCCGGCATTCTGAGAATCGCTTGTTTATTTTCCACAGTGGTTTGTATGATTTCCCTCCACACATGTACAGTCAGGCCCATGACTCTGTACACATACATACATACATCATCTAAACCGCTTATCCTTCTGGGTCGCGGTGGGGTGCTGGAGCCTATCCCAGCTGTCATTGGGCGGAAGGCAGGATACACCCTGGACAGGTCGCCAGTCCATCGCAGGGCACTCTGTACACAGTATTAATAAAATATTGCATTAGCTGTTTAGGATTTACAGGCATTTTTTACACAGTTGCTCCATTTTACAGGCTCAAAACTAATTGGACAAACTAACATCACTCATGAGAAGAACCGTCTGTACAGATAGTGTGTATATAAATATGAATATACATACAGGTTCAACTCGACCTCTTCATTATTCACCTCCATCACTGCAATATCTTATTCGTCAAGTTTTCATCTAGATTCTTAGAAAAGATGATTCTTCAATGGTTCTTTAGTAAAGACAGTGGCTCTATATAGAACCATAAACACTTAAAGAACCATTTCATGCCTAAATGGTTCTATGCAAAATAGAACCATATACAACACATTCTCCATCAATCTGAAGAACCATTTTACCATGCAAAGAACCTTTTAAGCATGAGCTAGTTCTGTGTGTGTGTGTGTGTAGATAAACCCTCCCATGGTTCTATATAGAACCATATAGATCCATTGTCTGTCCTAAAGAGCCATATAGAGCTGTTGGGCCTCATTCTCCAATATCTTCCTAAGTTTGTTCTTAAATGTGTTCTTGAGAAAGGTTCTAAGAAAAAGTCTACATCAGATTGTGTGTAGATTCTGTTCTTACCTAATAAGGAAACACTGGTGAGTATCAGAATCTTTGTCAAAGTGGGTTTAAGGAAGAAATTTCTTCGTGGACGGTTGGTGAACGAGGCCCGTTGTCTTCACTAAAGAACCATATAGAATCATATTGAACAATTGTCTTCAATAAAGAACCTTATAAAAACATATAAACCCATTGTATTCACTAAAGAACTATACAGAACTATATAGAATTGTTGTCTATACTAAAGAACCATACAGAACCATTTTATTCACAAAAGAACCATATAGAACTATATAGAACCATTGTCTTTACTAAAGAACCATATAGAACCATTGTCTTCAATAAAGAACCATATAGATACATATAGAAACATTGTCTTCACTGAAGAACCATCTAAACCAATGTAGAACCATTGTCTTCACTAAAGAACCATACAGAAAGGTGTAGAGATATTGCCTTCACTAAAGCACCATATAGAAACATATAAAGCCATTTTCTTCACTAAAGAACCATATAGAACTGTTTAGAACCATTGTCTTTACTAAAGAACCATATAGAAATGTATAGACATTGTCTTCTCTAAAGAACCATATCGAACTATCTAGAACCATTGTCTTTACTAAAGAACCATATAGAAACATATAGAACCATTGTCTTCACTAAAGAACCATATAGAGCCATTGTCTTCACAAAAGAACCATATAGAAACATATAGAGCCATTGTCTTCACTAAAGAACCTTATAGAGCCATTGTCTTCACTAAAGCACCATATAGAAACATATAGAGCCATTGTCTTCACAAAAGCACCATACAGAAACATATAGAGCCATTGTCTTTACTAAAGAACCATATAGAACTATTGTCTTCATTAAAGAACCATAGAAAAACATATGGAGCCATTGTCTTCACTAAAGAACCATACAGAGTCATTATCTTCACTAAAGAACTGTATAGAAACATATAGAGCCATTGTCTTCACAAAAGAACCATACAGAACCATTGTCTTCACAAAAGAACCATATAGAAACATACAGAACCATTGTCTTTACTAAAGAACCATTGAAGAACTCTCTTTTTCTAGAGAGTGTAACTGAAGTTGCCATGGTGACTAAAGAGATATAGACTTGGGCGTGTCTGTATTACAGACACTAAATCTCACTCGCCGCCTTCTGAAGGAACTCTTTATGAAACAGAACAGAAAGTGACAGAAAGTGTTGATTCAGTCTGATTGAATAAACACTGTAACTCTTCGTTTCCTAACACAGTGAATGTAAAATGTCTGTACGTACAACATAAATGTCTGACAATCACTGGGCTTTGTTTATGTACCATATATATATACATTCATGTCTGTTAGAATGATCTTTGTCTGCTCGGCTGAGGCTGATTCAGGTATTGTAGAGAGTCGTCTGCTGTGTTTATACACAGACAGGAATAAAGCTCAGATCAGACGATGTGTTGGGGTGTTTGTTGGTTGTTTTTGTGCTCTCTGTGTGTGTGTGTGTGTGGATGAACACTCCTGCTGCTGCTGAACTTTAATTAGCCTCTCGGAGCAGGAGGAAACCCTAAACATCGATCCTTCTCTGCACCATCCACACACACACACACATACTTGTTTTTGCTATGAAGTGGGGATTCGCCCAGCACTGTCCTTCATTTGTTTAATGTCCAGTCAAAACAGACATTAAACACAAGTGACTCATTTTTCAGGAGATTCTGAGGACATTAGATATCAGATAATCCCCTCAAATAAGGAAGGAGAAAGTCAGCTTGTACCGTGACTTCTTGTGTACCTGGACAGTGAGAAGTGTTTAACCAACTTCTAAGACTGAACTCTTAGTGAGGTAGAGACAGAGGTACTCAGGGAAAAGAGAGACAGGGAGAGAGAGAGAAAAAACCGGGGGGGGCGGGACTTATAAACTTGAGCAATTTTTGTTTGTTTTGTTAGAGGTTCTCCTGGAGAACCTTTATTTACCTGAGCTGAACCAGCCTGTGTAGAACAGAATAAGAACTTTGTAGAACCAACACAGAAAGTATCAAAAATCTAGTAGAATCTTCATCTCAGAATCAACAATCATCACACCTGAAAATATGTTTTTCGCTACAAATGAAAGACATCAAAATAGTTTGTTGCACAGAGCACAGCCCACACAGCTTTAGCATGACATGACTCCGACGATTAGCATATACAGGCCCACCAGCCAATCATCACACTCCACTAAACCTCCTAATTTGTGTCCAATGGCAATAAACAAGGTGAAACTTCAGAGTGAGCTGCTGAAAGGCGACTCATCACTTTGTACAGGCTACGTTTTATGAATTATGCTGATGTCATATTTTTTAATGAAAGCTACTTTCTTATCTTTATATCATTTTTGTTCTTGTCTTTGATGGGTTTTTACTGTGTTTGCTGCCCCAATGAAACGTCTATTAATATCAGTTTATTCTTTTTTCATCTACACCAGAACTTACTGATTATATAAGGTAATGAGAAAAATCACACCTTAAATAAAACCTGCTATCATATTAATATTAAGTACATTATTGTTAATCATATAGTAGTGGATTTCAGCAGTTATGCTAATAACTCCCCCTGCACACTGCCACATCAGCCACGTTTACAGCCTGCTAATTCATTAATAATCCAACTGAGATGGAATAGAGGCCATTCCCGAATACAATTTCTATCTGATTGAACAAGGTGGGAAATCCTGTAAATCTGGTGTCAAACTCAACCACTAAAATGGCCATATTAAAAAATCTCAACAAACTGGGTCAGATATATGTTATATTTTATCTTTACTTAACATGAACTGTCCATATTCAAAATATGCCAAAACTGCAACAGCAAAATAGACACTGAATACTTGAACTATTTAAAAATAATTTGAAATAAAACTAAATTGTTTTATATAAAATGTTAGGATACATTATGTACAGATAACTGTTAAACCCTTTTAACTGTCCTTAGAAGGTGGGTTTTTAAAAACTGCCTATTTGCTTGAACACCAGGCATCTTTTCTTTTTTGTGTAACCGCTTGCCTGTAGATTGCTGTTGGGGGTCGTTGCAGTACATGCTGGGGACTGTAGTGTAGCTCATTGTGAAATGAGCTAATAATAATAGAAAATTGAAATAATTTCACAGGCCAAATAGAATTGTGCCCCAGGCCTGACTTGGCCCATGGGCCTTGTGTTTGACAATCGGTATGTTCTGCGCTTTTCCTTTTGTGTCATAGCAAAAGTTTAGAACGTCGAACGTGGCAGAAACTGGTCTGTAGAGGAGACGAAGTTTACGCTCTGAACTTTAAAAGACTTAAAAACAGTCAGCAGGATTTGACGTCTTCATCTCACCCTCCTTTAATACGTACATGTGAAGTATGTTTTCCGGAGTCTGACATCATTTTAAAGTAATTAAAATCAGAAGCGCGGCTCACTGCTGCTCGTCTCACTCTGACTGGACTCACGTGATGCTCGTTGTCATGGTAACGTCTACACTAAGCGGTACTCTATGCATATGCATAATTTCAGATCTGATTACTTGTAGTGGCATGTAAACAGAGATTGTCATCAGATTGTTGAGTAGAGTGAGAATACAAACACCTCAGTCTTAACTTATAGTCGGAGGGAATTTAATCAGATTGGTGAAAATCTCTGCATGTAAACACAGCCATTGTTGCAGGCCGGAAGCAAATGATCCACGGCCTGGTGGTTGGGAATGTCAGATCTAGAGAATAAGTATCAGCTAAGGGGAGAGACAGAGAGAGAAGGAGTGATGTAGAGAGAGGGATGAGGGGGAGTTGGGTAATTAATGAGTGAGCGAGAGGAGGAGTGCATGTGCCGCTGGAGACCCATCTGGCTCTCTCTCTCTGTCACACTCGCGCCATAAAATATAGATGTGGGCGGCGCTGCTTTACCGCTGCAGCTGGGAGACAGCCGGCACATCGCTCTAAACGACACTCACAGCCTGTTCTCTCCTCCCTGCACACTTCTGAGGACACGTAGCCGCCGGCAACATCGCAGGGAGGGAGAGCGAGGAGTGGAGAAACGGAGGGATGGACTGTGAGCCGATGACCTGCTGGTAGTTTCTATACTGTTGAAAGTTGCTTTAAGACGGCGGGGAAACCCTCAGGGCCTTATGGGGAAATTCCACCCATTTTCCAAAATGTCTGCATAATTAACTGATTAAGACGTAAACAGAGTCATTCAGAGTGGTTTGGTGTGAAACGCTCTGTTCTAGAGAAACTTACCGAGTCAGAATTGTTCACAGTGGTGGTGATAAGAACCAGACATCCACCTCTAAAAGCTCCCTCACAGGAAGTTATTACATTACATGGTTATGAATTCACTGCCTGATATCTGAGACATTGTTTTATGATAGTTTTGAGAACTTGAAATCCATTCATGGTGGAGCATGCATGGTTTTAATGGGGTGCTCCCCCAAACATCTGAGTGGCCACCCCAAAAATTCTGCCACGTCATTGGGTTTCACCTCACTGTGGTGTGGGTGTTTGTGCCTTTAAGAGGCAAGTTGTTTTGCTATTGGCAACCTTTCTCTAATTACCCGATCAGATTGTGTCAGTAATTGGTTCAGTGTGTTTACACTTAATAATCTGATAACTGCAGAAAATCAGATTGTGTCAGTGACTGGTTCAGTGTGTTTACACTTAATAATCTGATACCTGCGGAAAATCAGATTGTTTCAGTTACTGGTTCAGTGTGTTTACACTTAATAATCTGATAACTGCAGAAAATCAGATTGTGTCAGTTACTGGTTCAGTGTGTTTACACTTAATAATCTGATACCTGCAGAAAATCAGATTGTTTCAGTTACTGGTTCAGTGTGTTTACGTGCACTTAATAATCAGATAACTGCAGAAATCCAATTATGATCGGATTATTTAAACGCACTCTGTGCAATCAGACTTTTTTCTAAGTAATTCTGGCGCGTTTCTTTTATTCCATCCATCATGAAATTTACACACAATGTAAAGAGTAACAAGTACTTTAAAATTATGTCCAAAACTGAGAAATAAGTAAAGAGTCCTACATGGAGCTGCCGCCGCTGTTTTCCATTCCTAACAACTAACCAGAACCTGCTTAGACTATGACTTGTATTCACACTCAGTGATGTATCTAGAACCTCCAGAAAGACTAGAGTGACGTTTTTTACTTAGGAAATCGTAAATCAGAGTGTGATTGGTTTATTCTGTATTCATGTCCTAATTATTTTGGTAGTTAATCTAATGCGTGCAACTCCTGAAGTCCTAACTAATGGTTAACCACAGAGAAAACAATCCTGATTGGACAGTTTTTTGTTGGGCGTTTCAGGGTTTTAACCCTTTAGTTCCCAAACAGAAGCTGAACAGTGAAAAAAGAGCATCACTACATACTTACAGAGTTTGTATATGTGTGCGTGTTTAGGAGCCTCCGGCTGTTTTATCTGATTTTTGGTGAATCAGTGTATGTGTGTTCCTGGGTGGATACAGGCATCTGTTACTGATTTCACACACACACACACACACACACACACACACACACACACACACAGTGTTTTCATAACATCAGCACAAAACTCCAGAACAGAACATAAAACTGAACATAACAAGACAGTCCATTATATAATGAGATATTAAATATCCTGCAAGAGAGGGAGAGCAAAAGATAGAGGGAGGGACGGAGAGGGAGGGAGGGAGAGGTGTATACAGTGATATGTTTAACAGGAAGGAAAGCTTTTCATTCTGCCTGACACCATCAGATGCCTCATCAGTCTGACTGAGGCAAACTGAACGTGGGTGTCCCTCATTAGAGACTCCAGCTCTCTCTCTCTCTCTCTCTTTAATACTTCTCCCTGTCTCTGTTTTTTTCTCTCTCTCTCATCTTCTCCTCTTCCTCGTTTTCTCTCTCCTCTTTAAGCTGCTGTTATTGGCTCAGTGCAGCTCTGTCTGTTGTATTATTTCATATTGCAATTGATTCTGTTGGTGTGTGTTGTGTGGCTCAGTGTGAGTGTGTATGTGTGTGGGGGGGTGTTAGTGTATGTGTGGGGGGACGGGGTGTGGGAGTGTGTGTGTGTGTGTGGTTTATAATATTTTGTCTGAGACGGTTTAGGAGCGCCATAAAACACTTGGTTTTCCTGCTTGTCTGCAAATCACAGACTCACCTCATTACAGACTGTTACAGTCTCTGTGCTGTTTCTCACCATACTGGCCACCCAGCAGCTCTCACCCAACCCGAACACCAACACTAACACCCAACACATCTAACAACAACACACAAGACACATTCAACACCAACACCCAACACTAACACAATTAACCCAACACACGTCTAACACCAACACCCAACACACATTCACCACCAACACTAACACCCAACACACATCCAACACTAATGCTAACACCCAACACAACGTCAACACTCACACTAACAGTAACACTTACCCAACACTAATACTCCTAATGTTAAACACACACCCAACAGTAACATTCACCCAATACTCACCTAACAGGAACACTCTCACAAAACATTAATGCACCCAATACTAATGCTCCCAACATTAAACAAACACCCAACAATAACATTCATCCAACACTTATACACCCAACATCAACAGTAACACTAACACTTACCCAACACTAATACCCCAACATTAAACACACACCCAACAATAACACTTATCCAACACTAGTACACCTAACACTAATGCACACCCAACACTAACACAATCACTCACCCAACACTAATACACTCAACACTAATGCACACCCAACACTAACACAATCACTCACCCAACACTAATACACTCAACACTAATACACACCCAACAGTAACACTATCACTCGCCCAACACTAATACACTCAACACTAATGCACACCCAACAGTAACACTATCACTCGCCCAACACTAATACACTCAACACTAATGCACACCCAACAGTAACACTATCACTCGCCCAACACTAATACACTCAACACTAATGCACACCCAACAGTAACACTATCACTCGCCCAACACTAATACACTCAACACTAATGCACACCCAACAGTAACACTATCACTCGCCCAACACTAATACACTCAACACTAATGCACACCCAACAGTAACACTATCACTCGCCCAACACTAATACACTCAACACTAATGCACAGCCAACAGTAACACTATCACTCGCCCAACACTAATACACTCAACACTAATGCACAGCCAACAGTAACACTATCACTCGCCCAACACTAATACACTCAACACCAGTACATACCCAACAGTAACACTATCACTCGCCCAACACTAATACACTCAACACTAATACACACCCAACAGTAACACTATCACTCACCCAACACTAATACACTCAGCACTAATACACCCAGCAGTAACAATATCATTCACCCAACACTAATACACTCAACACTAATGCACACCCAACAGTAACACTATCACTCACCCAACACTAATACACTCAGCACTAATACACCCAGCAGTAACACTATCACTCGCCCAACACTAATACACTCAACACTAATGCACACCCAACAGTAACACTATCACTCGCCCAACACTAATACACTCAGCACTAATACACCCAGCAGTAACAATATCATTCACCCAACACTAATACACACCAAACATTAAACACACACCCAACAGTAGCACTAACACTTTCTCAACACTAATACACACCCAACCGTAACACTAATACTTATGCAATACTAATACACACAATACATTAAATACATACCCAACAGTAGCACTAACACTTTCCCAACACTAATACACACCCAACAGTAACACTAACACTTACTCAACACTAATACACACCCAACAGTAACACTAACTCACCTTACACTAAGATCCATCAGTGTTGTTTTTTTTTGTGCATTTACATCACGTTGTTTGAAGCCAGGCGAAAGTCGTCTGTACTGGTTAGTAAACTGACGGGGGCTTTTAAAGGACTAAAGTGCGTTTATTACAGACAAACACACAGAGCTCTTTCTCACTGAACACAGAGAGAGCAGCATGAACAGACACTAATGACAACATTAACATGTCTCCTCTTTACTTAAACATATGCACACACCTGTTCACACAGCGCAGAGGTGATTCTCGCCGATCTGCTGAGTGTGAATATTAATGCAGACGCCTTTAACACAGCGTGAGGGTGATCTGCACACGTGTGTGGAAGCAGCAGCAGTTTGATTGTCACAGCTGTTCATCTGTTGATCTTTCAGTTTTGCTGGGTTTCTCACATCTCTACCCAGAGCGTATTGTAGAGCACTTTGTGTGTGTGTGTGTGTGTGTGTGATCTATTTAACTCTTTCTGTAGAGCCAGTTGTGCATCTGTGTGTGTGTGATGTGAACAGTGTGGGTGTTAGTCTGTATGAAGTGTTAATGAGGTGTTAATGAAGACTGTGTGTGAGACAGTGGCTGCTGATCTGCCAGATGCTGATCCGTCTTCATTGTTTCCAGTGGGTCTTCTTGTAATGTACAGCACTGTGCAAAAGTCTTCTTTTATTTAATTTCCAGTCCGAACAACTATTAGTCTTGTTTATCCTTTGAAGCTAAAAAAGAAACGTGTTTCTGCTTTTTTACAGGTAATTGATTACAGAGACATCACTTAAGCTGGGCCTACACAACACAATTTTTTGCCCGATTTGCCCCTTGCAACACATTTTCACAGTCTGAAGCAATTCTCCAGGTCGGGGGCTCGATCGGAACACTGTACTAAAAACTCGGTCCGACTGACATGACGCAACATGGGTGCTCACACTGCACATGAAATGCCACTACAGTCACTCTGTCTACAATTTCCAGTAAAGTTGTTTGGTTCAAAACAACACGCAGTGCTTTCGATTCCCAGACGCCAGATTCAGCCACTGACAAACTGTACAACAGCTCTGCTAACTTGTGCCACACTGTGCAATGAAGCTAAAGAACAGGCGGTCTACATACAGCTCTACGAAGATTTTTAAAAAATCACCATATTTATTTATACCTCACAATTCAACTCAGTTAAACAGAGCAAAGTGGGCATATACGGACGCTGGTGCCGCGAATGTGGACTGTTTTGTCTCCGTGCAGGAGCGGTGGTTGTGAGTGTGTGTGGTTTTGGGTGCGAAACGGTTCGTGAGGCTGCTCACACTGTGAGACAAGTGACCGAAATTTCTGACATGTCAGAAACCCATCTGATCGTCCAACTCCTCAATCGGAGCTCATTTGAGCAGCTAATTGGGCGTTGTTTCTCCTCTCAGACTGCGCAGCAAATGACGACCGATTAAGCTGAAATTCGGCCTGATCATGAAATTCAGTCGACTCTGATCAAATCGGGCTAAAAACTTGCTAAAATCACACTGTGTACGCCTTAATCACTTAACAAGTGCTTCAAACAGCCTATCAGAGAGCTAGTAGAGTGGAGGAACCGGTGAACAGACACGCATGAACAGCAGAGCGGAGACAGAGGAGCTGCGTGTAAAACACAGGCAGATAAGAGCCAATATCATATTTATAATGTTTATGATGTTGATCCAGGCGTCAAAACACTCTCTTTACAGTTTCAGCTCAGCTGCCAGTTTGCAGTGAAATATTTCTCCAGCTCTCACTGTGATATCAGCACTTCTCAACACACATTAATCCCCAGTTTGCACTTTTGCTGCGCATAAAAGCACAAACAGGTCCAGTGAGTGTAGCTTTATTTGTGTCGTGTGATCTGAAGAGATCTAGAAGTTTGAGTTCTTATTCGTAGCCCAAACTCATTGTGTGTTAAACTCTCTCCTTGCCCCGTCGTCTAGTCTGAGTGCCCTCACGACAAAAAACTAACGTTAAGTTTGTGATGCTCTCTGATTTAAAAATGAGTTAAGATTTTAAAGTGGGTAGGGCTGTCGCCTCACAACAAGAAGGGCCTGGGTTCGATTCCCCAGTCCAAAGACATGCAGTCAGGCTGAATGGAGATTCTAAATTGCCCCTAGGTGTGAGTATGTGTGAATGTTAATGTGTGTCTGTCTGTCTGCCCTGCAATGGACTGGTGACCTGTCCAGGGTGCTTCCTGCCTTCCGCCCCATGACAGCTGGGACAGGCTCCGGCACCCCCCACGACCCAGAGGGATAAGCAGCTTAGAAAATGTGTGTGTGCGTGTGTGTGTGTGTGTGTGTGTGTGTCTGTGTGCGTGTGTGTGTGTGTGTGTGTGTGTGTGTGTGTGTGTGTGTCTGTGTGTGCGTGTGTGTGTGTGTGTGTGTGTTTAGTGACGCCCAGCCTTACTTTTTTATAACAAACTTTATTGAGGAAAATGATTTTAATTCAAAGACATTTTCAAATACAATTTAAGTGCAAAAATACAAAATACAGAATGCAAATATATCAACATTTCTTCAGTTCACAATATTATACAATTTAATTAATTACAGTCAGAATAATGTGAGTCCAGCAGAGTCCAGGGGAACTGTTTCTGCCCTCGAGTATCTGTTGTTTGCAGTCTTTTGAGCTCAAACCGTATCTGTTTAAAAACAGTTTCTGCAGGTATTAGACTTACGTGAACGTACCTTTTTCAATGCGTACGCACTGTTTACCAAGGTGCTTTACGATCACTTAAGCACAATGTTGAAAACAGGGCTCATTTTATCCAAACACTACACACAGTTTATAAACACACACACACACACAGCAGATCACCTCAGATCTTCTACAGAATCATAGACATCATTTAAAACTGTACAGTGATTTATAAAACCCCAGTTCTGTCACCGTATGGTGCACACAGAGTTCACATGATCTGATTCTGTTTGAAACAGTTCAGTCTTAGAAGTTGGTTGGGCATTGTGTGCTTCTCACGAGGAGTGTTTTTTTTTTTTTGATGTGTGAACAGAAATCTAACTATCCTCTAAATAGCAAAATACAAAATTGCACAAGCACCTAATAACAAAAATCTGTGTCTGTTTTTTAAATGATAACAGCTCTTTCACCTCCACTTTAGCTCAAAAATGATTAATAAAATATAAATACTTAATCCAAATACAATTCTCACAACAATTATTCTACTGTGATTGTTTCCCCTGAGCGACTACTGCAGTGCTAAATGAAGCTAAATCAGCTGCAGTGTTGGCGTAGGATGTGATCACAACAGCTCTTAAAGATTTAATATTAGCTCATTGGACAAATTACCTTAAACTCACACTATACTCATTTTTCTCAGTTGGTGTGACAGTGTCTGTGCATGTATTGTCTGTAATTTTGACTGTACTTATTCATTATGATGTCGGTTTCAAACTTATTTAACGATGATCGTGAAAAGCACCGTTCACTATTGTACAGAATAAAAAGAAATTAAGTATTAACAGCTTTTTCTATAAAGGCTACAGAAGCAAACTAGAACAGTGCATTTCCTGAAGAAAACACAGAGTGATTGCAGCTTAAGCAGTTGCTAGGCAGTTGCTAGGGTGTTGCTACGGTTACTGTGGTATTTTAGGTGGTTGCTAGGATGTTGCTAGGTGGTTGATGTGTTATCCTAGGTGGTTGCAAGGAGGTTGCTGTGGTGCCCTAGGTGGTTGCTAGAGTGTTCCTCAGTGGTTGCTAGGATGTTGCTCGGTGGTTGATATGATATCCTAGGTGGATGCTAGGATGTTGCTCGGCGGTTGCTATGATATCCTAGGTGGTTGCTAGGATGTTGCTAGGTGGTTGTTATGATATCTTAGGTAGTTGCTAGGGTGTTGCTAGGTGGTTGAAATGATATCCTAGGTGATTGCTAGGGTGTTGCTAGGTGGATACTATGATATCCTAGGTGGTTCCTAGGATGTTGCTTGGTGGTTGCTATGATATCTTAGGTGGTTGCTAGGGTGTTGCTGTGTGGTTGATATGATATCCTAGGTGGTTGCTAGGATGTTGCTGTGTGGTTGCTATGATATCTTAGGTGGTTGCTAGGGTGTGGCTCGGTGGTTGCTATGATATCCTAGGCGGTTGCTAGGATGTTGCTACGTGGTTGCTATGATATCTTAGGTAGTTGCTAGGGTGTTACTAGGTGGTTGAAATGATATACTAGGTGATTGCTAGGGTGTTACTAGGTGGATACTATGATATCCTAGGTGGTTCCTAAGATGTTGCTTGGTGGTTGCTATGATATCTTAGGTGGTTGCTAGGGTGTTGCTAGATGTTTGATATTAATCCTAGGTGGTTGCTAGGGTGTTGCTATGTGGTTGATATGATATCCTAGGTGGTTGCTAGGATGTTGCTGTGTGGTTGCTATGATATCTTAGGTGGTTGCTAGGGTGTGGCTCGGTGGTTGCTATGATATCCTAGGCGGTTGCAAGGATGTTGCTACGTGGTTGCTATGATATCTTAGGTAGTTGCTAGGGTGTTACTAGGTGGTTGAAATGATATACTAGGTGATTGCTAGGGTGTTACTAGGTTGATACTATGATATCCTAGGTGGTTCCTAGGATGTTGCTTGGTGGTTGCTATGATATCTTAGGTGGTTGCTAGGGTGTTGCTAGGTGTTTGATATTAATCCTAGGTGGTTGCTAGGGTGTTGCTATGTGGTTGATATGATATCCTAGGTGGTTCCTAGGATGTTGCTGTGTGGTTGCTATGATATCTTAGGTGGTTGCTAGGGTGTGGCTCGGTGGTTGCTATGATATCCTAGGCGGTTGCAAGGATGTTGCTACGTGGTTGCTATGATATCTTAGGTGGTTGCTAGGGTGTTGCTAGGTGGTTGCTATGATATCCTTGGTGGTTGCTAGGATGTTGCTAGGTGGTTGCTATGGTTTCCCACATAGTTAATAGGGTGTTGCTAAACTGGATAACAATTGCTAATAAATATACAATTTTTTTTATAGACACACAAGAACAGATACTTTGGTTTATTTTCTTTTAGTTATTAAATATGTTCAGTCTGTATTGAAATCGTCATGGAGACTAAACAGATCAGATTTCAGAGTTAAGATGTCTCTGTATTACGGCCCCTGGGCTCAGGGGTGGTCAGTCCATTGTTCAGCTTCTTTGTTTGATGTGTCTGTCTCCTTTTCTCAGTGAGGTTCTTCTTGACAGCTACACATCCTTTCAGACCCATAGCACTGAGTTGTCTTCTCACAGTGGAAGGATGGACAGAAACACCTGTGGATGTGAATTTATCTGAAGCAGCTTGATTTTCTCCTCTTTCTAAAAGATCAAAGCTTTAAGTGCTGTTCTGCTCCAGCTTTGGAAAACTTTCGCAAGAAAAGAATAACTGCTCTTCAATATTTTTTAAAGAAAGACAAAGAAACGTAGATGATTTCAGACAGAGGGAAACTCATAGAAGTGTAAACGTCAGTGTGTCCTGAAGGGGGCGTTGCCTGTTATAAAGTCAGCCTGGGCTGCATTCAGCTTGGGAACCTCTCACTGACTAAGACCTTCAGGCTACTGAGTTCATCTAAGTGCAGTAACTGATACGGAGTTTTCAAAATACATCGTATTTATTGTTTAAATAAAACAAAAAAAATTATGATAAAGTAAACAAGCCTGACACGCTGCACTCTGAATGAAGTGACTGAAGTGCTTTTCTTACTGTACCATTGCAGTACATTAAAGACCTTACAAATAGAGTAAAACAGACGTATACACAATAATGTGTGTGTGTGTGTGTGTGTGTGTGTGTGTGTGTGTGTGTGTGTGTGATGGCCACAGCTGGTTTCAAGTCCAGTTCCTGAAAATGGAGCTTTATTAATGAGCAGGACAGCTGAGGGTCACCATCTCTCTCTCTCTCTCTCCTCTTTCTTTCACTCTCTCTTTCTCTCTTCTCTCTTTTCTCTCCTTTCTCCCTCTCTCCTCACTCTCTCCTCTCTCCTCTTTTCTTTGTCTCTCTCTCTCTCTTTTCTCTCCTTTCTTCTTCTCTCCTCTCTTTCTTACTGTCTCTTTCTCTCTCTCTCTCTTTCTTTCTGTGTGTGTATGAGACAGACTCCAGCACATCTGTAGGCTGCACACACACAGCTGTCTGTTTTTCTCTGTCATTGTCGGTCTGTCTGTCTTTTCAGTCCACCTGTCTGTCTCTTCATCGGTCTGTCTGTCTGCCAGCCTTTTCATCTGTCCAGGCCTTTCATCTGTTTGTCCATCTTTCTGCCTGTCTGTCTGTCTGTCTGTCTTTCTGTCTGTCTCTCTCTCTCTTTCTTTCTCTCTCTCTCTCTCTCTCTCTCTCTCTCTCTCTGTCTGTCTGTCTGTTTGTCTGTCTGTCTGTGTCTGATAAGGATGAACAGGTTGTGAGAGCAGTAGTGGGGGATGAAAGAGGGAGATGTGGAATAGAGGGATGGGGGAGGGCACAGGAAGGATGCAGCTGCTGCCCACATCAAGATCAGAGGGAGAGAGAGGGATGAAAAAAGGGAGAGAGAAAGAAGGGGGGAGTAAGAGCCATGATAACAGGTGCTAATGCCTCCACAACAGACTCCACAAACAACTGCAGAGAGAGAGAGAGCGAAGGGAGAGAAAAAGGGGGAGAGAGAAAAGAAAAGAAGAGAGAGTAGAAAAGGAGAGAGAAAAGAAAAGAAGAGAGAGAAAGAGAGAGAGAGAGAGGGGAGAGAGAGGGGAGAGAGTGTTAAGGTGTATTCTGCCCTCCCGCTGTGAGCTGCAGTGTATGGTGTCTGTGAGAGCCGCAGGGCTGTAAACACGGCCGTGTGAGATCAGGGCTCTGCTGCAGGGCTTTAACTGAGTCTAAACACTCATCCTCAACACTCAGAGCCCACAAACACTCCCCTCCTCTGTGTTCGTGGTGGGGAGGGGGGGTGATACACACATCTACACAACAGCTCCTAACGCTTTACAAAACTTATAAACATCAAATAATCAACATCTGTACGATGCCTGTTGTGGAGCTTCGTCAGATGAACTCACTGAATGTTGATGGAATACGTTGCGTATGATTTACAAAATCAGAAGCTGGATTCTGGTCTCTGTGTGTGATTGAGCAGGTCAGTGTTTATAAAAGTGCGTTTTTGTGTTTGCTTATTGTGTGTAAAGCAGCACCTTGTGAGAATTGGTATTTTTTGCTCTTGGGCTCCCCCTACAGTTGCAGAGTGTATTTTACTTTTACACACACACTTTCTAAGCCACTTATCCTTCTGGGTCACGGTCATCGGGCAGAAGGCAGGAAAAACCCTGGACAGGTCACCGGTCCATCGCAGGGCAGACACATACATTGACACGCACACACTCACACCTAGGGGCAGTTTAGCATCTCCTATCAGCCTGACTGCATGTCTTTGGACTGTGGGAGGAAACCAGAGTAATTGCGCTGTGAGCGCCCCCTCATGGACAGCTGTACACGTGCATTTGTTGACGCGCTGAAGCAGGGGTGTCAAACTCAACAACTTTAAGTACCATATTAAAAATCTCAACAAATCCGTGGGCCAGCTGTAATTTTATTTTATTTTTACTAAACATTTTGCCCTGACCCCAACTGACCATTGTTTATTGAAAGTACACCAAAACTACAACTGCAAAAAACAAGCACTGATACTTACTTGACATACTTGAATAATTCAAAAATATACTTGAATAATTCAAAAATAATTTTAAATAAGAACAAATTGTTTTATATAAAACAGGCTACATTAGCATATTACAGATAACTATTTATCCTCTAAAAAGTAGGTATTTTAAAACTGCCTATTTGCTTGAACACCAGGCATCTTTTCTTTTTGTGTAACTGCTGGCTCACAGATTGTTAGAGGAAGGGGATGGGAGCACACATTATGTTGCAGTGCATGCTGGGAACTATAGTGCAGCTCATGGTAAAATGGGCTAATAATAATAGAAAACTAAAATAATTTTGCAGGCTGAATAGGATTGTGCCATGGGTCTGAATTGGCCCACGGGCCTTGTGCTTGACACATGGGAGCTGAAGGATACAGAATCTGACTCCCCTTCACATGCAGACACATCATGCAGACATATGGACACTACAGATTAGACTCGCAACTTGGTATTTAGCACAACATCCACAAAGAACATCAGAAGAGAAAGAACCATGTCAACTAATGTTGCAGGTGGAGCAACATTACAGGATTTTATTACAAACTTTTAAGGCTTATTTGTTGTGAGATTGATGGACTGACCAAACTTTCTGGCCTGAGATGAATTTATTTCTTTGCATGTTTGCCTGAAACAGGACTGAGGTTAGACGACTTTGGCATCTGGAGAAACTCCGTGAGACAGGGACCACACAGATAAGGTTACAGCCTACAGTCTAGCCTTTCATCAATAACACTGGCTGAGATGAACACTGCTGTCGGGGTTTTGCTTTTAGCTCTCTCTACGAGGCAAAACCAGTCCAAGATTTACTGTCCGGCCTCTCACTTGGTCATTCTCTCTTTTTCTCTTCCTCTGACAGCGTCGTCTTCGGTCTCTTCGCAGCCTCTGCCATGTTGTCCATACTGGGAATACTGAGCTGCTTCTTCTGCTGAGTAGTTGTTGTGTGATGTGGTGCTGTAGAACGTTACGCAGTTCTGGCAAGAGATTCTCGTGCTGCTCCAAAGTTATATAGTGCTATAGCAGACGTTCTGGCCTGGAGTGGCAACGACAGAGATGCCATTCTCACTGTTATAAGTCAGAGTAGCATTAACATGATTATGAAACTGTTAAATAATGTTGCTTTAAATGCTGTTTGTTCATTGTTTTTAAATGCTGTGTGTTTATTGTGTCAGTTGTGTGATATAAAGAAAGCTGTCGTTGTCTATTTTATCTCAGCACGGCTGTCTTTGTGGGGAGGCATGAATTTTTTTCACAGAAGGAGGTTCTAGCCCCTCCCCTTTCACCTCTAATTGCCCACTAGCAGCTCAACAACATTACACACACAGAAGCACAGCAGAGAGCTAGCTCATCTGATAACACAGCTACAAGGAAAGAAATGTTTTATTTGATTAGATCATTTAAAAATATGAGAGTGGATTCCATTCTGCCCCCAGAACGGCCACCAGGGGGCACTGCAGGAAGAGGATAAGTGATGGTCCACTCTCACTTCTATAATTTCTCGAGTCGCCGATCAACTTGTGAGTGTGATCAAACCCGTGAGCTTGATCAGATGGCTCAAGATGTTACGGCATAAAAACTAAATCACACTGAGTGTCAAAGTCAACTTCCATCGAAAGTGCTGGCTTGAAATGCTATGCTAGTGTTTTGATGTTGAAAGACCAAGTAACATAATGTAAATTTAATATAAATTTCATGTTTACACGTGCATCAAAATATGCAAAATGGGATGGGTCTGGTGTTGCATTTATCTTAATGTCTTAATATCGTCGTCATTTTGTGTGGGATTCAATAGACTTATTGATTGATTCGTTAAAGAATTGTAATCAAACTGTTGAGAGGTCTCTCAGCTCAGAGCGAGCACTGCAGTTACCACGCAGTTGAAGGAGCCCCATCTGGCCTGTCCATCAACGTCCCCCCAACAGCTGTGAGGAATGTGTTGGGCCTTTGGAGTCTGCTCAGTAATCCACTCTGCTCAGCGAGAATAAAGACTGTTGTTGTCTCTGAGCTGCTGCTCTACAGTCCACCGTACTGTCCCCGGTACTGTCCAGTACAGCCATCATGGACAGACTGTTCTCACATTTCTCTACAGAGCATCATTGTTGTGTTGTTTACACTGTATGGCCAAAATGTGGACAGCTGACCGTCACTGCTGTGAGCTTGTTGGGCGTATTATTCCAAATCCACAGGCATTAATATGGAGTTGTCCACTTTTGCGGCTATAATAACCTCCGCTCTTCTGGGAAGTTTTGCACAAGATTCTGGAGTGCAGGGTGTCGCCGAGGGGTGGCCGGGGTGGCCAGTGGCATTTTTTAATTGGAATGCAAACTGTTTTAACTTAAAGACCTTGTTTGTGTGTGCTGTGTTTCAGTAAACTCCGGAGACGGTATCGACTACAGCCAGCAGAAGCGGGAGAACGTTGGAGATCTGATCCAGGAGACGCTGGAGGTGTTTGAGCGTTACGGAGGAGAGGACTCCTTCATCAACATCAAATACATGATCCCTACATACGAGTCCTGCCTGCTCAACTAACATACACTCATACACGCATACACTAACACACACACACACTCACACACACAAATACACAAATACACACACATACAAATACATACACACACACACATAAATACACACACATACACACTCACTCGCACACAAATACACACCCATACACACACACACACACACACAAATACACACACACACACACACACACACACAAATACACACACACAACCACACTCACACACACACAAATACACATACATATACTCACACATACACACTCAAATACACACACACACACAATCAAATACAAACTCATACACTCTCCTATCTGCACTGCTCTGAGCCCCTCCTGCACTGCACGACTGTTACTGTATCTCTGAACTCGGTAAATTAAACTGTGTTTCTGCAGTACGTCTGCGTCTGAGTCCTGTAATCACAGATAAACACTTCAGCCCAAAAACACACAATCCAGCAGTTTTCAACTCAACATTTCAAAAACATTTTACAGCGAAGTCAATTTTTCGACCACACGGCACAGAGTGTTTATTACTTTATTACAGAAGCCCTTTCTCTTTATGTGGAGGAGACAAAAATCATTTTCCTCAAATATCTTGGAATAACAGCTTGTTCTTTTTAGATTTTGAGACATTATCAAAAAAAGTGAGTTATTCTATTTCAAAGAAAGTAATTATTTTGGGATAACAAGCCTTTATTTTAATGGAGTAAGTTGATATTTTGAGAAAATAGATCACTGTTTCAACAGAGTAAGTCAATATTTTGAGGAAGTAAGTGATTATTTTGACATTGTAAATCATTATTACAGTATATTAAATCATTATTTCAGTATAGTATACTACTACTAAGTGATTATTTTGACATAAACATAGCAAGTGATTATTATGAGATACTAAGTCATTATTTAGACATACATTGTCAGAAATAAAGGTACTAAAATGTCTCTTGTCACTGGGGTGGTACCGTCAAGGGTACATCTCAGTACATTTAGTCAGGGAACATAATTATACCATAACCACTGAAATTATATTTTCTACGTTGTACTGACTCCACACACCCCGTCTCGCCTCCAGGCTTTTTATTTTACTGTTCTGTTTTAAAACTTTAGGTTATGAAAAGGTACAAATATGTACTTTTTACCTGGAAAAACTTATGTAAGGTTCACAATTGGACGTTAAAACCACTGTTGTACCTTTGAGGGAACATTTCAGTTTTTCGACACACTGCTGCCAGGAACACAGAAGACTGGCATTTTTCTGTCCATTTTATTCATCATCAGGCAGGAAAGATCTTCCGTACCCATCTATTTTACCTGAAGCAGTTTGTTCCAGAATGTTCTGTTATTTTTTCAGCCTGGTTGAGTCAAATAAGATCCTGTAACGAGAACGTGTGTCAGGAGATAACAAACATTTCGGTAGTCCATGGCGAGAAAATACAGCCTCTAACAAAGGCTCTGCCCATCAACTTTCCCAGGATTGAGTAGCACAACCAATACAGCTTCTCGCTACCTGACTGATGTCTGTCAGCATCCTTTGACTGCAGAAACCCAATGAAACAAAGTGGAATATTTGCTGTAACACATCAAATATACCAATGAAACGGTGAACCGGAGTGTGTAGTGCTGTGAGCAGGCCAGGGTGTGTGTGCGTGTTTGTATGTGTGTGTCTATGTGTGGGGAGTGTTCAGCAGTGTGTAGCAATCGAGCGGCAACATTCAGCTCTAAAACTCAGCGGGATTTGACAACTCTCCACTCTCCACTCTCTCTCTCTCTCTCTCTCTCTCTCTCTCTCTCTCTCTCTCTCTCCCTCTACATGAGCAGAAGTGTGAAGTTCCTCAGACTGTAGAGCTCAGGTTCCCCGCTGTTCCTCAGAGGAAGCACTTTTCTCCTGCCCTGCGCACTTTAAAGCAATAGCTTGCTGCATAATCTAATTTACCCCTTACAGAGGAGACATATAGACAGGTCTGCCAACTCTTCACGCATTGGCCGTGAGACTCGCGCAATTCGGTCTAATCTCACGCTCTCACGCCACATTTCTCACACATTGGAAAAAAAAACGGCCTACCGATGAATCAGAACTGAAATGAATCTGACTGAAAACACTCTGGACCGGCAGCGGCGGTTTACCTGAAAACAGGAGAAAGAGATCATGCTAGCTAGTCAGTCCACGTGTGTTGTAGATCAGTGGAGGCGGGGCTGGTTTCCATAGCACCAACGAACCAGCAAGGGCGGTGTGAACTGAACGCAGTGCACTCAGTAGCTGTGTCCCAATTCAGTAGTCTACAAAGGTGTGTCCTTCGAAGGCTGCGTAGACCCGCAAAGGCTGAACCGAAATGTGATGGTCTGCTCTACGGCGGATTTCCTTGCGTCACCGTTTCCCTTACCGGTGCTTCTCGAAACGCCGCTCTTGTCAAGTTCTTTTGAAGTTCTTTAAAGACGGAACCAGAACCTTTGATTTTAGTTTTTTCATTTTTTAATTTAATAGAGCTGGAGACGCTTCTCTCTGTTAGTGTGAGTTTTGCTTCAGACCACATTGGCTTTTTTTAACATTTGTATCGTTTTCTATTCGACTCCCAATATTTACATTTAAAAGTGTCTCTTCAGCTGCCGTTTGCTCCTCTGCTGACATCGCTATGTGCTTGAATCCTCGCCAGCATGCAATGAACCTTGGAATATGTTGGCTAGTGAAGGATCCATCCGTTGGATCCTTCGTTGCCATAGAAAAGAAGGACACATTTCTGGGCTGCATATGAAGGAGGCTTCGAAATGGGACAGCCTAGTCGCGCCAGTTTGACGCAGTCGGCTTTCAAATGCAGCCTCCGATGGATGCAGCCCCTGAATTGGGACACAGCAAGTGTTTCAGAGAGCAGAGAGCAGAGCAGAGAGACGAGAAGCTGAGCATAGCAGAAGTTCAGACAGGCTACAAAGTCAAGCTCAGGCCACAATCTCAAATCACCAGGTGCACGTTCACTCTCAACATGCTGTGCACCGTTTTGCTGTGGTTTCAATACGTTTCAGCGAAATGGTGCGAAACGGTGTGCAGCAGGCTTCAAGTGTGTTTTCTCGGGTTTGATGGGCGTGTCAGAGATGTTGAAGACATTAGAAGGTGTATTTCAAAGTGTAAAACATATGTAAACCAGTTTCATCAGACTCTGAAAATTCTTCAAAAACAACACCAAGAATGACTTTCTCAGCCGCCAGAGTTGCAACATTTGCATAACATAACAGTGTTCAACGCACCACCGTTTCCATTTAAATAAACATTTTGCTACATTTTGTCACGGCTAAAAGCAGCCCAGCCGTTATCAGCTGATCTAAATCAGCTGACGACTCGCCTGCTATCCTCAGTGTGCTTCTTTAAGCAGCTTTAGCCTGCCCATTCTCACTGCTCCCTCTGCAAGCTTTTTTTCACTTGCCTGCTGGCCGGTGTTTGCCTGGAATATTGGGTTTGGGGGTCTTTCTGCCTTGTATGCACATGGAATGGCAAGGAGGTCCCAAATGGAAACCAAATATTTTCTTTGACAAAGTGGTCCTGACTGAACTGAAGGGAAATAAAAAGGTAAATTACCAACTTGATCAGTAAACTAAAGATGATCAATAACACAAGAAGTGTTTATAACTTCACAGTTTATGCTGCAGAATGAATGCACTTCTGACCTGCTTAAAAGCAGAACAGTAAGCAGTGCTAAACAGGCTATCCCCAGCTAGAAACCCTACTTATTAACTTACATATTACCTTACATATTAACTGTCACTTAATATGAGAGTTAACCTAAACAGAAATCTAGCTGTATTTGTATTCAATGTTAAATTATATTTTATACACTCACCAAGCAGTTTATTAAGTCCACCTCCTTGTTTCTACACTCAGTGTCCGTTTTATCAGCTCCACTGACCACATAGGAGCACTTTGTAGTTCTACACTTACATTCTGTAGTTAATCTGTTTCTCTGCATACTTTGTTAGCCTGTTCTTCAATGGCCAGGACCCCCACAGAGCAGGTACTATTTGGGTGGTGGGTCATTCTCAGCAAGTGGATCAGACACAGCAGTGCTGCTGGAGTTTTTAAACACCTCAGTGTCACTGCTGGACTAAGAATCAAAAACATCCAGCCAACAGCGTCTGGTGGGCAGCATCCTGTGACCACTGATGAAGGACTAGAGGATGACCAACACAAACTGTGCAGCAGCAAATGAGCTATCGTCTCGGACTTTACATCTACTAGGTGGACTGACAAGGTAGGAGTGTCTAATAGAGTGGACAGTAAGTCGACACAGCATTTAAAAACTCCAGCAGCACTGCTGTGTCTGATCCACTCACACCAGCGCAACACACACTAACACACTACCAACACGTCAGTGTTACTGCAGTGCTGAGAATGATCCACCACCCAAATAATACCTGCTCTGTGGGGGTCCTGTGGGGGTCCTGACCACTGAAGAACAGGGTAACAAAGTATGGAGAAACAGATGGACTACAGTCTGTAACTGTAGATCTACAGAGTGAAACTATATGGTCAATGGAGCTGATAAAATGGACACTGAGGTGTTTAATATAATGTGTGTGTGTGTGTGTGTGTGTGTGTTTATGTGTATTTGTGTGTGTGTGTGTGTGTGTGTATTTGTGTTTGTGTGTGTATTTGTGTTTGTGTGTGCATGTGTGTGTTTGTGTGTTTGTGCGTGTGTGTGTGTGTATTTGTGTTTGTGTGTGTATTTGTGTTTGTGTGTGCATGTGTGTGTTTGTGTGTGTGTGTGTGTGTGTGTGTGTTCCTCACTAAATGTGCATTATTTAACGTGTTGTTTTGCTGTAAAAATTAAGTGAGTTAATTTATCACAGCAGGTGAGTGATTTCCTGCAGTTAATGATGATTAATAACACAAATTCAGTCTGATTTACCACTAAGTTTGCATTTAAATTAAAAACCATTTTGAAAAATCATAAAAACTGTTTAATTAGAAATATTTAGACAGATATTCTCTGAGACAAAACATGACCTTAAGAATTCCAACATTCAGAAAATGAAGCTTTCTGGAAAAGTGAGACTCATTTTGACTTCGCTCCAGTTTTGCTGCATGTTTTTCAGTATTGTGACTGAAAGCTGATACTTAAACATACAGTCAGTCATTGTTAGCTTAACAGTCACTGTTAGCTTTAATGCTGCAGTCAGTCTACTGTTAACTAGCTTGTTTTGCTTGTGTTATTTATTGTATTCTGGATGTTAAAGAGTATAGACTAGAGGAAATTGGGGCGACAGATTTCACCACAGTTCAGATCAATAATGTCAAATAATGTCCCCTTAAAGTCTACAGAACTCTCTCTCTCTCTCTCTCTCTCTCTCTCTCTCGCTCTCTCTCTCTCTCTCTCATGTGCAGCTGTTGTTAGAGGCTTTAGTGCTCTGTTTTGTGTGTGTGTGTGTGTGTAATCTGAGCAGGTGTGAAGCTCACCTGTCTCTGCAGAGGAATGAAAGATGGAATGAGTGAAGAAATGAAGAGAGAGTTCCTGGAAGAACAGAATAACCTCCTTTAATCTCACACCACCCGCGATAACCCACCTCCAGTACCCCCCCCCCTCTCCTCTCTCTCTCTCTCTCTCTCTCTCTCTCTCTCTGTCTCTATTCTCTCTTTCACCTCTCATTCTATCTTCTACATATCCCTTATTCATATCTCTCTCTTTTCAGTCTTTTGTTCTCTTTCACTCCTCTCTGCTCTCTGTTATTTTTCTTTACTTTCTTTCTTTCTTTCTTTCTTTCTTCTCTATATCCCTTATTCTTTTTTCTTTCTTTGGTGTTTTTCTCTCTCTCTCTATGCCTCCATTCTCTTTCTCTCCATCTTCTCTATAACCCTCATTCTTTTCTCTTTGCCCTTCTTTATTTCTCTCTCTCTCTCTCTCTTTTTCAATCCACGCTTTCTGGTTCTCCCTCTATCACTGTTCTCTTTCGCTATTCTTTGTTTCTTTCCTCTCTCTTTTTTTACCTTCTCCTTTTCTTTCTTTCTTTCTCATTGTCTCTCACCTCCCCCCCCCATGTTATTATTAGTCAGGTCAGTGTTGTTGGAGGAGCAGCTGTCACTTTGGCTCCAGAAAGTTTGTTCCTCCTCCGGCCGTGAAGGTGACCTTCTGCCGGGTCAGTGAAGCTCATATTAAAGAGAAACACCGGTGTGTTTTATCCTGATCTCTGTCTGCTGAATCTGCAGTCCATCCCCACAGACAAGAACCTCAACTCACATCCTGCTAAGGAGCTAGTGGGCAGGTGCAGCTAGCAAGCTAACCAGTATATTCCAGTGTAAATGCGTTAACTAGTGAAGGGTTCTAGAGTTCTAGATGTATTTATCCACTGTATATGCTGTGGTAACAGTCTGTAGAGGTCAGGAACAGAACAGAACATAGTAAAGCACACAGAGGAGAACATATGGAACATTTTTCATTCAAAAATAATCTCAGACGCTGCAGACTTGATCTCCACCGTCCCTCTTATAACCTTCGTGTGTTACTGTTGATGATAAAATATTACAGTGATGGTGGTGAATAATGAGGAGACAGAGCTGAACGTGTGTCTGTTTATTAGGAGGAATAACGTTAGCGCGCTCTGGGAAATGGAGACTGAAACTGGGGAGCAACGACACTGTGATAAACAGCAGGGGGCGCTCTCACAGTATTCACAGCTTACATTTTATCACACTTTAGTTCTGTTTAACCTTTTTTACATCAGTAACGGCAGCTGTAACTCTTATTTTTAACATTATTTTGATTGTGTTTACGTTTAGCTGTTTGTGTATGGTTGGTTGCTAGGCAATTCTTTGAATGTTCCTGTTTCTATATAGAACCATTGTCTATATTAAAGAACCTTTGAAGAAACGGCCTAGTGGCTTCTAAAGGCCCCATGTTTGACCCAGTGTTTTAACAGTAAGGTTGTATAAACTATTATGTGTACTATTGGATGTTATTTAGCTGTTTAAGGTAAATCAGTCCTCTGTAGTTCTCTGTCAGGATCCCAACACGGTCATTATCACCTCTAAGCATCGTCATTACTTGTCAATCATTGATGACATCTGATTATATCACCCGATCATCCCGGCCCGCTGCAGAACAGCTTAACAGAAAGAAAGAAGGGATAGAGCGTGAGAGAGAGAGAAAATGATGGAGAGGAGGAAACAGAGAAACAGACAGAAAACACACACGGGGGGAGAGAGGAATGTGTGTGTGTGTGTGTGTGTGTGTATGTGTGTGTGTAATAAATTGCCTGGTGGGAGCGATTCATCTTCTTCAGCTCGGAGTTGCAGTCGGCCCACCGGCGGACGCTGAGCACGTGCAAACTGCGATACAACCCAGATATAGCTGTACCTTTTTACACACACTGTCACTGTAACACACACACACCTCTCAATTCTGCTCACACACACACACACACCTCTAAATTCTGCTCACACACACACACACTGCACTGTGAGAATAGAGTGGTGTAACAGCACTGACCAGCATCCAGAAGTCTACAAAGTACCCAAAAGCAGGGGTTCCTAAACATTCACAAACATCTGGACTTCTCCAGACTCCTACAGACTCACTCCAAAGGTCTGAGTAGATGAATTTAGGGGTTTGCAAACATTTGGACACCTCTAGACTCACTCTGGAGGTCTGTAAAGTAGACTAAAGCAGGGGTTGCCAAGTGTTCCCAAATGTCTGTAATCCAGAGGTCTGTAGAGTAGACTAAAGTATGGGTTCCCAAACGTTCCCAAACACCTGGACTCCTCCAGACTCACTCCAGAGGTCTGTAGAGTGCCCTGAAGCAGAGGTTCCCAAACGTCTGGACTCCAGAAGTTTGTAGAGTAGACTAAAGCAGAGGTTCCCAAATGTTCCCAAACATCTGGTTTCCTCCAGACTCACTTCAGAGGTCAGAGCAGATAAAACTAAGGGTTCCCAAATGTTCCCAAACATCTAGACTCCTCCAGACTCGCCCCAGAGGTCTGTAAAGTAGACTGAAGCAGGGGTTACCAAGTGTTTCCAAATGTCTGTAATCCAGAGGTCTGTAGAGTAGACTAAAGTATGGGTTCCCGAATGTCTGGACTCCAGAAGTCTGTAGAATAGGCTAAAGCAGAGGTTCCCAAACGTTCCTAAATGTCTGGAATCCAGAGGTCTGTAGAATAGGCTAAAGCAGAGGTTCCCAAACTTCTGGAATCCAGAGGTCTGTAGAATAGGCCAAAGCAAAGGTTCCCAAACGTTCCCAAATGTCTGGAATCCAGAGTTCTGTAGAATAGGCTAAAGCAGAGGTTCACAAATGTTTGCAATCCAGAGGTCAGTAGAATAGGCTAAAGCAGAGGTTCCCAAACGTTCCCTAACATCTAGACCTTCCGACTCACTCCAGAGGTCTGTAGGGAGCCCTAAAGCAGAAGTTACCAAATATTCTCAAACATCTAGAGGAGCACTGTCAGAGTGAAAGGGGACTCTATGGGTACATTTTTGTTCGCATTGTTTGAGTACAATGTAAAAGTAACAGTGGTCAGAAACCTCTGAGGTCTGAGGTCATTTTCTCGATTTGTTCATCTCTTCTTAAACTCTCCTTTAAAGGCTCTTCATATAAGATGATCCTCATATGTTTCATATCTAAATGCTCCATTATCTTCACCACTACTTTCTAAAACCACTGCAGCACCTTCAGCAGCTGTAAACTCTCTGCACGCCATTTCACACGTGTCTCCGATGTGGACTGAATGAAGAATGAAGGGTTTCCGGCATGATGGGTCAGTCTTTAGTGATTTCCTGAGTGTCCATTGGTCAGTTTCACACAGAATGTAGACGGACACGCGGTCCACACGGTGAGAGGCAGATGATGTGTATCTCAGCCCCTCTTCATAGCCTCATAACTCCGGATGTGAGTCACATACGATCTCAAGATAAGATGGAATGGATAGGGCGACTCTACAGATTCAGGAAATGTTTGAACTGTATTTCTGCGCTGGATCATCACAAAGATACACAAACAGATACAGAAACAGAGAATTTGATACGCGGACAAGTTCATGGACCCCAGAGGGTTACTGTCCAATTATGTACCTTATAAGTTTTCTAAGTTTTTAACTAAAAAATTTTTTAACTAAAAAAATAAGTTTTTAACTGATTGATAACGGCTCTGATGGTAGATTTTCACTGTAAAACTGTTCACACAGAGTAGCAGGGCTTTTCTGTTGTGGTACTTCATTGACGACAGCTGACTCTAGTTTGTTCAACTGGGGTGGTCACGCTTCACAGGAGAGCGGCACTGGCCACCACTGCCCCCCTGACCACCCCTCAGTTACTTACACCCCTGACTGTACCTAAGCTGAAGCTTTACTCAAGCTCAGTCTGTGGTTAAATACACTAGCAACCCCCACTTCTGCAGACCACCACACACACACACTCTGCGGGGTGTGAGGTGGTACCAGGCGGAGACTGCAGAGTTGGTCATATGACTGTGACAACCATCCTGCAGCACCATAGAACCCTGATCTAGCACACACACTGTTCCACTCATCACCCTGTCAGCTGGACAGTGTCCCCCCTCCCGCCGACTACCCCCAGAGCCCTGAGTGTACAACAGTGCTGAAAGGGGAGAGAGAGAGTGCACTCATCCACAAGGTGCAATCTCTCTCTCTCTCTCTCTCTCTCTCTCTCTCTCTCTTTCTCTCTCTCTCTCTCTCTCTCCCCCTCTCCCCCCTTTATGTTCTCTCTGACCAGCTCTCTCCTTTCCCTTCTCTTTTGTTTTTGTCCTCTCTCTCACACACACACACACATCTTTTTCCCTCTCCCTCTATATCACTTTGCTTTTTGTTCTTTCTCTCTTGCCCCCTCTCTCAATCCTCATTTCCTCGCTCTCTCTTTCTTTCTCACTTTCTATTTCCTTTTCGTTTTTCTCTTGTTTTTGTTCTCTCTCACTCCTCTCTCTCTCTCTCTCTCCTCTCTCTCTCTATGTCTCTTTCCCTTTTGTTCTGTCTCTCTGTCCTGCTCTTTCTTACTCACCCCTCTCTCTCTATCTTTCTCTCAGCTTCTCTCTCCTTTTTCTGTTTCTTCTGTTTTTGCTCTTTCACTCCTCTCTTTCTCTCTCTGTCTCCCTTTTGTTCACTTTATCTGTGTGTCTCTCTCTCTCTCTCTCTCTCTCTCTCTCTCTCTCTCTCTCTCTCTCTCTCTCTCACTGCCTCTCTCTTTCCTCCCCCAGTCTATCAGCTGACCCAGATTCTGATGCTCAGCTCACACACAAACACACACACACATGCGTACGTGTTTGAAAGGGTCCTGGCACAAAAGAAAACTGAGTGCATGAGCCTGAGGTGGTTTAAATGATGATGACCTCTCCGCTGACCTCACCACCGCCCTGACCAGCACAGAGAGGAAAACACACACTGTCTGTCTCTGTCTGATCTGAGACTCTAAAGCTGCACCAGAAAACACACCACACACTCGGCCCTGATCATCTCCCTCCACAGGCTCCGCCCACAAACGTCATGTTTCGTAGCTACCGCTGTGAGGTTGGACAACATTAACAGAATTCCGGTTAAAAATCCATCCCCCCGTTTCCTCACTCTGTTATAAACTTACTTGCCTTAGCACCAAGTTGTGAAATACAGGGGGTCCTGGGGGGTCCAGGACCTCTTCATTAACCTCTTGGACCCCCTGAATGGGTCCAGCAAAACCCTTAAAATAAACTTATTATGATGTCATGCTGACAAAAACAGACGGTCATAGATGGACTCAGTAAGAGGTCGTTGTCATCTCACTGTGTTCAGTGGAGACCAGCTGAGGTCAGTCTGTCACTTCCTGACCGGTTTCTTGTGCGGTGGATGGCGGGAAGGTGTGAGACTGTGCAGGCGCCACAATGACGCAAATCACAGAAGTGCAGTTCAAATAAACAAACTGTTTGTAGAAGCTGCCCAGCAAACATTTGTGAATGTGTTGAAGGAACATAAATCATCTCAACCATTAAGTAAGGCACAGTACGCTTTCACCAAATAACAAATTTCAGTTACTACATACTAACAATAAGCATAACAAAATAAGCAAAGAATAATAGTAATAATAATAATAAAAGTCTGAAGATCATGAAATATTATTATTTAATCATTTATTTATTTTAAAAATGATAACAGTAATTGTAAATAATGTAAATAATAATAATAATTATTATTATAATTATACAATTGACATGAATCATAAATTAAATTAAATTCATATACTAAATAAATAAAAATATACTAAATCAAAAAATAATTAACAAGAAGTACCTAACATCAGTGCTGCTATGAAATGTAAGTTCACAGAACTTGGATACCAAACAGGTCTTGGAAGATCAGCTGCATTTGGGTGAAAAATCGTGTAAATTTGATTTTTCGCTGAACTTGTCCTTTAACGTGAGATGACTAGCTTGTTGCTAACAATAATTTACTTCAGTCCAATGGAGGCGCATATGTCTCTTTTTCAGTTTGTAGCCCGAAAACGTGGAGGTCAAAAATGACATAATTCCGAGCTCTGAGCTCCGCGCTCCGATTTCCCACTTCAGACATCAGCTGAATCATTACTGTCAGAATAAAACCACGTAACTTTACAGGAGAAGGAAAAACGTTATTAACTTGTAATGGAAGTCAATGGAACCAGATTTTTTCCAAGTAATTTTGGACCATTTCTGTGGGTCCTCTCATCATGAGACTTTAGCACGATGCAAAGGGTAACAGGATGTTTCAAATTATGCAAAAATATGAAAAATTACAAAAATTTAGATTTTTTGCATGGCAGCGATGATTTATTTAATGAACAGACAGAGTGTCATTCTACCTTTCTTCTCTCTCATACAGACCCGGGTCACATGAGATCGTGTCAGAAGCGACGATCAGTAAGGTAGAATCTCTCTCTCTCTCTCTCTCTCTCCTCTCTCTCTCTCTCTCTCTCTTTCTGTGCAGCCCATGATAAGAGCTAAACCCCTCAGTAAACATCATTCTGATGCTCAAAGAAATGCAGAGCTTTATTCATCACTGATATTCATCCAGGCTGCGCCAAGGAAAAATAAAGGAGTGCTCAAAGTGAGCTCTGTATATTTTGCTCTGTTCCTGTTGCTCTTTTCTCCAAGCGGAGGTCAGACTGAGTCCCACAAGCCTTTTAGCTGGCTCTTTTAAGTTGGAGTTCTTTTGAAAACAGTGTTTATAAGTGAGGATGAACTAAACAGACCAGGTCACTGCATTTGTAGACTTTAAAGAGCTCATATCACCAAAAAACGTTTGGGTTGGTATGTGACATTTAGACCGAGCTTCAAGCCACAGCTTGGGTCAAATAAGCTAGTCAGCTAAAGTGTTGGTGAAGTAGCTGTTAGCAAAAATACATACATACCATTCACTTCCCAACTCATACAGCCCATTCAGCCTACAGCAGTTTAACTCCGCCCATTCAGCCAACAGCAGTTTAGCTCCACGCATTCAGCCAACAGCAGTTTAGCTCCGCCCATTCAGCCAACAGCAGTTTAGCTCCACCCATTCTCCCTACAGCAGTTTAGCCCCACCCATTCAGCCTACAGCAGTTTAGCCCTACCCAGTTCTGTGATACAGTTGTTCCTGCATTTGTGGGTGATCTGTGTTTGGGTGATTACTGACTTCCTATGTTTGTTAGCCACATTAGCCTCATAGCTCCAGTTCTAAAGAAGCAAAATTGGGAAACCAAACATGTCTTGGTTGATCTACTACATTCAGAGTCAGTAAAAACATGTAAATTTGATTTTTCATCAAACTGTTCTTTTTAACCGTAGCTGAATTCACTCATTAGAAGGATTGTCTGGACACTTTTGGATGTATAGTGTATGGGAGATGTGTAAGAGACAGACAGGCAGACAGACAGACAGATAGAGAGGGAGAGTTTTTCTATGTCCAGTTGTGATCAGTGTATTTTCCTCAGGCAGAGCTGGATTTGATCAGTAATAGTTTTTGGGTGTCGTGGCGTCTCTGAGCGTCTCTGAGCGTCTCTGTGCAGATGGAGAAACGTGGAGGGCAGAGAAATAATTGAGGAATAATTGAGATGAGATAGATTCATTTTCTCAGGGCAACTTTAAATATATTTATTTCACAGAACATGATTTTCAAACTTGTTGAAGAATATTAAACACTCAGGCATTTTATTCGTCTGACAAGCAGACAAGTTCATATGTATATATATATATATATATATATATATATATATATATATATATATATATATATATATACTTGTCAGACGAATAAAATCTCCTGCTCTTGTAGGTGTAATGTGGAGGTGTCCCAATACTTTTGTCCATATAGTGTGTATGTCTGTATGTATGTATATGTACACACACACACTATATGCCCTACAGTATTGGGACACCTACACATTACACCTATAGGAGCTTTTACGGCATCCCATTCTAAATCCAAAGACATTATGGAATATATATTGGAGTGTGTCTGTGGAAATTTTTGCCCATTCATCCAGAAGAGGTGAGGTCAGACGCTGATGTTGGACGAAAGGGTCTGGCTCACAATCTCCGTTCTAGTTCATCCCAAAGGTGTTTGATGGGGTTGAGGTCAGGGCTCAGTGAGGGCCAGTCAAGTTCTTCCACACCAAACTCACCCAGCCATGCCTTTATGGACCTTGCTTTGTGCTCTGGGGCTTAGTCATGCTGGAACAGAAAAGGGTCCTCCCCAAACTGTTCCACCAAAGATGGAAGCATACAGTGGTCCAAAATGTCTTGGTCTGCTGAAGCATTAAGATTTCTCTTCACTGGAACTAAGGGTTCTAGGCCAACCCCTGAAAAACAACCCCATAGCATTATCCCTCCTCCACCAAACTTTACAGTTGGCACAATGCAGTCAGGCAGGTCACGTTCTCCTGGCATTCGCCAAACCCAGACTTGTCCATCAGACTGACAGATGGAGAAGCGTGATTCATCACTCCACAGAATGTGTTTCCACTGCTCCAGAGTCCAGGGGCAGCGTGCTTTTCTCCACTCCATCCGCCACCTGCCAATGTGCATAGCGATCTTAGGCAAGTTTGACAAGTAATACATTTCCCAAAAGTGCTGTCCCGCTATAGCATGATAATCGGGTTATAACCTGTTGCTGACAGCAGTACAGTCACCTTTCTGCATATTCCAACACGCTACTGTGGTGAAAAGCAAACCAAAACAAGATTACTCACATTAACAAGAACACATAACATAAACACAACAGCTAGTGCTACACTTTCTTATAAAGCATGCATCCGCTCTTCCTAATGAAGACATCAATTAAAATCTGCCAGCCGAGAGATGTACACAATAAAACTTGAAGAAAACAACACCAGCATACTAAACAAGAAACCCAAACTGTCAATCATTCTAAGCTGAAGCCTACAGCCACAGTAAAGTGAAAATTGTTTGTTTTTTTACTATATCTTACCTTTGAAGTAAACAGCGTGCAGATCACCGCCGACAATGATGCAGCAACTTTATCATTTAACTCAGGCTGACATTTTTTTGTGTTTGGCTTCAGAAATGTCTCCACGCTGTCTAAGTAGCAGATCTCTTTTACAGACTCCCCACTACATCTTTCGTACATCTGGAGCTTCAAAGTGCATTGACAGGAATGCTAGCTTGATGTAAAAAAGACCGGAGTAACTGACCGAAGTAATGGCAGACAGCAAAACGGTGATTGGAGGAGAAAATAAAGCTGACGTTTAGTAAAGATAAGGCGAGCACCAGGATTTTGATCGCCTGTAATGTTAAAAGCAGTTCATTTTTCCCGCCACGAGTCAAAACAGCCATTTGAATTTTGTCATAATTGCTCATGGGGGCCCCCTATTAGTCTGGGCCCCTCGACACACACCCATAAAACTCGTTGGATGATCTGCACCTAACAGTACTTCTTCGTTTGCTCCAGTTGTGCCATTTTGAGGCCAAAAGATGGCCAAAATCGAGGAGATCTTGTTTGCACATGCACAGTAGATGAAACTGGAGCCAGAGTATGTGCAGTAGAGACAGGGGGTGGCTCACCTAATCTCCGCCCATGTTTGTTGGGGACACGGCCCCTCTGTCTCTTGCAGTGACAGTGGCGCACTTGGCCTTTGTAGCCACTTTTCCACTACAGGATATGGCTTGACACAACTCAGCACGACTTGACTTGTTTTCCGCTGCAGATATAGCGCCCCCTCCATGTAGTTGGTTGTCATAGCAACACCAAATGAGACTGCTGTGACGTAAAAGCACAAAACAAACTGTTTTCAGAAGAGGCAGCAAGACAAAAGACTACTGACAAAACAAGAGAGTTTAGGAAAAACTAATCAGACGGCGAGATGATTCTGGTTGCTTGAAAAAAGTGATGCAAGAGGCTACGCTAACCAGGTACCTAATGTTAGCATATGTGTTTAGCCATTCTCTCCGACCAATCAGCAGTCTGCAGCGTTTTTATGTCACCTTTTGGTTTTGACTCAGCTTGCTTGGAACCCCTGACAGAGGTGGTAGCAAAAGTAGTACCCAGTACCTGGCACCAGATTTGCCTAGTGGAAAACCAAAAAAGGCGCATAGAGTCGAGTTGAGCTGGTGACCGAGCCTGACTTCACAAACCAGCACAGCAGACAGTCAAGTCAAGTCAAAGTTTATTTATATAGCGCTTTTTACAACAGGTGTTGTCACAAAGCAGCTTTACAGAAAAAATCTGGGTCCGAGCCTCCATGAGTGTCGCCAGTGGCAACAGTGGGAAGGAAAAACTCCCTAAGAGCAGGAGGAAGAAACCTTGAGAGGAACCAAGACTCAAAAAGGGAACCCATCCTCCTCTGGTCGACACCAGATAGCAGTGACGGCTCAGACAGCAACAGCTCAGACCAACTTAAAGCCAAAATGGTAAGAACACTGTAGCTTTGTGAAACGTATTTGAGTTTGAGTGAATTATTATCTGTTTTTCAAAAGTATGTTGATTTTATTATTGGAAAAAGTGTGTAACACTAGCTAGCTAAACTATGTAAGTTAACCTTAGCTAATCTAGGTTAATGTTAAATACTGGAAACTAATGTTAGCTAACTAACTTGTTTAACTTTAATCAAACAATGTTAACATTGATTCTGTTTGTCACTCCAGCACCAGACATTACATTTTTTCTCTCAGATATGAGTCTTTATCGATTAAACGGGTGTTTTATAAGCTTCTGTTTGCTGTAAGACTCTGAGCACCATACACTCATATAAGCTTAGCCTAGCAAGTTCTACACTACAGAACAGGTTCAAATTCGGCTTTCTTTCACTCAAACATCATCATTTATCCCACTGTTTTTAGCTGTTATCATCTAGGCTAAGTTAGTCGAATCGATCCTGCACTGGGGTGTTTGGACCTCATTATCCAAGCTAAGCTAGCTAGGAGAAAGGAGCCAAAACGTATTGGCTTAGCTATGAAGCTACAAACACCTTGTGTCAGTAAAGCTTCTGTTAGTCAGAATTGAAGCTGTTCTGTGGTGAACAGAGCTGGCAGCATGCTAGCTAAGCTAATGTTCAGCAGCTACTCTTTCCTGGTTATCAGCCCCGTTTAACAGTTAGACATTGGTTCAGACTGAAGTTTTTATGTTTACTGAATGGTGGATTTAAAATCGTGAGCTGCTTTCATTCATTTGGCGTAATTTATTTGAGTGGACTGAAGTAATGAAGTAATTCAGCAACTATTAAATATACTAACCTGTCGCATAGACAGACAGACAGAAAGACAGACATATTTTAATGCACAATTACTGTTTTGTATACTGAATTCAACATACTGGGGAAAAATAAAGCAATGTTTGCTCTGTATAAAAGCACATTTTATATTTTAAGTTTATACTTTTCAATATGTTGAACTAAATAAATAGAAAATGTGCAGAAAAATGCCATATTTCAGTTCTCTGTAGAGGATGTGTAAACACATTTTCACTTGGAAAATTAATGAAATATGACATGAATCAAAGTTAAATACATATAGAAAATGAAAAATAATAGATTATTTGGAAGTAATTATTTATGAGTATCGATCAGTAACTCTAAGCATATATTGATTTATGAGTATCGGCAATACTCAATATTTATTGGTTTATCAGTGTATGATCATTTATGAGTACTTATCAGTATTTCATAATTTATAAGTATTTATCAATATTTAATGATGTATCAGTATTTAATCTCTTATCAGTAATTAATAATTCATGTGTATTTATCAATATTTAATGATTTATCAGTATTTGATCATCTAGGTTTTTATCAATGTTTAATGATTCATCAGTATTTAGTGATGTCTCAGTATTTAATAATTTATTTATCCAGTATTTGAATAGTTATCAGTGTTTTTCAGTATTTAATCTTTTTAGTATTTTGTATTTAGTATTTTTTCGTATTTATTTTTAAAGATCATTTATGAGCAATGTCAGCATATTAATGTTTATCAGTATTAATAATTTTATTATAGTATATAATAGTACTTATCAGCATTTAGTGATTTAACATCTTTTATCATTTATAAGTATATATATATATAATATATATATATATATATATATATATATATATATATAATATATAAATAATAAATCATTTTATTTATACATAGTATTTAATCCTTTACCAGTATTTCATCATTTTTGAGTAGTGTTTAATGAGATCACTATTTAATCATTTATCAGTATCTATCAGTATGGAGTCATTTATAACTATTTAATCATTTATGCTTATTTATCAGTATCAAATAATTTATTTGTATTGAATCATTTCATATTTAATCATTTATCAGTATTTAGTGATTTATTTTTTAGTGATTTATCAATATTTAATAATGTTTTATTATTTATTAGCATTCTAGCTGTGTTTAATCATGAATCAATATCTATCAGTATTTAATCATTTATGAGTATTTATAAGTATTTAATTATTTATTAG
This sequence comes from Colossoma macropomum, assembly GCF_904425465.1. Classification (NCBI taxonomy): domain Eukaryota; kingdom Metazoa; phylum Chordata; class Actinopteri; order Characiformes; family Serrasalmidae; genus Colossoma; species Colossoma macropomum. The sequence continues at coordinate 14,003,738 of NW_023494803.1, forward strand.
CATTATATCTGTATTTAATCATAGATTAGTATTTATCAGCATTTAATCCTTGAATCATTAATCCCAATAAATGTGTATGAGCATTTAATCATGTATCAATATTTAATGCTTTATTAGTATTCGCTCAGAACTGTAATGTTTTTCGGTGTTTAATTGATTTTCTGAGTATTTTTAATGCTTCACTAGTACTAATTATCCTTTATTTACTATTTTTTATCAGTATTTGACCCACTGTGGTGTTTTTTTCTGATGACGCGCAACTGTAACAGTATCCTCGTCATATGATTGGTTGCGATCTCTGTACGTCAGCCCAGAGCCGCGTCCTATTGGCACTCCCTGCACCCCTCACCTCCCCTCCTCGGCGCTGATTGGTCAGCCCGTCCTCTCTCGTTGCCGCCTGCAGCCAATGAGCACGCGGCGTGTCGCTCTCGGCGGCTCGCGCAGGAACGGCGCCGCGAGCCCAGCTCAGCGCAGCGCAGTCAGTCACGAGGAGGAGAGCGCGGCGAGAGCGCGAGGAACGGCGAGCACGCTGATAGCTGAAAAGAATTTTAAAAACAGCAGTCCGTTACGAACAGACTTAAACGGCTTAACAGATACAATAAGTAACGGCCTTTTTTCTACCTGGAAGGCGGAAAACAGAGGGATTTGTTTTTTTGTTGTTGTTACTCTTTCTTTCCTTCTTTCTCTCGGCGGAGAGAGGATCGGCCGTGCTCGGCTGTGTTCGGCTGTGTTCGCCCCGCGAAGCCGCGAAGATGATGGTGGGGGAGATGGAGGTGAAGGAGAGACCGAGGCCGAGCCCAGACTACCTGATGCAGCTTCTGAACGAGAAGAAGCTGATGAGCAGCCTGCCGAACCTCTGCGGCATCTTCACACACCTGGAGAGGCTGCTGGACGAAGGTAAAGGAGATTAAAAACCGTTAAAAACACGCTGGGGAAAGCGGGTATGCGTGTGTGTGCGCGTGAGAGAGAGCGCGAGTGTGGCTGAGCCAGTGCGAGCCCAGCCAAGAGGCGGCAAAGAGTCATAACTCTCCTCAACAACAACAACAAGTTTGTGCTAAAATCACCACTTTGGCTACTTTTGTTGCGTTTTCCACAGAAAAATCGACACTTTTCCACCTCAGGATAGACCCGCCTTCGCTCAACATGGGTCGTGTCAAAGTTTTACACAAACAGCGAAAAGTTTTCCCTCAGCTTCTCGTTCGACTTCACCGTTCCACCTTAAATGGTGCAGCAGTTACATTCAGGCGCCTCAGGCGCTTGAATGTAACTGCTTTGCCATTTAAGGTGGAACGGTGAAGTCGAACGAGAGGCTGGCGTTAGCATGGTTAGCACCCAGCTAGAAGAAGAAGTAGTACAGGCGAAACATTTTTGACCTCAAATCACACCTTTTAAAAGAAATCTGAGATAGTTAACCCGCTTGTTTTTTACTTACATCGACACAAAATACTTATAAATGTCAAAAACGTAACCAAAGCGAGCATTTGAACGTAAAGTTTGTTTGTTTTGTGTACTCGCTGTTAGCCAACTATCCTAGTTAACTAGCCACTCATTTTCGCACTTTTTCACTTCTCTTGCTCACATTTCGTCCATATTTTTGTTATTTTATTATGTTAAATGGCTTCGTTCAGTCTTAAGGTAATCGCTTTATGTTTGACCAGATTAAAATACTTTATTACACACACTTTAAGACGATTCCTCAGGGGTTCTTCTGTAAAGGCTATGGTTCTCTTTCTATATGTAACTATTTCATGCGTTAAGTGGTTCTTTGTGTGGTGAAGTAGTGCTATCTAGCACCAAAAAGGTGTAACAAGATATTCTCTATCAATCTGAAGAACCATTTCATCAAGCAGTGAACCGTTTAAACATGCAAACGGTTCTAGCTAGAACTCATGGTTCTAAACGGAACCATTGCTTTTACTTTTTTAATTGAGTAGGACAAAAATAAACGGAGTAGGCTAGAGGTGGGCGATATGGGAAAATATGATACTTTATCACGATACATGATATTTATTTTTTATGATGTCTAAGTTAGAGCAGACATATTTTTAAAGATACTAGCAAAGACTATGAATATATTTGCTTGTATTTTACATTTCACACACTAAATCCAATCAAACTTGACTAATTAAGCTCTCTTTTTAATTGAACGGGCAGTTGGAAAGTGTTAAGTACTGATGATATCCACGATATGCTCAGAAAAGCACATTGTGATGCAATTTATCACGATAGTGGTAAATATCGTCATATTGCCCAGCACTATGATAACAAAGAGAGCCTGTTTAATAGTATTTACAGCAGCACCGTTTGAAATTTAGCAATTGAATTATTGTATTCATATTTTTTGGCTGTGATTTTTAAATGTAGCTCCACTTTTGTCTTGTCTAATTTATCAGATGTCACAAAAAGTATGTATTGTGTTTAATGAAAACTTTTTGAAGTGTCGTGATATTACATTTGTGCTATATCGCCCACCTCTAGAATCTAAAAATGTGAATCCAATTATTTGTATTCAACATTTCACACACTAAATCCCGTTAAACAGGACTAGCTAAGCTCTCTTTTAATCAGACAGGCTGTTGGGAAGTGTTTTTTAAGTACTGATATCCACGATATGCTTAGAAAAGCATATTGTGATGTAATTTATCACAATAATGATAAACACGGTCACATTGCCAGGCTCTACTAAGCTGCAAGAAATGAAGGGATTGTCCTCCAGATTTAAGAGCATTTTGGTTTTTCTCATAGCTGAAGGAATTTGGAGCAGAAGTGCGTGTGTTGCAATGCGCCCTGAGGGCTTTGTGTGCTCGCAGCCGTGGACAAAGAGAGCACTGGCCTCATTTTTATTGCTTGAATGTATTGTCTACATAATAAGGGTTCTGTGCTTGCGTTCGTTCGTAAGGGATTTGTGTCATTCCTAAAAATTTCTCCACTATGCATGCATATTCCAGTATATCCCGTTGTAATATGCATGCCTTATTCCGAAGGGATTCTGGTCATTCCTCTTTAACATGCTGTGTATTGCACTGTGCATCGGTATTCCATTCTGACTGGGATCCATGCATATGCATGCGTTCCTATATATTTTGTTTATTTTTATTTTATTTTTATTTTACATAGATTTTTACTAGTTGCACTTCTTCGCATGTTGTTGGAACACCACAGTCGTCCCTGTCCAAACTTCTTTGACCCCTGACTCAGCCCTGGCCTTCAGCCTAATCTTTTTGGACATTTTCTGCTCTTTCTTTTGAAGGTTGCGTCAAAACTGGGCCTTTTTTTCCCTGTCTGTAATTGGATAACGCTTGAGCGCGCTGCTTTCCCCCAGGCGTCGTTTAGATCGCCTCTGGGCTTCATCTTCACCCCAAAAATACCGTCTGACAGCAGGTCCCTTTTTGTGAAAGCTATATCAGCCGGTGTGACAGCACTTCAGGCCGGCTGCGGTCGCCGTGCTGCTGCGGTGGCGCTGTCCGTGTCGTAGGTTTTTCCTCTCGTGTGACCTTGCACTAAAGCGGTTGCAGTGCAGGCTAAACATCATTGTTTAAACTTTTAAACTGGTTTAGTTTGTGTGGGCACATGCCATTACGCTTACGTTGAGTTTGAGGCTTCTGAGTGTGTTATTGCTTTGTTTATTTATAAAATAGGTTTTTTCCTTCTCCTGTAAAGTTACCATTTTGGAGATACAAAGTGTTTTTCTGACAACAGTGAGAAGTGTGTGTGTATATATATATATATATATACACACACACTTTTTTTTGGTTTTTTTTTCTATTTTTTTTAAACATGGATTTTTTCAAGTGCTTTTAAAAGGCTTTCTAGTCTTTTCTAAGTGTGCAGAACATCATGATACTTCAGGACATTTTCACATCGCACATGATTTTGTAGTTGTTTGATGTTTGTTAATGTTTGGAACAGATGAAAGTACAAGGTAGTGTCAGATTTTTACTATGAACACAGATTTTATTTTTTTATTCTAGATACCAGTTAATACTATGAACATGGATATTATTGTTTAATATTTCACACTATGCTGCATCAAATCCAGTTAAACAGGACTAATTATGCTGTTTGTATTGAAACATGCAGTTGTGGTACTTTCATCCACAATATTCTCAGAAAACAGTGATAAACATGTTCCTCACCTCTAGTGTCTGGTTATACTTATGAAATGTTTACTTTTATATATGAAGTATGAGTGTTTTGAAACGTCCATTTTTCTTGGTTAACCTATTTAACCCTTTGTGAGTCTAGTTTTTTAACTTTCTCTCACCTTATCAACATATTAGACCCAAAAAACACACAGAACGCAATCAGTTTCTTCATATGACAAAAAAAAGGATGATGTTAAGGTGTTAAGATAAACGTAACACCAGCCTTGTCCCGTTTGGCATACTTTCATGCATGAATGTGACTGTTATATGAAATCTCCATCTCTATTTTTGCTTTACTTTTACTCTATTTTTGTCAAACAAAAAGTGGCATAGCATTTCAAGCCCGGACTTCGGACAGAAGTTGCCTCTTTTCTTCCGTTTCATCATAGTTTTCAATAGATTATTCAATTGCTAGTGCCAACGGTTACCACAGCGCCCAAGTCAGAATAAAATATTGCCAACTTGTTCTTTAATTTTTTCGTAGCAGGCCACCTTGTGTGCGCGTGCGTGTGTGCATGTGTGTGTGTGTGTGTGTGTGTTAGATGCCTTTTGGAGGCCCGTTCTGGTGGCAGGGTGAGAGATCTCTCATGCAGCTGTTCTCTTTAACACCATACAGTGAGCTCTTGGTTCCTGCCGTGTGTGGAGCAGTCCTGCAGGTGTTTACTTGCACTTTGGACTTCAGGAGCTGTAATCTGCAATCTACAACCCTGCCCCCCCCCCTTTCAGGCCCCCACCCCAAAACACAGACCTCCCTCTTTGTCTGGACAAATCACAGGCACAGAGGTGCGAATCACTGCTCTGATGTGCTGCGCTTTGCCTCGTTTGCATACTGATTTGACTATGTAAATGAGGATGGCCGTTTGGTGTGAGCGGACCATGTAACGGTGCAGCCGGCGAGGGTTACCTGGAGAGCAGAGTGGCAGTGTGAGAGAAGGCAGAGGGCTGTGCTTGGTGGTGTAATCAGTCTCTCTCTCTCTTTCTCTTTCTCTTCCTCTTCCTCTCTCTCTCTTCCCCCCCTCTGTAATTTAGCTGTGATTCAGCTGCTGTCTGGAGCGTTTTGAGTGGCCATTTGCTCGCTGTGACCCAACAGCTGCTTGGGCTGGTGTTTGGCCGCCGTTACCGCGGCGCTGAAATCACTTCACCAATCGGTACTGCAGGAATTCAGACTTCAGGACTAAAGAACATTCTCAAAAATCTGGTTCTCGAATTTTGAGCCACTGAAATTAAAAAATGGCTAAAAAACATCAACAGCTTTCAGTAATTTGTTCATAATGCTTACACTCTTAAAGAAGGTTCTTCAAGGGTTCCTTAGTAAAGACAGTGGTTCTATACAAAACCATGAACACTCAAAAAACTGTTTCCATGCTTAAATGGTTCTTTGCATAGTGAAATGGTTCTTCAGATAGATGTAGAATGTGTTGTACATGGTTCTGTCCAGCACTTCTGCTATTTTTATGATAAGTTTTTAACAGTAGCAGAACCCTTTTTGGTGCTATATTTTCAAAAATGTTCTGTGTAGAACCATATGCAACACCTTCTCCATCAGTCTGAAAAAACATTTCACCATGCAGAGAACCCTTTGATCGTGCAAAGGGTTCTTTGAGTGTTAATGGTTCTATATAGAACTGTTTACTGAAGGACCCTTGAAGAGTCATCTTTTTTTAGGAGTGTGGAGTGCAAACTAGAAAGTTATTGTTCTTCAGTAAGTTTGACAAAAAAAAGTTTAAGTTCTCAGGCTTTGTAACAGAAAGACTGTTCTAGAGTTTTCAGTCTTTAAAAAACCACGTTCTAGAGTTTTCAGTCTTTAGAAACCATGTTCTAGAGTTTTCAGTCTTGTGAAAGGAAATCAGTCACGTTCCGTGTTGACTTGTTTTAGAAGGCAGTTTATAGTGAGCTTTTTCAGAGCTTCTCATTCGAGGTTTGTGGGAAGGGTGTATTAATCGTTGATGGTTCTCAGTCATGCATTACCGATACAGCAGATATTGATCAAGGTATTGATTAGTTTGGAGTAAAGTTACTCCAGCACACTTCAGTTAGTGTTAGTGAAAACAGCCTGATCCACCCGTCGCTCCTCCCTGCTCCTTCTCTTACCAGTCGTTTTGACAGCTGTACGCCTGCACACACACATGCGCGCGCACACACACACACGCCACTCATACCTTCGACTTAAACAGCCTGTGTGTGCAGCTGTTTCCATGGTGAAAGAAAGCCGACACCTTGTGCTGTCCCCTGCTCTGACCTCCACACTGGGCAGCTGCTTGCTGCTCTGCATTTAGCTCCGTGTGTAGAGGAGTAGAGGTCACCCTGTACGCTTTAAACTGTACTAACGCCATTAGCATTTAGCATTAGCACTAAGGCCAAAGTCAGACCCAGCCTGACCTGATGATATCTCACTTAGCTGAATAACTTTAGCCCAAAATCAAGCCTGTTTAATAGGAGAGAGTATCAGTCAGCTGGATAATAGAAGCCCAAAGTTGAGCCCGTCTCCCACTCTGATACCAGTATAACGGTAATAAAACACCTTAAAAACAATTTCAGCTGGTGCACCGGATCAGCCGGCATATCACCCACTGCTAACGCAGCCGAGAGAGAGAGAGAGAGAAAAAGAGAAGAATTGGGGACGGACGGACAGACAGACAGAGGGAGAGAGAGGTAAACTGGGGACAGACAGACAGAGAGAGAGAGAGAGAGAGAGGAGCTTTGGGGCTGAGCTGTGAGATGCTGAAGGAGGAGTGGGGCTGATTGGCTGAGTGTGTGGTGAGTGTAAGGTTAGAGACGGAGCCTCTGGGCTCAGCTCTCCGGCAGCGCTGTGTGTGTGTGTGTGTGTGTATATATATATATATATATATATATATATATATATATATATATATATATATATATATATATATACACACGCACGCACGCACGCACACACACACGCGCGCACAGAGAGAGAGGGGGGAACCTGCTTTATAATCTCCTTGCTCGTCCTAAAAACCTCCCTAGATGCCACTTACACGGCGGAATTTAATTAACTACTGACATCAGAGGAGCAGGAGAGCGAACCCCCTTCTCTCTCTCTCGCTCTCTCTCTCGCTCTCTCTCTCGCTCTCGCTCGCGCTCTCTCTCTCTCGCTCTCTCTCTCGCTCTCTCTCTCGCTCTCTCTCTCTCTCTCACCCCCCCAACTCTCTCTCTATCTCTCTCTCTCTCTCTCTCCTGTTTCTCTCTGTGTCTCTTCATTCTCCTCTTCTCAGCTTTTTCTTCCTCTTCTTTTACTCTCTTGCTCTTCCCTTCTTTCTCTTCTCTTCTCTTTTCTTTGTCCTTATCTTTTCTCTCTGTCTCCCTTCTCTCTCGTACTGTCCTTTCTTTTTCCTTTCATTCTCCCACATTTCTTCTTCTATCTTTGCTTTCTTTCTTATCTTACTTTATTTTTTTCTCTTTCACTCCTCCTTTTTCTTTCTCCCTCCTTCTCTCTCTCCCCTTTCTTCTCTTTCTTCTCTTCCTCCTACCTTTTCTTTTTTCTCTTTCTCTCTACCCCTTTCTTTTTTTCTCCCTTACATCTTACTCTCTCTCTGTATATCTCTCTGTGTTGTGTGGATGGCAGGATGTGGTTGGCAGGGTTATCGTCGCGGGGACACGGGGGAGGCCGCCTGGCGTTTTATTTATTTGTTTATTTCCCCTCTCTGTCTTTCAAGGTGGGGTGTTGCAGTGTCACTCTCTCTGTGTGTCTGTGTGTGTATGGGTCAGGTTGGCCCCTGTTGTGCGGCCCCTTGATAAAGCTGTCTGTTGGTGAGTATGTGGTATCAGGGGTTTCCCTCCTGTAAGCGCAGGGGCTCCTTATCTCCCACAGGCCGAGTGCACACTCACTCATCCAGCCTTCCCTCACTCAGAGAGCGCTCGGTTTACTTGTTTGTTCTGGACGTTTTCGTCTCTGAACGTGTCTCCGATGCTGTTAGAGCTGCACGATACGGACAAAACAACAGGATCATGATTATATGGCTGTATATTGCAGTTTTAGTGCAACTTGCAATGTATAAACATATGCAAAAAAATAGACACCCACTCACCCCGCATTTCATCTGAAATCAGTGGATGTCAAAGTTAAAATTCCACCATTTTTTTCCCTCAACCTTTCTCCTTAAGGCTGTTAAACACTGAACATGTGCAACAAAAGACCCGAAAATGCAAAATATTTGCTTTTTTGCGCTCACTGGACGCAACACGCTGGACGCAACTCTTTTGTCGTGTTTTTTGCACCATGAAAAGAGCGCAATTTCTAATAATATAATAGCATATTTTGGCAGAAATATATATACATATATCAACTATATTAAAAAGGTCCTTTGCACCTCAGGAAGCGGACAAAGCTTACCTTAGTGCAGGATGTTCCTACTGTGGAGCGAGAGGAGAACAGAGTTTCTCCTAATTCAGAAATTGTATGAGAACTTACATTTGCTGGAACGCAGCTGCTCCGTCAGCTTGTTTGACGTCATGTCAACAGCAATGGCGTCTGTGATTGGACAGAGAGTTTCTAGCCCTAACGGAGCTGGATTAGTTTAACAGAAGTCTGATAATGTAACCTGTGCATGGTTTGACTGGCTAATTTGTAGGGGATAAAGGATCCCACATTACCTCAAATGGCCCAGATCGAAACATCATTGCAGCTTTATACAACAGGCGCCACACCTCCAAACAATAACGTGTGGATAAATGGTATATAGACTAGTATTGGGCTAGTAAATTGGGATCATTTAACTCACCACATGCCGCACAGTGAGACAGAAGACACACTGCCTTACGAGAGGAGCTTTCGAGAGATTTAATTTTCCTTCCCTGTAGGTATTCGCCCATCACCAAAAACGTGGATTTCGGTCTCGTTATGAATTTGAGGATTAGGGTTCAAACTGAGCTCTGTTTTAGGTGCTACCCTCGTCTTCGGATCACAAAAAGAAAATAGTCAGACGCCATTTTCTACGAGGCTGAATTCAGCTTCTTATTTGCTGCCATCTTGTTTGAATTTTCTTGTTCCACTTTAAATAGTGCAACAGTAACCGGATAGCCGTCTTCAGCCTCGTCCGATTTCTGTTACCCCCTGTTTTGTCTGTGTATTCGAGCAGGACTGCTCTGACTGAGGAGCTCAGAGTTTGGAGAATTATAGAAGGTAATTCACTCCGGATTTATTATAGCAGACTGCAAAAACTAGACGTTGCTGAATCACACTGGATTAAAATCACAGATCCCTCAAATAACAGCGCCTCCCCAGCTCATACTAATCCTGCTCGAATAGGGCTTTTGTCGTTCACACAAATCAAACAGGGCGAATAAAATAACGCTGAAGTTCACCGCCTGAAAACTGTTTGCCGTCACTTACACATGCGCTCAAATTAGTTTAATCACGTTCGGTTTATAACGACTCGTGTGGCTCCTCCAGAACTGCCCATTTTATTGGTTGGTGTGTTTCTATGGCGATTATAAAGCTGTGTCAGCAATGGGTGACCTTAAAGCAGCCTGAACTCACTCGTTAAAAGGGCTGTGTGGATACTTCTGGACAGAGAGTCGGCTAGCGGTTGGTTTCCTAACGCGTTTCACAACAGGCTAGTGTCAGGATGTTGCAATGTCTCTGACCACGCTCCCCCCTCAGCCTCCACCCCCCCTTTGGAGGAGGAAGCCACGCCCGGCTAGGACGGAAAGAGTGGCGCAGTGTGCTACAGAGCTGAAGCTCCGTCCGCGGCGGTGTAGGCGCTCGCTCCTCGCGCCGTGTGCTGCCCTTTCATTAACTCTAATGCGGCCGTGAGAGGCCGTTTGTGAGTGCAGTGTATATCCGCCCCGAACAGGCCTCTCTCACTCGCTCGCCCGCTCCGCACTCGCTCTGCGGATCCTGAGGAAGGGCCTCGCCCGTTTGCATTCCACAGCTGCCTGGAATAACTCCTCTCTCTCTCTCTCTCTCTCTCTCTCTCTCTCTCTCTCTCTCTCTCTCTCTCTCTCTCGTTCGTTCGTTCGTTCGTTCGTTCGTTCTCTCTCGCTCGTTCTCTCTCTCTCTCTCTCTCCCTCTCCCCGTAGTGTTTGTTTCAGTTCTGTAACCTCTGTTTAATTCTGTTTCCGCGTTTGTGTGTGTCATGGTTTGTTTTGAAACCAAAAAGAGGAATGAGCTCATTCTCCAGCTCTCCTCTTACTTCTGTCCATCTCTCTCTCTCTCACTTGTTTTCTTTTTTTCTTTCTTTCTTTCTTTCTTGCTCTTTCTCTGGCTCTCCATGCTGCCATGTTTACTGCAGGATACACTCTTGAAAAAGAGAGTTCTTCAAAGGTTTTTTAGTAAAGATAATGGTACTGTATAGAAACATGAACACTCAAACAACAATTTGCATGCTTATCTGGTTCTCTGCTTGGTGAAACAGTTTTTCAGGTTGACGAAGAATGGTGCTGTATGTGGTTTTACAGAGCACCAAAAAAGGTTCTGCTATTGCATACAAGCTTGACATCGTAAGAATAGAAGTATATAGAGAACCCTTTTTAAAAAGGTTCTGTATTGAACCTCATGACTTGAGTTTTTGCAGTGAAAAACAGGCCGGCATTGATAAAAGGAATTGATAACCTCAGAGGCATATGATTCTGGATGGAACACGTTCTTAACTGGAATCGTGTCTCGATTCCCACTACTGTTCTAGTCAAAGTTGCAGTATAAACATTATTTTCTCTGAAGTGAGTTTTTGTTCAGGTGTAGCAGCTCAGTGCTCTTACCTGCCTCGCCTTATTTACCCCAAAATTGCAACACATGTTCCAGAAAAAGGCCGTTCTGTGCCTCATAGGGGTACCTCTCCGACGGCGGCGTTCAGCTTTGAAAACGTTGCCATGGTGATGGCGTCTTTGGCGAGAACGAGAGCGCTTTAGCAGTGTCGACTGTGTATTTAAGGTGGAAAGTGTCAGAAGGCGCTCTGTTCTGGGGCTGCTCGATTATGGCCAAAATCATAATCACGATTATTTTGGTCAGTATCGAGATCATGATTATTTAACACGATTCCTCACTGACTTCATACATTCTTTAAATTAAAAAAAAAAAAATTAACAATGGATTTCCTTGAACTTTAAATGCAATACAACTAAAAAAGGATAAAGTAAAAAATGACGAATAGTGTAAATACATTATAGAAACATAAATACATGTAAATAAATAATGTAAAAACATAAGATCTACTGAAAACTACGAAACACATAAAAAATAATACATAAAAATAAATGAGTTTGGGCTTTTAGGGAGGGGCGCTGTGAAGGAAAGCAGGGCACCGGATTTATCGCACGACGAAACGAGAGCATCACCGTGAAACAGAATGCAGCACAATAATCGTTTTATCTTGATTGTCGGGTCATAATTTTTAGAAGCCTAAATCTTAATTAAAAGTAAAAATTAATTGCTCAGTCCTACTCTGTACACTTTTCTTTTTTGTTATAATTCTGTGCTCATCTAGACTTCAAGATGTTTGGCTTCTGCAGAAAAAAATGTCTGTTTTACTGCTGCCACAGTCGTTGGCAAAAGTGTGAGAACTCTCGACCGAATGTGCCGGCAGAGTTTTCCCTCACAGCTCCATTGAAAACAATGGAATATCCTTTTTGCCGTCTCCGCCATGTAAACGCAGCCCCATTCGTCCGCTGTGAGATGCGCTCACACCTCTCTTTCTTGTTAAGCTGTAGCTCAAGGCCTGTGTAGTGCATTGCTACCCTTTTAATAGTGATTGTAAATGTTTAATGTTAATGATGGAGCTCAGAGGCTCGTACTGTAAAATCTCCACTGCTGCATGCAAATTTAACAGTGTATTCAGCATCACCACACTGAGGACCTGACTTATCATAAATGCTCTGGGAAACCACAGGAACCATCATAACCTGCACAGATCCTGTCTGGACTTTTTGGTGTGGAGGGTATTTTAAGCTGTCGTGGTGCAGGAAGCTCCACTGACCATATAGTTTCACTTTGTAGTTCTACAGTTACAGACTGTGGTCCATCTGTTTCTCTGCATACTTTGTTACCCTGTTCTTCAGTGATCAGGACCCCCACAGAGCAGGTGTTATTTGGGTGGTGGGTCATTCTCAGCACCGCAGTAACACTGACGTTGTGGTGGTGGTGTGTTAGTGTGTGTTGCGCTGGTCTGAGTGGATCAGACACAGCAGTGCTGCTGGAGTTTTTAAACACCTCAGTGTCACTGCTGGACTGAGAATAGTCCACCCACCAAAAATATCCAGCCAACAGTGTCCTGTGATCACTGATGAAGGACTAGAGGATGACCAACACAAACTGTGCAGCAGCAGATGAGCTACTGTCTCTGACTTTACATCTACAAGGTGGACTGACAAGGTAGGAGTGTCTAATAGAGTGGACAGTGAGTGGACAGTGTTAGTGGCTCCTCAGTGTTTCTCTCTATCGGTCCAGCGGTGCCGAACGGTCTGAATTCTGCGTTCGTTTTGAAAGCAATTAACATAGAAATGAGTAGGATAAAAGCGGCAAAATCAAAAATAGAAACGGAACAAAAACTGATGAGTTATTTGCAGGATCATTAATCAGTAAAAAGAAAAAGCGACGAAGGATCTTCAGCCTCTCTCCCAGCACGCAGAGCAGTTGTCCTCTGTTATTGCGCTCGAGAACCTCGGGGAAGGTGCTGCTGATTATTTTATGGAATAGATTTAGAATTAAATAATGTTTGGAGCACTTACTCACTCTCTCTCACTCTCTCTCTCTCTCTCTCTCTCTCTCTCTCTCTCTCTCTCAACATGTGTGCGTGTGTGTGTGTGTATATACGTATATCTGATCTTGCCTGTGGGCCTCGTGTTTCATGTATGGGCTCTAGATGTAGGTGTATTATGGGCAGATGGAGTAAATGGGTGGAGAAGTTGTAGAGCAGTAATCAGTCAACTAGAGCTGATACTGAGCAGAGTGAGTGGAGTTGATCACATGCTCCGAAACTGAGTGTGTCCATGTGACGGAGTTGACTGACTGTTTATCAGTGCATTCTATGTGTGTGTGTGTGTGTGTGTGTGTGTGTAGGTTTATGCGCAGCTTCTGTTATTCATGCTGTCTTTATCTGTTTAATCTTAAATCATCAGCATTCACAGTCTGGCCGTTTTATACACTGATCTGTGAGCGCTTTGTCTTGAGTTCTGGACAGTGAGGAGTGCATGCGGTGGTGGTGGTTTGTGTCGGTGTGTGTGTGTCGGTGTGTGTGTGTCGGTGTGTGTGTCGGTGTGTGTGTGTCGGTGTGGTTGTGTGTGTGTGGTTGTGTTTTAATTGTAGCTGTTAGACAGATGCAGCAGAAGCAGCCCTGTTGTTGTTGGTGGAGCGAATATGAAACCAGTGGGCTTTGTTCAGAGGTCAGTGTGTTAGTGTGTCTGCACTGCGCTCAGTTGGCTCATTATATACACTGAATAGATGGAGTTGGGAGAGAGAATGGTGAGGGAAAAGAAGGAGAGAGAGAGAACGGAATGGGGGAAAGGAGAGAATGGAGAGAGAATGAAATGAGAGAGAGAGAGAGAGAGAGAGAGAGAGAGAGAGAGAATGGAGGGGGAAGAGAAGGGGGGAGAGAGAATTGGAATGGAGAGAAAGAGAGAGGTAGAGAGAGAATGGGGAGATGAATGGTGTGTTTACTGAATGAGGTCACCCTGCAGGCAGTGAAGGGAGACAGTCAGTGCCGGCGTGTTTTCACATAATGGAAGCTTCTGTTTTAGAGCACCCCTACACTCACACACACACACACACTCACACACACTCACCACACACACACACACACTCACCACACATACACACGTGGTTATGACTCGACTCGTGTACTGAAGCCCAGGCAGCTGCTGAGGGTGACACACTCGTGTTCATTTGACACACTAACCAGGAACAACACAGTTCACCTTCTTGCGCACACAGTGGATCCTGACTACTATGTAAATACGCTCCGCCACAGGCCACTGTGATCTTACATGTTCAATTTGAGTTGTGAAATTTATACAAACCTAATAAATTTCTTAAATCTGTTAAAATTGTAAATTACATAATCACATCTGAAACAGTGCAACATCTAGATTGGATTGACTACATGAGCTCTGAGACAGCCCTGAATTACAATAACAGTTTAGTTTTTTTCTCTACATTTCTGCATAATTAAATGGTTAAAGGGGAATGCCACCAGTTTTTCAGAATTTCTGAATAACTGAGTTTGGTGAACGTGAACATTTGGTGAGTTTGAAATGGTTCAGATTTCTTTACAGTGGTGGTGATAGGAACCAGGGGTCGCCATGACTACAACACAAATATAGGCATTTTATTAACTATCCAAAACCACCAGTGAACCTACATGTGTTTTCTGAGTTTTGTATGGAATGTTGATGGGAAAATAGTGGAAAATCTGAAATAATAAGTTTCTTTGGGGACTTTTTCCTCACAGCGCCCTGCATGTATCCCTCCACCATGAATGGAGTTTAAGTTCTCAAAACTATCATAAAACAGTGTCTCAGACATCAGGCAGTGAATTCATAACCATATCATGTAATAACTTTCTGTGAGGGAGCTTTTAGAGGTGGACGTCTGGTTCCTGTCACAACCACTGTGAACAATGCTGACTTGGTAAGTTTCTCTAGATCAGAGCATTTCACACCAAACCACTCAGACACTGAACTGTCGTGGAAATTTTTTGAAGAATGGGTGGAATTGCCCTTTAAGTGTTGAGACTGGTTAAGTATTGGCCAGTGTTATCAGTCCAGCTCTGACGCACTGCTGTAAAACAGCATTAACATCATAAACTGAGATTAAAGGATTAGTTCAGTGCTGGAACAGTGATTAGCGCGTGTGTAGGTGAGACTGCAGCAGGTGAGGCTACACCTGCACTGGTGAGATGTGCGCATTCCTCCGCTGCTCATCTTCAGCCGGACAGCCTGCACCGTCTCATGCCTAGCCTAGCCTAGCTTTGGTCTTCTCCAGAGCTTTAACCCAACACGCCGTGATTCTTATTCTCCATCACTCTCACTCGCCCTCTCTCTCTCTCTCTCACTCGCTGCTCTCTCTCTCTCTTAATCACAGTGCCTGTCTGAATGGAGCACTTTTAGCGTTTCTGAGGAGGATGTTAAACTGCCTGTCAGAGCCAATACAGCTTCTGCTCCACACCACACTGACTGCTTTAACTCTCTCTCCTTCCCTTCCTTCTCTCTCCTCTCTATTTCCTCTCTATTTCCTCTCTTTCCCTTTCTTCTCTTTTCCTTTCTTATGTCTTTCTTTTCCTTTCCTCTGTTTCTTTCTCTTCATCCATCCCCTTTCTTCTCTCTCTCTTCCTCCTTTTTTCTTCTTACTCTCCTCCCTCCCTCTCCTCTGCCTTTTTCTCTCTATTTTTTCTCCTTTCCCCTCTTCTTTCTCTTTTCTTGCTCTCTTCATTGCCTCTCTTGCTCTTTCTCTCACTCACCTTTCTTCTTGCTCTCTCCTCTCTCTCTCTGCCGTCTCTCTCTGCCTTCTTCTCTCCATTCATTCTCCTTTGCCTGTTTCTTTTCTCTTTACCTTTTTTCTCTCTCTTTTTCTTTCTCTTCTTGCTCTCTCCTTTTCTTCTCTCTCGCTCTCTTCCCTGCCTCTATTCTTTCCTCTCTCTCTTTCTCCCTTTTTCCTCTTTTCGTCCTCTTTTTTTCTTCGTCTCTCCATTTCTACTCTTCCTCTTTCCCTCCCTCTCTCCCCCCACCCCTTTCTTCTTTCCTTTGAAGACCAGTTCTGACATTAAAGGCCTGTAACAGGCCCTGTCTGTTTGCATTTGCCAATGAGAGCTTGCGCTCTCTCTCTCACTCACTCACTCTAGCTGTTTTCTCTCTTCCTCTTTTCCTCTTCTTTCGCTCTCTCTCTCGCTCGCCTACTCTCACGCCCTCTCTGGCATCACTCCTCCCGTATCCATCCCGCCATCCTTTTCCTGCGTTAAGGCGATCAGTGCTTTAAACCCGTAAGCGGGCGAGCAAGGCTGCCAGGCTGAGAGAGACGTGAGTCACACTGCGGAGAGTCAGTATGACGAGGTTCTGGCATCTTGACCCGCTTCTGCCAGTCCTGCTCTCAGTTCTGTCATCTGTTTACTGAGTCTGCACGCTGGTGCTTTAACTCGCTCGGCTCCTTCAGGCCTGTGTTTGTTTTTGTTTATTCTGAGAGCTGCAGAGGCGGCGCGTCTGGAGTAAAGAGCTACGCTGTGCTAGCGGGCTCTCTGATTGGTGCTTCTCTCTGATTGGTGCTTCTCTCTGATTGGTGCTTCTCTCTGATTGGTGCTTTGGCTTCTTAAAGTGTGACTCTCCTTATACGAGCTCCGTGAGGAACGCACACAGGTATAGGTGCATGCGGGCCACCTGAAACCAACCCAGCAATGAGAACACTCTGTCATCTAATGCCCCCCCCACCCCCCCACCCCCGTCTCTCAGAGTCTGCCTCAGCAGGCCCAGACTTGCCCCTGACTCCTACTGCTCTCAACATTCCCAACTCCAGAAGCGCAACTATCGGAAGTTTAGAACTTCCAAAATAAAACTGGTCCAGTTTTAGAGCTGCAAATTTCAGCAGTGAGAGTTTGTCAGCTGGCTTTCTAGAATTTCAAAATAAATCTGGGCTAATTCAGGAAGTCCAACATTAAATTGCTAGAATTAAAGAATTAAAAAAAGAAGCTTCTGCTTGATTTCTAGAGCTCCAAAATGAAAGAAATGAAATTCACCTGTTGTAATTCTCAATCTACATTGAAAAATTCTGCTGTTGGAATTTTAGAACACCAAAAAGAAACATTTGGTATTCTAGAAAAAAATCAGCCATTGCAATTCTAGAACTCACAAAATATACATAACTGTTGCAATTCTAGAATTTCAAATTCTAGAGCTCTAAAAATGGAAAATACGGTTCACCTTATTCAAAAATTTGGCTATTTCAATTCTAGAACTTCTAAAACTATAAATTTAAGCTGCTAGAATTACACAGCAGCCCTTTCATAGCTTTCCCTGGTTGCACTTGTGGATCTTTGTATAAAGATTTTCCTGTAGATTGCAGGGGACCCCCGGACCACCCCCCGCCCTCCTGATTTACTACACTGGTGTGATTTATGAAGCTGAGGACTTTCCTGTGTGTTTGTGGACACCACATTTGGTCCACTCTCATTCTGTCACACATCAGCGCCGGTTGTGCCCTGCAGATGGGTCTGCTTTGTGACTGTTATCGCCACGGTAACGGACAAGAGCAGCATGTTGTTGTTGTCCGTCATTTTCTGTCCCCGGGCGTCTCTTATGAGCTCAATTACACTGCGTGACTAGAAGAGGTGGCGTGAAACGTTCACACTAACACACACACACACACTTTCATTCTCTCTCTCTCTCTCTCTCTCTCTCTCTCTCTCTCTCTCTGGTCTAAATGGTCCTTGTCATTGGTTGCCCTCATTTCCTGCTAATTAAAGCCTGCACAATGCACCCCCACCCCCCCCATATAGAGAGAGAGAGAGAGACGAATGGAGAGATGATGAAAAGGAAGAGAACAATGCAGCTTCAGTCTCCGGGGGCTGTTTGGGTTTGGACCACATCAGAGCTGAAACGTGCCACCGTCACAACCACACAGACCACCGTTACAGAACTCGAAGAGATGGAGATGCTGTTAGCAGACACACCGCAGCCTGTGTGTGTGTGTGTGTGTGTGTGTGTGTGCGCGCGCGCGCGCAAGTTCATTTTGACTGAAGCACTGATTCATATCAGCGTGTTCACTGCTGTGATCATGTTTAGCAGAAGGAGTTTTAAGTTGCTGCGTTTTTTAGTTCAAAAACCAGGAAGACATGCAGCAAAAATATTGCATCACGATACTTTAAGATGTTTTCATCATAAACAATATGCATCACCATATTTACTTATTGAGATTCAATAAGTTGGAACAGACGAAACAGAATCTGTCGTGCCACATATAAACTTTGTAATAATAATAATATAATAATAATAATAATAATAATAACCTTATATAATAATAAACAGGCCTAATTATGCTAAAAATATGATAAATATTTTTAGTCAGTTCTTTAAGCACTGGCTGGATCGACAATATCCTCCATTACTGCTCTGAACATTCCTAAACTCTAGAAATGCCACTGTCAAAAGTTTAGATCATCCGAAATGAAACTCCAGTTTTAGAGCTGCAAAGTTCAGCGGAAATGAGAATCATAACTCCACAGTCAACTGCACAGTAAAACTGCTGGCATTCTAGAGTGCCAAAATTATTCCAGAAGTTCAAAATTAAACTGCTAAAATTTGGGGTGGGGCCTGGGGGTGGGGCCTGGGGGTGGGGCCTGGGGGTGGGGCGGGGTGGAGGGGGCATTAAAGAAATACTGCTTATACTCTGTAACCTGGTCCACGTGTGCTGCGTCTGTAGGATGTGGTTAACTGTAAAAACATGACATAATAAAAGCCCGTCTGCTCACTGGGTTCTATTATAAGTGTGTTTTCAGTCGGGCTGCTGTGGTGACTCACTGTCGTAAAAATAGCAGAACCCTTTTTGTGCTATATAGAACCATTTTCAAAACTTTCTGGATAGAACCATTTACCACACATTCTCCACCAATCTGAAGAACCGTTTCATCATGCAGATAGTTCATGGTTCACTGTCTTTACTAAAGAACCCCTGAGGAACCAGTTTGTAAGCATGTAGTTAATAAGTCTAGTACGTATGGCCTGTGTTGCAGTGGTGCGGTGTTCTAGATGCTGCTTTGTGTGTGTTATGGTTCTGCAGCTCTCTGTCAGCCCCTCTACAGAGGTCTGATGTAACGGGCTGTGTGTTGGGCAGTAAACAGAGCTGTGTGAAGAGGAGTGTGTGCAGAGGCCAGCGGGCGGTATTTAGGGAGGAGGGGGCGTGGCCACAGCAGCAGGAAGCAGATGATTGGTTATCTGTGTTTTGCAGATTCAGTAACCGGTTCTTTCCTTCCTTCCTGCTCTGACTGTTGCCTTTCCTGCCTTTGTGTGTGTGAGAGAGAGAGAGAGAGAGAGAGAGAGAGAGAGAGAGAGAATATCTCCCGTTGGATGCTGATTCGCTCTCTCTTCTTTCTCTCTTGCTCTAACTCTATCGTTTATTTTTCTATGCTCTTTTTCTTGCTTTTCTCTTTTCCTTCTTTCTTTTCTTGTTTCTCATTGTTTTTCTTGCCTTTCTGTCCTTCTCTCTTCCCCTCCCCGTCTCCATTCTTTTCTCTCTCCTTACCTCACTGTCTTTCTTTTGCTCTCTTTTTATTTCATTTTCTCTCTCTCTCTCTCTCTCTCTCTCTCTCTCTCTCTCTCTCTCTCTCTGGTGAAACAGTGAGACTTCCTCTCTTTCTTTGCAATCACACTCCACTAAACATCCTGCTCCAGCTTCCTGTTATTCCGTTTCTCTCTCTATCTCTGTTCTTCAGTGTCTGTGTGTTTTGGGAGAGTCCTGCTGAGGCAGTCGTGGTGCTCGGCATTCTCACCATCGATTCACTCTGTTAGTGTTTGTGGAGTGAAGCAGCGTGTTACGTTTTAAAAGCGCTCTATAACGTTCATACGATCCACACAGTCATTCTGACAGACCGTAATACACTACAGGAAGTGTAGGGGGCGATACGGAACTTTTACACTGACTTGCACTGAATCTGTAAACGCATCTGGCCAGATGTTGGAAATGTCTGTCATGCATATTGCCAGATCAGTTAAGTGGTTTTGATGTGTTGGTTGTCAGTATTTATCACAACAGTGTTTGTCAGATTTAAAATTGTTGGTTTGGTTCAATGTTGATTTTATCAAGTATATCAGTGTTGCCCAGCACCAAATAGTAGGTTAATTGGTTAATTGCCTGTAGAAATAATCATTATCTAATAGCTTTAATCCATCACTACCCCTCCCCCGCTCTCTGTAATGCCCTCACCTCCCCCACCTCGCTGCCCCTCCCACTGCCGCCTGGCTCCGTAAAGCAGTTCCACATCAGTGTGTGTGTGTGATGAGCCGTCCAGATAAATTTAGCCTCTGCGCTGGCAGTGCAGAGACGCACCGTTAGCCTGGACTGGAAGGTTGGAGCGATAAGAGTCCCGTTTGGCTGGTTCAGGCTCTTCTGATCGTGAGCCGTCCTGGTGTTAAATTTCTTATTCATGCCGACCACAGAAATGGAAACGTTTATGACAATGAACGAAGGCTTGCAGGCCAGCATGCTAGCAGGGGGCGAGTTGGCATTCTCTAAATGAGGTCATGCTAATGGCTCCCCAGCGTCGTCACCCTAAATTGGGATTTTAAGAAGATCTGATTTTGCAGGTGGTGTTTCTGGTTTGGCTGGTTCTGGTGTGCTCGTCCTGTTAACAAGCTAATCTTCATCTTCTGAGGAAATTAACTAGCTGCCTTTCCACATTCCTGAAATGCCAGCTTCATGCTAACACCTGCAGTGCCAAAAAAAGCTTTACACGTTACACACAGGACTGTAAGGTGCTCCTTACTTAATGACAATAATGACCGCAGTAAAAGAAAAAACAAATGTACTTTTCCATAAAGCATCTTTAGCAGAAGCACAAAAGTAGAGGTTCAATAAGAAAAGCGAGTCCCAGTGTAGCAGCTCATTTAGGGACTACGATACTGAAATTCTGTTTTCTCTTCCTCCTTAAATGTCGCCAGAGCTGCACCATTTAAGGTGGAACGCAAAGTTAAATAAAAACCTAGTTTAAGTTTAGTTAATACAGCGCTATGTGATTTGGGGATTTGGAAACGTGTAATTGCATGCAACGTGCAGAAAAACATTTTATAATGTCTCTTGTGCTTCGGACACATCTTCATACTGAAGGACAATGTCCTATATAGCACCAAAAAGGGTTCTGCTGTTGCGCTTGATGTCAAGGTTGTAACAGTAGAACACTTTTAGGTGCTATATAGAACCCTTTTCAAAAATGTTTTGTATAGTACCAAATATAGCGCATTCTCTATCTGAAGAACCTTTTCAGTGTATAAAGAAGGCTTTAAGCATGCAGATGGTTCTTTGAGTGTGTGTTGTTCTATGTAGAGCCATTCCCTTTGCTAACCTTGTGGAGAACCATCTGCAGGACTAAAAATGTGTGTTTTGAAAATACTTGGGAAGGTACAGATCCATAAAGATGTAACCTCACTTACTCTTAAAGTTACTAAAAGTATTGCTCATAAAGTTGTTTTTCCAAGGGTACTTTAGTAAAGAATACGGTTCTATAAAGAACTATGAACACACAACACTTTGCATGATGGAAAATGTGTTGTAGATGGTTCTAGATAGAACCTTTTTGAAAAGGGTCCTATATAGCACCCAAAAGGGTTCTTCTACTGTTATGTCAAGATAGTAACAATAGTAAAACTCTTGGATGCTATATAGTACCCTTCTCAAAAAGGTTCTACATAGAACCATCTTCAGCACATTCTCAATCACTCTGATGAACCGTTTCACCATGCAGAGACACTTTAATTATGCAAAGAGTTCTTTGACTGTTCGTGGTTCTTTTTAGGACCCTGTTCTTTACTAAATAACCCTTGAAGAACCATTTTTAAGATTTTTAACCAATGTAAATGTTTAAGTGTGTGTGGTGTTTATCATCTACTCTTGATTCGAAGTTGATGTTGTCAGGAACCAAACCTTCAGAAGCAGCTGGACGGCACCGGCTCTTTATCGTTTATCTTTTTGCGGTGGTTTTGAGTGAGGAAGGGAAGTTCTGCGTGCAGCTGCAGGAAGGATGCAGGGTTCTCCTGCTTTGTTGAGGTCTTTGTCGTGGTGCTCAGTGAATCCTGCAGATGCTGGATGTTTTCTCAGCTGTAGTTTCTTTTCTGTCTCGCTGGACCGTCCAGTCTGCTCACATTGCTAAAGAAGCGCTGTTAGTGTCAGTTTACATCCTGCGTAGGGGGGCTGGGCGATACAATGACGACTTATCGTTAACGTGATTAATTGCATCACAGTATGCTTTTCTGATCATATCATGGATCTCGTTAGGTGTTAAAGAACATTGAAGGGGACAGTGAACATGTACTAAGTTCACCCTTTGAATGATGTTCCATTGACCAATAAATGGCCGATATATTTCACCATATTTCTCTCCTCTCGATGTAAACTGGGCAGTCCTAATCTTGTGTAACGATTCCGTAATCATTCCTCTGACCAAACACAAGGCTGTGTCTCTGGCCCCGCCCACACGGAACAGTTTCAGAGTTAGAGAAGCTTAGCGAGCTAAAGCTAACCCAGCATAACAGAAAGCTAGTGAGCTAGACCACCTGTCTGTAGGAGCCCATCGCCTGTTTACTCATTTATCAACACCAACATTGTTCACTCATCTGTCTGTTAGTCCTTTGTGCGTTACTTTGTCCATCAGTCGGTCCACTTGTTAATTCATCTGTACATCTGTTGCTCCATTCGTTCGCCCGTTGGTTTGTCCATCCATTTGTTCATCTGTTTATTTATTTGTTTGTCCATGTATCTACTTCTTTGCTTTGTCCATCTATCCATTGCTCGTTTTATCAGTTTTTGTTTTTGTTCATTTATCCGTGCGTTTTTTGTTTGTTCATCTGTTTGTCCGTTCCTTCCTTTGTGCGTTGCATCGTCGGTCAATCTGTTCGTCCGTGACTTTTTTTTTTTTATATCATCCAGTGTCTGTTATGCGTCACATAAAAGCTGGAGAATGATGTCGGTTCTGTATGAGGGGCGGAGCAGAGTAGGAGTGTTGGACAGAGAGCTGTCAATCAAGCTGCTCATTAGCCACGCCCACACTTCTCAGATAGGTCAACAGATTTTTAGCTGCGTTT
Organism: Colossoma macropomum; assembly: GCF_904425465.1. NCBI lineage: Eukaryota > Metazoa > Chordata > Actinopteri > Characiformes > Serrasalmidae > Colossoma > Colossoma macropomum. The sequence goes on from NW_023494803.1 coordinate 14,026,612, forward strand.
TAACACACATTTTTCATTGTAACTTTGCTGAATGTTTAATACAAACTCTAGTTTAGTACCATACAAACATTCTCTCTCTGAGAACAGAGAAAAGAGAGAGAGAGAGAGAGAGAGAGAGAGAGAGAGAGAGAGAGTGTGTGTGTGTGTAATTGGTTCCGTTTAACTTGTGTGTGGAACAATGAAAAGTCATTTTATTAATGGTTTTTGATTGTTTTATTTTAAATGTGGCCCTTTTGGCTTTTTTCTCCTAAACTCCAACTTCATCAAAAGTTCAAAAAACTTACGATGTGTACTGAAGAAATGTCTTTAAGTGTCACCATTTTATAATTTTGCCATACCGCCCCCTCCCCCTCAATTAAAAAAAAAATTCTTAGGGATTCACAATATCAGAATCATATCTGTATCAGCAAATAATAAAGATCAGTTTTGGACAGACGTTCACATTTGCCTGATGTTTTGAGCCATATTTTCTGTGTCATTGAATTCTAGTAGAGCAGAATGTGTATGTGATGCTGTGTTACTGCAATGAAATCTGCATTTTATTACTTTACTGCATTTGTAACTCTACAGAAATAAATCTTACTACTCTGCAGTGCTAATTTGGGAAGATTTAGTCCAGATTTGTGATTTTTATGAGTGTAGAATATTTTTATGTATTTATTTATTGCTCAGTGCTAACTGCACCCATGATATGCTCAGAAAAATGTCATTTATTGCGGTAACTAAAGCAGATATCGTCCAGCTCTGAGGACTTCTGCACTAATAGATGTTGTGTGCGCTGCGGAGGAGAAATTTGAGATGTTTTTGAGGATCGGAGGAGAAATAAAAGGAGAAAAAAGAGGACTTTACATTATAAAAACGCGTCTGCGGGCCCTCGATAAGAGTGAGGAAGACGCTCCATCTCGAGAACGCTCAGATTTTATTTATTTATTTATTTAAGAATCCCTTTCTTATTTCTCTGAAGCGTCAAAGCATTAACTCTGTGTGTGTGTGTGGGGAGTGACGAGTGTGTGGTGGCGTATAGCTGAAAATTCGTCCGTGTGGAGCACGGCGCTTTGTTACGGCCAACGTGCATCACTTCAAAGCGGAGATCCGTGTTCATCAGCAGAGACTTATTTTCAGCAGCGTCTTTTCCTCCGTTCTCTCTCGCTCTCTCTTTATTTAATGAAGTGTTTCTGCCTCTTATCTGCTCCAGAGTTCACCGCAAACGCCACGCTTGTGTTTACATTAACAAACCGTGACCGAAACGTTAGTGTGAATAAATCTAAACCAAACTGGGAACAAGTGGATGATATGAAGTCGAGATTATATTGTTATATTTCCCACGACTTGAACAGTAGTGATGTCATAATATACCAGTAATAAAAAATAAATACAATCTGTCGTGATGGTGATAAGAGTACAAATACAGACAAATAGCTTCCTATTCCAGTACATGACAGTTAGTCATGATTATGAAATAAACTGCCAAATATTTACAATTAACTATGTTTTTAATTGACTTAAGTTGTATTAATAAACAAGCCTAAAGTGGCCTGATTAGCTTTATTAGCTCGAGCTCAAATAAACAAACGTTACTCGCTGCTGCCTTCTAGAGGTGCTGGAGCGTCAATACAAACCTGATGTGTCGTGTCGTAATGAATGTTTTCGGCCCAACTTATTAAAATACGCACCTTGTTAAAATCTGTTTGTGACGTAAACGTTGTCTTGTGAAAGATGACAGCTGTGGAAAATTGTTATCAGCTCAAATAGTTATGATCAGGCGATAGTGTGAATTGTGACAAGCCGAAATAAATAAATAAATGAATAAATAAATAAAATATTAGCTTATGATTGCTGTGTTTACTGTACTGCACAGTACGTTAATGTTACTGATTTTTTTTGTTTGTTTTGGTCCTGTCTGTCTGCCTGTTCCTTTACCTGTCTGTCTATAATCATATATCTGTCTAGCTGTCTGTCAGTCTGTAATCACAGCTATCTGTCTGGCTGTCTGTCTATATGTCTGTAATCGTCTATCTAGTCGGCTGTCTGTCTATAATTGTCTGTCTAGCTGTATCTGTTCATAATCATTTTCCTGTCTTGCTCTCTGTCTAATCTAGCTGTCTGTCTGTGTAATCGTCTATCTGTCTAACTGTATCTGTCAGTAATCGTCTTCCTGTCTTGCTTTCTACCGATTTAGCTGTCGGTAGCCGATTTATCAGTTGGTAGCCGATTTATCGGTCTACAATCGCCTGTCTGTCTAGCTGTCTGTATAATTGTCTAGCTTTGTCTGTATAATCTTCTGTCTGAATAGTTGTCTGTCTATATAATCACCTGTCTCTCTGCCTATATAATTGTTAAACAATCTTTGTGAATTTAATCAGTTTGTATGTCTAACAGCTGTCTTTCTGTCTTTGTCTATTCATGTATTTGTCTGTCTATCTAATTTTCTGTCTCACCTCCTAGGGTGAGGATGTTGCAGGAAAAACACGTACACACACACTGTGTTTACATATTGGACCTGTGTGTGTGTGTGTGTGTGTGTGTGTGTGTGTGTTGACACTGTTGTGGGCTGTGTTTAATTAGCTGCTGGATCAATACTGCTCAGGTGTCTAACACTGTCTGGTTAATCCACGCTAATCGCCTGCAGTTGTATGGGAGCGTTAGCCTGCTCGCTAATCAGCTAATCATACCTGCTAGCTAATCGGCTAAACGTACGTGCTCTGCTCAGCTGGGAGCAGCTGGTGCTCAGTCGTCATTTAGACTTGGCGAGGCTGTAGCGGTTTATTTCACTGAGAGGTCAGAACTGTAAGGTCAGCAGATACAGGCCGATCTCTGTGTGTCCACTCTAATGTAGTGACCAGACATCCTTTTGTTTACTTTGCTTCTAATTAAATAAGATAATTTAATTTAGCGTACAGATACGGTCATGTAGCTATTGATTATCGCTATTGTCTACATCCGTTTATTGCTAATCAATAAGGTCAGCTGTATTGGTTGAGGCTTTTCTTTCCTTTTGCCTCTTTTTCCTGTTTGTTTCTTTGTTTTTTCTACCTGTCTTTTCTAATTGTCTGTGTCTACATAATCATCTTTTTGTCTAGCTTTTGTCTTTTTTTTTCTCTTTCTTTCTCGACATCTCTTTCTGTGCTTTATTTCCTTTTCTCTGTCCCTCTCTTTTCTTGCATCTCCTCTTTTTCATGCTCTCTGTCTCAGTGGAGTGCTATAGTATTTTCTTTCTGTCAGTGAGTGTGTGGGAGTGCGAGTCTCTCAGTGAGACGGTTGTGATCAGACAGCTCGTCTGCGCCGCCTTCCCTCTTTCTCTCACACGTTTAGCTCTCAGTAGCAGAGCAGGACTGTCTGTTAGCCTGTACAGGAACGTTATTATATTTACTGATATCTCTCTCACTCACTCACTCACTCACTCACTGCAGCAGCCGCTCTGCAGATTAACATGCAGAGACATGCAGGATTACTGAAATGTGACACTCCTCAGCCTGAGATATTTGTGTGAGTGTGTTGGGTGTCTTTTTAAAGTTACTGTAACCACTAAAGTGTACAGTATGTACAGACTGTAATACACCACAGGAAGTGTAGGGGGCGATACGGCTTCTGTTGTTGCATTTAAAAAGCGCTCTGTAATGTTCATATGATCCACGCAGTCATTCTGACAGACCGTAATACGCTACAGGAAGCGTATTTGTTCAGTGTTTTTCTGCTGTATTTTCTAAATTATGACTTTTTATTTGTAGTCTATTTTAAATGTATTGGTTTATTTTCAAAGGCCCTGAGTGACACATCCACACAGTCAGATCCTGGTTTTCAGTGTGCCTGGAGGTTTTCCAGGTGTGTGCCGCCTCTTGGCTCACAGTGCAGATGCTCTCCAGATGTGTCTCTGCGTCCTCGAGCCGTTTATCATGCTACTGCGTTCACGTTTGTGTGTTCTGCTTCTGGTGGTGTCTTTGTTTTGGTTTGGGATTCTGTGTGTTTTTCACATCACTCTGCTCTGTAACGTTTCCCATCAGCGTTAAAGAGAGAGAGGAGAGTGGAGGAACGCTGTCTGTCTTGGCTGGAGGAGCAGCTGTATCAGATTGTGCTCAGAGCTGCAGGACTGCTGGTTTTTGTTTCACTGCTCACTGCAAGTTCATTGTGTGTCTGTGTGAGTGGTGAGGCTTGAGACAGTTGTGGATTGCATTAGGGATCGATGACCAACAAGTAGGACCATTTAAATGTCAGGAAACCTGCTGTCTGCAGCTTTAAAGTGCACAAACTTAAATCAGACTTCCTTGTAGTTATTAATTTTTGTTTTATTTTGTAGTCAGAGTCCTTCATCAGCTTTGATATTCACAATATTCTACTGTTTCACTTAAAAAGCGCTCTGTAATGTTCATATGATCCACACAGTCATTCAGACAGACTGTAATACACTACAGGAAGTGTAGGGGGCGATATGGCTTCTATTGTTTCATTTAAAAAATGCTCGCAATCTCTTGTAATCAGCCAATTCATTGTTTTTATTTTGGCGGGTCAATGTTTGTTTATAACATAGCACTTTATTTAAATAACATGAATTAAACAACTTATATTTTTGAATGCCAGTTTGGCTCATTGAAGAGCAAATTGTTATTTATGTTGCAACTGTGTCTAATATAAAGTATTTTAATATGTTTATTTAACTCGCATAGTGTGGGGGGAAAAAAATAAATAAATAAATAAATAAATTCAGCGAAGAATCCGCCCTCGACCCGTTTGGCTGTATAAATTCGTGGCCAGTGCAGCCCTAACCTGCGGTAATGCTACTGTACTGTGATCTGGTTCTGTGATGCGGTCGGTGATGTATTCGGTTGTTGGGTCTGTGCTGGAGATCCAGAGCAGATGACTGTTTATAGAGCTCAGTGCTGGTGTTGAACCTGGTTTAGAGAGTGAGCTCTGTACTGAGACCGTAAACTCTGAGTCTGTTCTGCTGGTTTATTCTGATTAAATGTCACAGTGTTGGTGATGAACGCTGCTCTGAGTCTAACGGTTCTCCTCTCGCTCTGTTCCACTGCGCTCAGCGCCGGGTTCCACTGTGTTCTGCTGAGAGTGTGACTGATGAGTGGACATCCTGTGTTAAATCGTTTGGCTGCAGCAGCCTGAGCTCATCAACACACAAACTGTGTGTGTGTTTCTAAGGTCCAGTTAATGTGCTCGCTCTTTCTTTGTCTCTGTTTCTTTCTTTCTCTCTCTCTCTCTCTCTCTCTCTCTCTCTCTCTCTCTCTCTCTCTCTCTCTCTCTGTCTTTATGTATACATGTATTTCTCTCTTCCTTTTTTACCTTTCATGCTTGCTTTTGTTCTCTTTGCTCTCCCTTATCTCCTTTTCTCCTTCTCTATACACTCCTTTTCCTCTCTCCACACCTTCTTGCTCTCTATACTCTATAGATCTCTGTACTGTCTCATCTGTGTTCTCTTAAGTGTAATATTTTATCCCTCTTTCTCCTTTTTCTCTATTTTTTCTTTGTCTCTGTGTATATTTTTTCTTTCCGTTTATTGCTTCTGTGTCCCCATGTTTTCTCATCTCTCTTGCTCTCTCTTTCTCGATGTACACATATATTTTTGTATCCCCTTTTCCCTTTTGTGCTTGCTTTCGTTCTCCTTTTTTTTCTCTCTCTCTCTCTTTCTGTTCTATTGCTCTCTGTATAAATCTCTGTACTCTCTCATGCTGTGGTGCACCAGGTCTGTGTGTGTGTGTGTGTGTGTGTGTGTGTGTGTGTGTGTGTGTGTGTGTGTGTGTGTATATACAACAGCGATATGTATGTGGTTTTTATTTTTTTTCGGTCGCGTTGTGTGCGTATACTTTTTCTTTTTTCCCTTGTGCTTGCTTTCTCTCTCTCATCTTAACTGGTATCCATTCACTATTAGTAGATATGTACATAGAAAGCAAAAGTTACAGTATGAATAGTATAAAAAAATGATAATAGTAAAAACATTATAATAGAAAAGTAATAACTTTTAGAATTCTGTTTCGTTTTCCAACGATTCTGCAGATAAGTTGGTGTAGTTGCCTCATCTCTCTCTCTCTCTCTCTCTCTCTCTCTCTCTCTCTCTCTCTCTCTCTCTCTCTCTCTCTCTCTCTCTCTCTCTCATAGTAAAATGATTTGAGTGGGTGTGTTTATGGCAACCCTCAGTTTCTGGTATTGTAACCCCCCCCCTTTGACAGACCCCCTCTCTGACCCGTTTGTTTGTTTGTGTTTACAGAAATAAACAGAGTGCGTAAGGACATGTATAACGACACTGTGAGCGGATTGGTGGATAAACACCCGCTGGAGCTTCCTGAACCTCACGGCCCCATCGTACACCTGCAGGAGAAACTCTTCGTCCCCGTGAAGGAGTACCCCGACGTGAGTAACGCTGCACACACCCTACAAACACAGGTTCAAGGCCCCGCCCTTTCTGTCGGCCCTGTGCTGTGAATGGCTGTTAGAGTGAGATGATGGACGGCGTTGTTTCAGCTGAGCAGCTCGTCGTGATCTGAGTGTTACGGCTGCAGAGTGCTTTTACAGAGTGTGTGTGTGTGTGAGTGAGAGAAAGTAAATAACCCTCTCAGCCATAAACCAGGACGACAGCAGCTGCTGCGCCCTGTGTGTCTGTGTGTGTGTGTGTGTGTGTCTGTGTCTGTGTGTGTCTGTCTGTGTGTGTCTGTCTGTCTGTGTCTGTGTGTGTGTGTCTATGTGTGTGTGTGTGTCTGTGTGTGTGTTGGGCTGCTGCTGAAAACCACCTTTCCAAAATTACACCGCCTGTCTGGAGTAGTGTTATAGACCCTGTCCTTTAGAGAGAGGGAGAGAGAGAGAGAAGGGAAAAAGTTAGTGAGTGAGAAAAGGGAAAATGGGGAACGAGAAAAAGAACGAATGCAGAGAAACAAAAAGAATGAAAGAGAAAGAGGGATGGGAAGTGGAAGAAAAAGAAGAACGTGGGAGAGAACAAGAGAGAATGAGACTAGTTGAAGACAGAAGGGTGAGAGAGAGAAAGGGGATGGGGGAGAGAAAGGAAGGAGGGTGGAAAGAAGCAAAAGGGTGAGAGAGCAAGAAAGAAGGCAAGATAGAAATAGGGAAGGCAGTGGGGGAGAGAGGAGAGTGAGAGCAAGAAAGAAGGAATGAAATGGTTAGACAAAGAAGAGATGGTGGAGAGAAGGAAAGGGAGAGGAGAGAAAACGGTGATGAGAAGGAAAAGAGTGAGAGGAAAAAGAAGAAAAGAGAGGAGGGAGGGAGAGAGCAAGCGAGGGAGGAAAAAAGAGCGAGCGGCGGTCAGCTGAGTGTGAAATGTGTTTTCCTCCTGATGGCCTTGATGGTCTCACTCACCAGAGAGGTCAAAGGTCATTGTGTAGCTCTAGTGTACATGCACTCCCGCAGCGTTCTTACAAGGCCTCGCATTCAGGTGTGTGTGTGTGTGCGTGCGTGTGTGTGTGGAAAGAATGTCCGGCCTGTGTGGAACGGTTGAAGTGCCACAGCTGCATGGAATGCTGGGTAACACTTGTGTGAGATCGTGCTATCTGTCTCTCTCTCTCTCTCTCTCTCACACACACACACATACACACACACACACAGTTTGATCCTCCCAGCTCACATTTTACTGCCTCAAAATAAACAGGCTCATAAACAACTAAACCAACTGAAAAGGACCCATAAAGAAAGAATCGTGAGGTCTTTAATTATTTGATGCCATATATTAATGTAATAATTATCCAGTTCATTAATTAAAAATCATCACATTATTCAGTTTTTTCAGTAATCGTTTTCTGCAGCCCTCATCTCCATAATCAGGCTGCTGTTTGTATTGTTTGTAAGCAGTGTTGACCAGTAATGAAATGAATAAACAGGTGGCGCTGTGGTGACATTCTTAAGACTGTCATGCACTGGACGCTCCACACCGTGTCCATACAATCTAAACCATTTTTAACGGAGGTACTCACACTAGCGCTCCGTGACTCCAAGCACTGTTCATTACTGCAGTAAAGTAAAGCCGTATTGAAGCCACAGAAAGACACAGTAGATCAGATGTGGCTTTAAACGTTCACAGAGAAAGGCAGCCAGTCTTTTAGATAAATAGACAGATGCTAACGGTAAGTTAGCTCAGCTAATGTTACTGGCCTAGCTCTTTATCAGCTCTAAAAACAGTCAGTCTGTGAAGAGGTAGTGAACTGATGCCAAGCGTGATGAGATGATGAACGCTTTATTTAATTCAGTTTATACGGGTAGAGTGTCAAAATAAATTTGAACCTGCCGTTTATCTGTTCTCACTGCCTGCAATCTGTAGCTGTGCTCTGCTATGTGATGCTACATTGTGCTTTCGGTGTGCGATGGCCTTTACACTAAGCCTTGGTTGGGTAGCTTGTTTGGGAGACTTGTAAGCTGATCATGAGCTTGATAAAGTTCAACCATCATAAGCTTGACCAAACACCAACGTAGAAAAGCTTGGCCAGTCGTGGACTGGATAGTGCTCAGCCAGTAGCGGGCTCTGTAAAACTACGCCCAACACAAGCTTGGTTAAGCTCTGCCCATCACAGGATTGGTACAGCTTAGCCCAGTAATGGGCTCTGTACAGCTCAGCCCAGTAGCAGGCTCAGTAGCGGGCCTTGTGAAGCTCGGCCCAGTAGCGGGCCAGTAAGCCTCTTGTGATGCCACGAATGCATCGTATGGCAGTTTGGTTGCTTTTGATTTGGTCTACCGGCGGTCTACGAGCTTCATGTTATGCAGGAAAAAAGATCTCCACTTAGAAATTTCAGGTATCGTGATCGACCATCACCCTTTTTTTCAAATTTCAGTTTAGTATAAAAAAGGTTAATTCTTCAGCCCGGCTTATTTACATATCAGATTTGAAATAAAAGCAGCCTGTTTCTTTCTGAGGAATGAGCAGAGGCTGGAAAACAGCAGTATAAAAATATTAATCATGTTATTCATGGTGCAAAAGGTCACACAATGAATGATATTTGGAGATAAGCTTTATTACTGCCAAGTGAGTTGCATTTGCAGTATAATCGCAATGTAGGATGTGGTCTGTATCGTGCAGCCCTGCTCTGAGGTCAGCTGTCTCCTCAGAGAGTGTGATGGGAATTCCATCAGGAGTGACAGCAGGAGCTTCCTGTTCTCTCCAAAAAGGCAGGATGGAAAATGTGGCCTCCTCTTCCAGACTAAATGTTTTCTTTCCGTCCGTCACTGCGAGGGAGAAAAGAAATGTGGATCTTCCTCCATTCGATCTTTTACTTCCTTCTCTCTCTCTCTCTCTCTCTCTCTCTCTCTCTCTCTCTCTCTCTCTCTCTCTCTCTCTCTGGGGTAATTAGATTTTCTTGCTCCCTCGCTGCAGTGCATCACATCAATTTCTCAAAAATAACTTGTCTCGTTCAAGCTCTGAACGCCTCACTGAGAGCCATGCAGGTGCGCGTGAGGGGGTTTTTCAGTGAAATGGCTAATCTGATAATTTCCATCTTCAATTACGTCCCATCACTCCGAAAAAAGGAATCGGGGGGGCTGGAAGGTAGTTAAGTATGATGTAATTTTCCTGTGACCTTCACACAATTGAGTGCATGCACTGTGGCTGTGACTGTAATGGATCTTCATCTGCATTTTAGTGTGCTGTTATGTACGAAGGCCACTTTTCTCTTAGTGTCAGAATCATGAAATGGAATTCCAGTGCTCATTACTGGCCCCTGTGAATTATAACAGCTTGTTAACAGCTGAACGTTTAGCAAAATGTATTATGTAGACCTTGTTTACTAAGCAACGGTCGCTAAACATTAAAGCACCAGTCGGAGACTCTGGAGAAAAACGGCAGCTCTGTACAGCTAAAAACAAAGACCCTAATATACACTCTTAAAGATGGTTCTGTAGTAAAGACAGTGGTTCTATATAGGACTGTGAATACTTGAAGAACCATACACATGCCTTAATGGTTCCTTGCATGGTGAAAATGTTCATCAGATTAATGGAGAACCTGTTGTATATGGTTCTAGATGGTGTGTGTGTTGTGTTTTAAAGGTGTTATTTAGCAACAAAAAGTGTTTTGCCTTTGGGACAAGCTTGACGTTGTAACAGTATAGAACCCTTTTCAGAAAGGTTTACCATGCAAGGCTTCATCTAAGCATGCAAATGGTTTTTTGGGTGTTCATAGTTCTATATAGAACCATTGTCTTTACTAAAGAACCCTTAAGGAATCATCTTTAAGAGTGGCTTGTCAGCACTTAAACACTGAAAAACAGAAAAAGAGAGCGTCATTAGTCCTATGTAACTGAATTCTTCCTTTTTAGGATTTTTTCATTTGTCTTTGCTGCTGTTGGGCAGTTTTTCTCTTGCTGGTGGTTGTTTACCGACCAGTGTGTTTGCATTTCCTGAGATGTTGTACCCGAGGGAGGGGCAGAGTGACGCGCCTCCTGGCTCTTATTGGCTGTTTTGATTCAGGCATGGTGGATTCTTGCAAATGGCATTAGAAGCACTGGGTGGAGCCAGAGGAGAGATTGTCTGTCTGGTACTGCTGTCCGGACTGTTTTAGTAAATATGGCAAAAAAGCTATTTTTATACAGGTTACCTACTGACCTCAGTTTTACTTTAGCTTCGTTTCTGGGAGCTTCTAGGAGACTGCTCGTTGTCTCCAGGGGGCAGCAGCGAGTCAAGACAGCAGGAGGGTGCTGAAGAACGCAAACTCGAAGTTATGTTACGCTGAAAGTAAACAGTCTGTGAAAGTCCTCAAAGGAGTCCAAAACGTTCCTGTTATCCTTACTGCTTCAGTGCCTGTAGTGTCTACACTGCTGGGGAACCGAGGCTGGAAACGGTTCGGTCATTATTACAGAAACAGCTGCTGTGGATGTTTAACCTAAACAAGTGGGGAGATCCTGTTGACACCATGTGCCTTCCTTCGCTTGTGACATCTGACAATGCAGCCAGTGAGGAAGGTTGGCCTGCTGGGAGATCTCGTTGTTGACCCCTGGTGCACCTGTGGAATTCCACACCTGTCTGCTTTTCTTCACGCTCCTCTGATGCTTGCGTGCGTTTGAGAGTGCATTTTAGGCGCCAGGCAGCTGGAAGAACAGGACAGTCCCAGGAAGGAGATGGTGGGGAATTTCCTTCTTTTATTCCTCCTTTATTCCTTTTTTATTCCTTTTTTATTTGAGCGCAGTGACTAAAGCTTCAGTGGTTTGCAGTCTGCTCCGGGACAGCGTCTGATGTAAATAAGTGTGTTGAATTGAATTGAGTATTTGTTTGCTTGTTTCAGAGGAATAGAGGGATCCCACTCTGCACTCAGTCTGCTCTAGATGTTCTCGAAATGTGTTCTAGAAAGCTCCAAACCTGAGCTCAAGTCTCCAAGCTCTGTGCTACAGAAGTAGACAATGAGCTATATCACAGAAGCATCCTAACTCTGGAATCTTATCTGTTTAGTCACTAGGGTAGGTTTTCCCAATCCTGGTCCAGGATATCTTCCACCCTGTAGAGTGTAGCTCCACCCCTAAGCTAGCACAACTGGTTCAGACGTTGAGGGCTTTTAGGTACATGTGAATATTACAGCCAGGTGTGTAACTGCATTACGGGTCGCACAGACTAGCAGACTTTACTGCTCGCAAAGATGCCTCAATCTTGATGTTGACGAGTCGCTGATCGTGATTATGACACGAACAACATGGACGTCTCAGAGAAGACAGCAGGTGAGGAGCCTAGTGATTTCTGGGTCCTTATCTCTGATCATCTGAAAGCTAGCAATGCGAGCCAGGGCTCACCACGCTCTGCTGACCTGTGGAGATTGGCTTCGTTCTGCCATTTCTCTGTCGATCTACAGGGCTTCAAACATCAGATACTGAATGTTGTTATCTTCAGTTTCCCAAAGACTACAACAAACAGTCATGTGTGGTTGGAGAGGAAGCTGAAGTCAGTTACTCCTATTTTTGCCGAGTTACTGCAAGGCCATCTAGGGTGCGCCTAAGTTGGATACAAACTTGTGAGATTCTGGGGTCTGAATCTCTGGTTCCATGAAGGCTAGCAAATGCATTGTTGGAAAGGGCACATCGCTTTACTGACCTGTGGAGTTTGGCTTTGCCCCATATTTTTAAAGTCACGTAAATGACGGTTTTAAAAATCTGAAGTCGTGCAACCCTATTGGTCACCATGACGACTTCAGTCGGGACTGAATTTAGGACAGTAGCTATAACCGAATAACAGGTCCTAACTTCATATAAGAAAACAGTATAACAAACATCCTAACTAGACTAAATACTGTCCTGACTTTAGGATAAACAGCAACAGTACTGTACTGTATATTTGAGCTTTCACAGTTTCCCTTATCAGTAACACACATGAAGTCTGTCTAAAAATGCTGTATTGTGATGCATCAACCAAAAAGTGATAATTCTGTAATTGTTTTCATTTATAATAATGCTCAGTAAACTTTGCACTTACTGTTTTGGCCAAAATGAAATTCTGAATACCATCACCAAAAATAGTGTCGATTTTGTCTGTATCACCACCGTTCTTGATTGTACAAAAATGACAATCAAGTCATGTTAAAATGTCAGATTTCATGATTCACTGACTCACTCGCGAAAGCGAATCGTTCTGTAGTCGGAGATTTGCACCTTTAATATCTGCCTGTTTGCGTGATGTTGGTTTGGCCTGATCTCTCATGTTCTCAAACCGAGCTTGTGTTACTCACAGATCGCTCACACACACACGCTCCTAATTTGCAGGTTATTACTGGGGCTTTTGAAGCGAAATGACTCCAATTGAGCATCTCAAATGAGTTTCAGCTTCTCCTGAATACCCACTGATTCATCAAATCCCGTTAAAGCGACTCGCGCACGTTCGTGGAAATCTCAGCTTTTCGTCTGACAGTCGCGACGTCTTCAGCGGCTTTGCGTTCATTTATAACTGCGGATTGTTTGTGCAGATGTTCCATATTTTCGTCTCTCTCTTTCAGAAGCGTCATTAGGTGACTCGTCATGGTTGAGTTTCTTACTGGAGATTTTCTTAAATTTAGTTTCTTAATCTGGTGGTTGTGGTGAGAGTGAGTTTCAGGCCTTTTAGCTCAGGTTTGGAGTTTTTTTTACACTGTTCAAGATGGTTCTTCAAGGGTTTTTTATATATAATGAAGACAGTGGTTCTATATTGAACCATGAACACTGCTGGAGTTTTTAAACACTGTGTCCACTCACTGTCCACTCTATTAGACACTCCTACCTTGTTGGTCCACCTTGTAGATGTAAAGTCAGAGACGATAGCTCATTTGCTGCTGCACAGTTTGTGTTGGTCATCCTCTAGTCCTTCATCAGTGGTCACAGGACGCTGTTGGCTGGATGTTTTTGATTCTCAGTCCTCAGCTCTGTTGGGGTCCTGTGGGGGTCCAGCCCATTGAAGAACAGGATAACAAAGTATGCAGAGAAACAGATGGACTACAGTCTGTAACTGTAGAACTACTAAGTGAAACTGTATGGTCAGTGGAGCTGATAAAATGGGCAGTCAGTGTTGACTGTATGAAAATGTCTGGACCGTCTGTGTGATGCGTAGCAGGAGGATGAGGAGCCTCCCTCAGGACTGTGTGTGTGTGTGTGTGTTGAAGCTGTAATTGGAAGCCGCTGTGGGCCCCACCTTGGCAGGTGAATAAGAAGCTTCTGGTCTGCTGTTCCTTCTGCGCCTCTGTTCATACACAAATTACATTTGGCTCGTTAGATGGAGGAGGAGTGACGCTGGTGCTGGTTCTGCCGCTGCTCTTTATGTGGGGGTCCGTGTACCTACTTGCCTCGCCCATTCAGAACCAGGGCTTCGGGCTGGGCATTATGACAATATACATCAATACCGTTATAAATTATATCACAATACAGGACTGAACAGTCTATCATTCTTGTATCGTTTTAAATCACAATTTGAAAGAGCTCAGTTTTCAAATCACAAGAGCTGCAACTTTTAATTATATCATACATTATTTTAAATTGTCTTAATACTTATATTAATAGCACTAATTCAAGCTTCAAGCATCAAAAGAATGGATGTGCAGTTTTTCTTGAGAGGATAAAAAAGCCTGGCGTAGAGGTGGACGATATGGTGGACGATATCACGGCACGATATTTATTTTCCCTGAGTCCAGTTATTTGTATTCAACATTTCACACACTAAATCCAATTAAACAGGACTAAAAATCCTCATTATAATCAAACATGCAGTTGGAGAGTGTTTTTAAGTACTGACTATGTCCATGATGCGCTCAGAAAAACATATTGTGATGTAATTTATCACGATAATGATAAATGTAGTCATATTGCCCAGTTTAATTTATAGGAAATAATCATATTTAACCTGGTAACTGTCGCCCCATGTTTGCATACCCGAACTAAAGGAGGCGCTGTTCCCACATATTTTGGGCTACAGTCGTGATCTTCGTCTCATTTAAAAGGAAACACTCAACCATCAGAATAACTGAATTACTGACACAGAGTAACAGAGTCTAGAGTGGAGGAATTGGAGTCTAGAGCCTGGGGCTGTGTGAGGGGTCTGTGTGCTTTGCTGTCCCTCCTGGTGGTCTTCAGATGGTCCTGCTGATGCTGCAGATCTCCTCACGCTTTCTGCCTGTACGCGTCCTCTTTAACCTTGACATTTTATTTCTCATTAAGAGACTCACAGCATCTTTTTGGGGGCTTTGCTGAACTGACTGCTTCCCACACTTCTGTATTATAGTAGTTAATAATTATTATCAATTAACATACCAGCTTTTATTCAGTGAAAAGACTGATCAAACTTTTAAGCCTTCTTTGGTTCCTCTGTCTTTTCTGCTGACAGTGTAGATCATACAAACATTATAGAGCGCTTTTTAAATAAAACAAAGCCGTATCGCCCCCTACACTTCCTTTCATGTATTGCAGTCTGTCAGAATGATGAACTAACTAATCAAACAATATAAGTTACAGCATTAAAAGGAAATGTGTAGAAAATGTACAGTTTGATATATTCAATTAATCTTATTAACTATATTTTATTTAAATAATTCTACAGGACGATGTGCGCGCAGTGACCCCACTTATGCACAACAACACTGTTAAAACAGCCTGAAAACTCATCGATAATAAAACCCATGTTGACATTTTTTCATAATTGATGTTGACTTAGTTGACTGACTGTTGTATCAGTTCTTTTTCCCGGTTCTCTAGATTTGTTTTCTCACTCCAGCCTGCGTCGGTAAGCATGCCGTCCTGTTTTAGTGAGCCAAAAATGTATAAAGCAGTTGATCCGAATCTGTGTCTGTTTTCCCTGAAGACTCTGCTGGATGTGTATCGTCTCCTCTGCTGTATAATTGGCTGCCCGTGTGCTGCTGTGTCGTCCCGTCAGAAGTTTTGTGTTATTGATTTATGATAAACTCTCGTTCTCTCTCTGGGCGAGCCACATGAGGTAAAAACTGTAGACCTTCTTTCAGGGCTTGACCTCTGACCCGTGGCCCTGCTGTGCTGGTCATATTTGATTCAGACGGACTTTGTTGTGTGGCTGTGTCCAGATTGCAGTAAAAAAATCCCCTGATGAACAGGATTATGGGGGGTGAGGGGTGGAGACGGCCTCTGATGCAGCTCGAACTGAGGATCTGCCACACAGCAGAACGTTAACTCAAATATTTAATCACCAGATTTAAACGCCTCAGTCTGTCTTGGTTTATTTTTTCAGTTTTAGCTTCAAGATTTTAGTTCTTCTATTAAACACTTAATCATGGTACTTCAAGCGTTTCTTAGTAAAGGCACTGGTTCTATTTAGAACCATGAGTTTTATATAGAACCATTTCATGCTTAAATGATTCTTTGCATGGTGAAATGGTTCTTCAGACTAATGGAGAATGGTTCTGTATAGCACTCAAACTTGTAACAATAGAGGAACATTTTTTGGTGCTATATAGAATTGTTTTCAGAAAGGTTCTGTAAAGAACCCTATACAACACATTCTCCATCAATCTGAACATTTTCACAATGCAGAGAACCATTTAAGTGTGAAATAGTTCTATATAGATCCTTTGACTAAAAAAACCCTTGTAAGTGTGCGTTCTACGCCGAGTGGGTGGGGCTGCACTGCTGTGGGCCTAATGGGCGGAGCTAGACTGCTGTCGGCTGAATCGGTGTTCATGTGGAAACATGTTCATGGTTGTTGTTTTTGCAGCTTAGTTGCAGTAAGGGCCTTTCGTTTGTCGCCGAGGGCCAAGATGACCCCTAAACAGAACACCCCACCCCCACCCCCCCCCACGCACCCCCACATGTGCTGCCTGTCCAGCCTTTCTTCTCCTCAGTGTTGTTGAGGACACAGTCATGGTCAGAATCTGCAGTGAAACCATTTAAACTCTGGGAAAAAGAACACAAAGATGTTTTTTCCCCACATTTCTCTGTATGTCTGAGCACGTTCACGCCTCGTAAGTACAGCTGTACTACCGCACAGACGGGCGGAGGAACATATTATTCCCTTCTGCTCCTGCGGTTCCACAGCAGAGGTTTAACCCTGGCCCTCCGCTCACTAGGGAATTAATCTGGAGTTTGACCTCTACTCTCCTACTGTCCACTCTGACTGCACATTGATTTTCCTCTGTGTGTGTGCTGTTAGGACGAGACGGAACGTTTATTCCTTTTAGACCATCATATCATATTTTCCTAATGTTTTTGCTCAAATTCCTGTACAAACACTGAGGTTTTGTACCTTAATTGAGCAGTGCTGTTTAATAATGTTGTTGTTGTTGTTGTTGTTGTTGTTGTTATTGTTATTATTATTATTATTATTATTATTACTATTACTATTATTACTATTATTATTATTACTATTATTACTATTATTAGACTATGGAGCCTAATAATAATATGTGAGTGGAGAAAAATTTCTTCTATTTTAATATGTTTATCATGTTTTCAGTTCCGTTCCCCTTTATTTTGTTACTTTTACATTTTAATTTGAATTATGTGTGTTTTCTAATTTGTAGAGCTATTTATTTCTCAAATTTGCTTATTTTCATTTTTTAATTCATTATATGAAATGCTCTGAGAGGATTTCTGAAATACAGGTCGCTGTATAGATGTCATAGAGGAAGAATGGTTGAAATGTTTGTCCCGGGTGAGAGGAGGAGTAGCAGGGACAGAAAGGAGAGAGAGAGAGAGAGCTGCAGTAGGATTAGTCGGTCGTCCGTCTCTGTCCGATATTTGGCCGCTGGCCCTCAGCGCCGCGCTCGGCTGTTTGGCCTTGTATTGTTTTACATCCCTGTGGCTTCACTTTGAGGTTGCCCTCCCTTGCAGCTCTCACACACACACACACACACACACACACACACACACACACAGACACAGAGCTTCGGGTTAAGCGGCGTGCTGGCCTGTGCTCGTGGTGAAATAAATAAATGAGGCGGGTGCTGCACGGCTACAGCATCCTCAGCCAAATCTGCTCCAGTATTTGCTCTCCATTTACACTCATTTTATAGGGAGAAACCCGACCTGCATTCAATGTCCAGTTTATTAGAAACGCCTACTGTAGACAGATCTGTCCAAAAAGTCCTCCTGAGAGAACTCAGGCTGGACCCGAATATTCGCCTATTTAGATATTCATTCATTGGGTAGGTATTCATGTTTTTAACTGTAGGATTTGGATACTTAGCTGACCCGAGGTTTCGGTCCATAACACAGCTCTATTTTTAATCTGCTGAAAACAGAAGAAACACAGCCTCTCCAGCGCAAACGGCTAAAAATACCGCTTCTGCTCTACTCCGGAAACCTATCATTCCTCCCGCTTTCAGGCTCTTCAATGTAAAAGTCCTAAAACAGCCCAACATCAACATTTCTCCTCTTTAACCCTCCTGTTATCTTTGGGGTCAATTTGACCATATTCAGTGTTTTGTATATCTAAATTAATTATTGACATCATTTTTCGCCTCAAACACAAAATTAACTTGATATGTCTTCAGTCTCCTGCACACGTTTTGTGCGCATCATTGGTGGACATACCCGTGTAGAACGTCTGTTGTTTTTGTTGATACTGAGATCAATTACTTGCAATTTTATAATCTTCAAAAAAGCTTCCTTCTGCTTTAGAGCTCTAACCTAACATAACCACACGAGAGTTGGCTGGATGGGAAACCAAGACCACCGATTTCAGTAGGACCAGAGGTTTTCTGTTCCACTCCCGGACTCAAAAACGGCTTTTACTCTCGACCAAATGTACCGAACTCGAAGAGCAGGTGGCCCTGGATTCGGAAAAAAGATCTAGTGTGGAAACACCATCAGTGTGTTTTTTGCTCATAAAGATATGATGTAACATTTAGAACAAATACACCGGTTCCACCACTTGCATGATTGAATGGTTCTCTGCATGAGGAAATGGTTCTTCAGATTGTTGGAGAATGTGTTTTTGAAAATGGTTCTATATAGCACCAAAGAGTGTTCTTCTATTGTATGCGTGCTTGATATATAACAATAAGAGAACCTTTGTTGGTGCTGTAAAAAAGAAACATACAAAACAATCTCCATTTAAGTATGCAAAGGGTTCTTTGAGTGTTTATGGTTCTATAGACAACCATTGTCTTTACTAGAGAACCCTTGAAGAACCATCTAAGAATGTACATCATTTTGAATTTATTATCATTGTGGTTTCTACCTTCTTTTTCTTTTCATACAACTTGGTTTACAGACATTCATTTAGCTTTTATTTTGAAAGGCATCTAAAACATTTCACACTCAGGCTAATGTAAAATGCTAGACACTAACACACAGGCCTGCTGTGAAGGTTAAAGTGCCTAGTCAACACCAACAACATACACCAACTCCAGTATGGTAGGTTTTCCCAGCTTGGCCTTGAAATAAAAATGTGTTTAAATATGTTAATTCTTACACTGAGGTCAGAACGGAGGGCCAGAAACCACAATGTGGCTCAGTATTAGCAAACCAGAGCGAGCAGCCTTCTGCTGCTGAGCGTGTTTGTGAAATAGATTAGACGGGTTAGAAAGTTAAAATGCAGTTGGATTGCAACTTTAACACTAAAGGACAAATGTGGGTCTGGAGGCGAGTCCAGAGAGAATCAGCAGCGCTGCTGCTCTGAGAAATTGGGTGTTGGATCAAATGCGGCTGTTAAGACTTTAATCTAATCAGGTTAAGAAAAACTCTGGACGTCGCCTGAACGTACTGGACTATAGGGACTTCGCTGCTTAGCGCTTTCTAGGGATGCGTGATGCATTTTCAGCTGATCTGAAAACATCTGAAAGTGTAAATTAGAGCTGGGCAGAATGAAGATATTCATAGTTATTGATGATTGAGATACACGTCATCTGCCTCTCACTGTGTGGAACTGGTGTACTTGTGTGTCTGTCTACATTCTGTGTGAAACTGACCAGTGGACACTCAGGAATTCACGAAGGACTGACCCATCATGCCGGAAATCCTTTATTCTTTGTTCAGTCCACATTGGAGACACATGTGAAATGGCGTAGAGAGTTTAGCAGCGGTTTTGGAAAGTAGCGATGAGAACATTTTATCTGCTATTTTATTTATCTGTTCCTCTACTTTTGGGAACCTGAGACTTTTGAGACTTAAACACATCTCAAGCACTAAAGCAATTCATTCACATGAGTAAAGCTGTGTTTCCACAAGAGATATTGAGAATTTCTAAAACTAGACTTCAGTTTTTCAGCTTTAGAGGTGAGTTATCTCTGTACACAGAGCTCCAGGTCAAAGGAACCTCATTATAGAGAGAGCAGAGATTGTTCTGAACGTTTTGATGTAATGTGGGTATCATGACGTATGCAGGTGCCTTTGAAGGTGCATATAAGAGCATACACACATCAAGAAAATGCCCTCAGACCCCACAGGGTTAAACTCAGAGTGAAACTGGTTTGCGGTTCTCAAAGTATTTCCCTCCAGGATTTCCTTATTGCACTTGGTTTGCCTTTCAGTCGTTTAGTGGGGCAAAAATGGTTTGCATGTGTTTCTGTTTGGGCCACTTGTATGAATATTTGTGTGTGCTGTGCTGAGGGGTGTGTGTGTGTGTGTGTGTGTGTGTATGTGTATGGAGGTGGTGTTTGATGTGGCTGTGTGTTGGCTGGTACTGGTGGAGTGGAATTTTCCAGAAGGCAGCTCTGTTTTGCTCATGTTTTACTCCACCCTTCGTCAACATGGCTGCTTTCAGGACCCCCTCGTTTTTGCTCTGCTGGTGGCCGTCTTCTGGGGATCTTCTGGTCCAAAGTGCTGTGGAGAATAGCCTCATCTAATGCTCTGAACTCAGTTGATGAAGGCCTTGCTGATTAGCTGATCTGAATCAGGTGCGTTTAATGACGCAGTGAGCTGAAGTCTGCAGAGTTTTGGCCTGAGAGGCCTGGAGCCTGACACATGTGGTCTACTACATCCTCGCTTGTTCTGTCCTAGAAACAAAAGTTCATCGTGGAGGGCATCTTCGTCTCCCCCTCTGTAAAAATATGAGCCCAGATGACTCTGAGCTCTGTGTAAAATTAAGGGTGTTGAGAGGAGAAAATGAAATGAATCATGATAATAGCAGTTAAAGAAGAATAAACGGTGTCACAAACTAGTTCAGCTAGTTATCACAGCTGTTTGCTTCAGTAAACTCTGTCAAGTCTTAGGAAACTGACAAAGTGAATAACTACCAACCTTCCATAAAGCCGCTTGGCCAGTAAAACCACCAGTATTATTCTCCTGATTGATCCGGTGAAATTAATCATTTAAAAGTATGACGTTTTGTTGTAACTGTTGCAGATGAGGTTCAGGTGAGTTGCAGGACACTTTACGTGCAGTTTAGTTTCATGTAGGTTTCAAGCAGCCAAAGTTGCATGGAAATTTGTCTGTGTAAGGCCAGCCTAACTTGTTCTCTAGTGGCGCGTTGGCCCCATCGTGGGGTCATTGAGAGTTGAGTTGATGCCACATCCATCCATATACAGTCCAAGTGATCATAAACACAACCATTATAAACTGGTAACACATTTTTTTTTTAGAGTTTGTATCTTGCAAAATTTAATTTGTTTCTTCAATACTCATCTAATTCTGCTTCCACACTTCTGACTTGAACATTGCAGTAGTTGGTTTTGGTGAATGTGTAGTTCAGGATTAGCAGCTGTAAGAGTATAAAAGGCTTTCTACAGGAAGAGCACGTCACATAAGGACTTTAAAAGTCTTGCAACCCCTTGTGAATACCAATCAGTATGATTGCAGCTTTGTAAATATTGATGCCAGAGCTGTAAGTATCGATGCAAATCAGGAAAAACGGAATCACGATGCGGCGATTGATCGTAGTATTGGCACAGCTCCAGCTTGTCACCATGTGACCCGACTGAGAAGCGAGATGAAATGGAGGAGTCTGGTATTCTTGGTCAAGCACTGCTGTTGTCCTCTCACTGCTTCTGTCTCTCTATATTTCTTATCCCCTCCTCCCTTCCTTCCTCCTTTCTGTCCTCCTTTCCTTTTTCTGATGTATTTCGGTGTATAAATGGTGGCGTCCCCTTCTGGCTGTAATTACTGCCTGGTTCCAGTATTCAAAGTGAGCAATTTCCCCCAGTGCAGCAGGCCCCTGCTCTCTGTCATGTCCAATCAGCATCAGCACACGCACACAAGCCAGAGGAGGATCCACTCTCATTTGCATCAGAGAAACAGAGAGAGAGACAGAGGGGAAAGGAGGATAACAGGAATGCCAAAGACAGACAAATATAATAATAATAGTAATAATAACAGTGATGCCTTTCTCAAACCCCAAGTCTTCAGTGTGACAATTTAAATAACACCAGATTAGCATTGTTAAAGCTATTGATATATAATGTATTACATTTGAGAATTTGAAGTGATAATTCTCACTTTTCACAGTATCATTAATAGTAGTAATAGTAGAAGTACTAGAAGTCATAATAATAATAATAATAATAATAATAATAATAAATTTAATAGTAGTAGTGATGCCTTTCCCAAGCTTGGGATCTTCAATATGACACAACCTAAACACTGCCAGATCAGAACTATTGATATATTAATATGCATTTATTCTGAGAATTAGAAGTGATGACACTCATTTTCCACAGTATTTTTGGTAATAATGACAATAGTAGTAATAATAATAATAATAATTTGATATAATGTGACAGAGTAGCCATATACAACACGTTCTCTATCAATCTAAAGAGCCGTTTCACCATGCAGAGAACCATTTAATCATGCAGATGGTCCTTTGAGTATTCGTAGTTCTAAACAGAGCCACTGTCTTTACTAAAGAACCCTTGAAGGACTGTTTTTAAGTGTGTATGTAGTGAGAAACACTAGATTAACGTTGCCAAAGTTATCAATATACATAGATACATGTTGATTCTATAAATTTGAAATGACACACTCATTTTTCATATTATCGAGTCAGTTCATTTCATGTATATTAAGATAATGAAAACATTCTGCATGAAGTGTTGCTTTATAATTGTTATTTATTGATGATAATGATGATAATAATGATGATATTATTATTATTATTATTATTATTATTATTAATAGCAGCAGCAGTCATGCCTTTCTCAAGCCCAGAATCTTCGATATGACACAATTTAAATAACACCAGATTAGCTCTGTCAGAGCTATTGATATATTAAGTATTGATTCTGAGAATTTGAAGTGATGGCACTCACTTTCCATGGTATTATTATTGATAATAATAATGATAGTAGTAGTAATAATGGTGGTGCAATTCTTATTCCCAAGGTCAGCAATGTGACAGAGTAACCATATAGTGTTCCTGGTTCTAAACAGAGCCACTGTCTTTACTAAAGAACCATCTTTTTTTAAAGTGTGTATGTAGTGAGTAACACTAGATTAATGTTGCCAAAGTTATAAATATAACAATTCATACTGATTTTGAACATTTGAAACTGCACCAATACTCATTGTCCGTATTACTATTGTCCGAGAGTTAAAGCGTTTCTGTGTTGCATTTTTATTATATATGTGCGCTATAGATATTTTTCAAAGTACTGTAGGTTTTGATGATAAAATAATCTTTGCGCCTCTCAGCAGTGGCAGCAGCCG
Organism: Colossoma macropomum; assembly: GCF_904425465.1. NCBI lineage: Eukaryota > Metazoa > Chordata > Actinopteri > Characiformes > Serrasalmidae > Colossoma > Colossoma macropomum. The sequence continues at coordinate 14,049,597 of NW_023494803.1, forward strand.
TCCTGAAGTCTAAATTTTGTCCATGTTTATCCGAAACAGTGTCATACAGCATCTGAGACCACATAAGGCCTCACTTTAGACATGCAGTTAGCAGTTAGCGCTGTGCCAATTGTTGGGGTGTAATCTTCCAGTGCTTATTAGCCTCACTAGCCTTGTAGCGCCAGTGCTAAGACTGGAAATTTTTAATAAAGAGAGGAAGAGGTTGTGTTTCAGGTACCTGCAGCAGTGTCTTCGCCCACGCCACCCTCAGGCGTTTGGTGGTGGTGATGTCACAGGGTCGGTGATGTCACTGTGAAGGTCTTGGCCAGTGGCTTCTTGTGGCTTTGTAAATGTGATCTGAGCAGACAGGTCCTTTAGGCCTTTAGAGGGACAGCACACACACACACATTCATTCTTTTCACCATCATGCCGCCTTGAAGCCCGTCACATCTGCTAATCTTTGACATCCGAACATTTAAAGCATACAAATGGCGTTTATTGTAGATTTAATTTGTTTGACAGGCTTCCTGTAGGTTATTACAATCCGTCTGAATGACTGTGTGGATCATGTGATCATTATAGAGCTCTTTTTAAATAAAACAGTAGAAGCCATATCACTCCCTACACTTCCTGTAGTGTATTACAGTCTGTCAGAATGACTGTGTGGATCGTAAGAACATTATAGTGTGCTTTTTAAATGAAACAGTAGAAGCCATATCGCCCCCTGCACTTCCTGTAGTGTATTACAGTCTGTCAGAGTGACTGTGTGGATCATATTAACATTATAGAGCACTTTTTAAATCAAACAACAGAAGCTGTAATATTTTGAATAACCAAGTTAAGTATAGTTTAGCACATTTAAAACCTGATTCACAGTAAATGTATTGTTTGACTAAATTTAAGTGAACATTTTTATGGTTTGAATTTTCAAAGAGCAAATGTTTTCAATCATATTTGGGGTCTTGTGATTGACTTCATTTCAAGCCTTTCATTTGCTGTGTTTTTAAAGCGAAAGCTCTCACAGAATATTCAGATATTTGAGTGTTTTCTGGAACATAATCCTCAGCTGCAGCACTGCCGGTCCTACTCGCTCTCTTTTGCTGTCTTTTGCACATTCTCTCACCCTCTAGTTCAACTAGACTCTAGTTCCTCTAGTTCAACTAAGAGTGCTTTTTATTGGCCTGACAAATAATACGCTTGTATCACCAGTGCTGGGGTTGCAGAGTTTAAGAATATTTTAATAAGATCATTTTTAATAAGATCAGTGTTGATCAACTCACACCCCCACACTGTGTCTCAGAACTAAAACAAAGAGGAGAATATCATTTTATACTGTGTTCTGGCAAGGAGTTACTGTTGTAAACGACACCTTGCAGTCTTTAAGAGCTGGGAGGCATCAGTTCATCAGTCGTCCTGCTTGGAGGATGATGTGGCAAATCTGAGGCTGGATTTGAGCTCAGTAATGGGGTTTCTCAGTGCATATAAACTTTTACTCTGATTTCTTTCGTTTCTCTGTCTGCGCATGTGTGAAAACAGAGTGCTGTCCCGGAAACAGCAAGTAGCATTTAACACAGCACCCGCGAGACGCAGCACAGCACTTTTGGAGCGACGCTGAAACCGAATACATGCTCGACCAAATGAAGGATTTAAATATTCTTCATCTTTTAGATAATTTTTGTTCATATTTTTAACTAAAGGGACTCCATGTTTTTTTAAAAAAAGCCGCTCATGACGTTTGAGTTTCACGTTAAGTTTACGTCGTGTCCTATTCTGTGAGCTTATTGGCTGGTTGTAAAGAAACTCGATTACTGCCTGATTCATGTGGACCCGAAGTTTCCCCATAATCTGATTACCGAAAAGCATGAAAACACACTGATCAGTTACTGACACAGTCTAAATTTCCTGCAGTTATCAGATTATTAAGAGCATGTAAACACACTCAATGTAACAGTGCACTGAAACTATTTTGTTCAAATGTTTAAAATTCTGTGCTGCTTTATACAATATTTTTGCACAAAAACAGTAACTCGGATAAAACAGTGGGTCGTCAGTTTCAGCTGGTGTGGACGTCCAGCAGATATATCGGTCAGCCGTGTGTGTGTGTGTGTGTGTGTGTGTGTGTGTGTGTGTGTGTGTGTGTCCCTGTAGTCAGCACAGCTGCATAAGCTAATCACAGAGCGCAGTGTGAATACAGCAGCAGCTGCAGCAGATTTCAGTGTGGAAGAGAAGCTCAGTTCCTGCTGAAGCATTCACTCGAGTATTTACCTCACACACAGACAGACACACAAACACACACACACACTGCAATATTCAGTTTCTGAAAAGATCAACATCCCTTTTTCCCCCCTCACTGCTCCACAAACATTCAAATGCTAATCTCTCTCTGTCTCTCTCTGTCTCTGTCTCTGTCTCTCTCTGTCTCTCGCTCTCTCTCTCTTTCTGCAGTATAATTTTGTCGGGAGGATTTTGGGGCCGCGCGGTTTGACGGCGAAGCAGCTGGAGGCAGAGACGGGCTGTAAGATCATGGTGAGGGGAAAAAGCTCCATGAGAGACAAAAAGAAGGTAATACATCTTCCACTTCCTCGTCTTCCTCTCAGGCCTCTATTTGACCTTTGACAGCATCTACAATGTTATTAAAGGACTGAATCCTACATGTCTTATGAAAAAGTCCACTAACAACATCTGTGTGCACTACAGTCATTCATTTCTCACGCTTAAAGATGGCTTTCCAGGGGTTCTTCAGTAAACAAAATGGTTCTGTATAGAACCATAAACACTCACAGAAGCATTTGCATGATTAAATGGTTTTTGCATGGTGAAATGGTTCTTCAGATTGATGGTGAATGTGCTGTAGATGGTTCTGTGTAGAACCTTTTTGAAAAGAGTTCTGTATAGCACCAAAAGGGTTGTTCTATTTTAACAAGCTTGACATTGTGACAATAGAAGAACCCTTTTTGGTGCTATATAGAACCAAATGCCACACATTCTCCATCAATCTAAAGAACCATTTCACCATGCAGGGAACCATTTAATCATGCAAAGGGTTTTTTGAGTGCTCATGGTTTTATATAGAACCATTATCTATACTAAAGAACCCTTGAAGAACCTACATTTCTCATGAACATGCTCTAGTGATATCTGTGTGCACTTAAAACAGTCATAATTCAACTCATGCTTCAAGATGGCTTTCCAAGGGTTCTTTAGTAAAGAAAATGAGCTCTTAAAGAATCTTTTGTATGATTACAGCGTTCCTTCATTGTGAAATGGTTCTTCAGATTGATGGAGAATGTGTTGTATGTGGTTCTATATTGAACCTTTTAGAAAAGGGTTCTCTGTAGCACCAAAAAAGGGTTCTTCTGTTGTTACAAGCTTGACATAGTAACAGTAGAAGAACGCTTTTTTATGCTCATGATTTTATATAGAACCTTGATTTTTACTAAAGAACCCTTAAAGAACCATCTACATGGCCTCTTATAACCCCCTTAGTTGTCCCTTACAACTGAACTGGCTTTTTTTTTTATTACTGCACCTTTAAGATTGATGTATGTAAATGAGCTCTGCTCTTATTTGCTGTCTTGTTTTGTTCCTTTCTTGAAAGGGAACACTTATAGCTTCAGTGTGAGTGGGTGGGGCTAAACTGCTGTAGGCAGAAGAGCCGAATGTATGTAAATATGCTGATTTTCATGACGTCACAAACAATGAATCCAAGACAGGCTGTTTTTTTGCTGTTTAGGACGTTGTTGCTGCTTTTGATGAGAAACTGACTCTAAATGTAGGTATTGTGATATAAACTGAGTCTGTTCTACAGTTTCTCATTAGGCTGCAGAACTTGGTTTCTTTTTTTCTTCTCTTTTTTGTCACTTTCATTCACTCTTTTGTCCCTCTTGTCTTTCTCTTTTGCTTTTTATCTCTTTTCTTACTTCCCCCTTTCTTTCTCTTTCCACTTTTTTCCTCATCTTTTAGTGATTTTTTTCATTTTTTCCTCCTTTATTCATTTCCTTCCTTTCTTTTCCTTTTCAGCTTTCATTGACATTTTTCCACATTTCTTATTCTCTTCACCTTGTTTCTTTTTATTCCCTTTCTTTCATATTCTCTTTCCCTCTTTCTCGCGTACTTTTCTTTCTCTCTTTCTTCCCCCTTTTCTCCTTCTTTTCTTGAAATTTTCTTCACATTTTTTTATTCTTTTTCATATTCTCTCTCTCTCTCTCTCTCTCTCTCTCTCTCTCTCTTTTATGTCACTTGGTGTAATGTCCATGTCCTTTTTAACTCGATTACGGTGTGTCACCTCTGCGCTGGTTTCAGATGTCCATAAACAGAATGTTCGCCCTCCTGAGAGGATTTCCCAGCATGCTGTCTGCTCACGGCCAGCCACTCCCACTCTTTCTCACTTTTCACGTGTCATCACTTTTCCTCGGTGGACGAGGGGTGACCTTGTGTGTGTCTGTGTCTGTTTGAGGCTCTGGGTTATACTGCTGCCTGGTTCCACTGTGGACGTTCTCTTTAAAGGGAACTGTAGATTTAAAGCTAACGTCTCCCTGTTACGTCAGCATGACTGAGCCAGGGCTGGAAAGACCGGCGACAAAAAATATAGGTAGCAAACTGTCACTGGGGCAGTGCCCCTCGAGTCACTGGGGTGGGACCCTCAAGAGTACATTTCAGTACCTTTAGTCAGGGAACATAACTGTACCATAATCCATTGATATGATATTTTCTAAGTTGTATTGACTCCACACACCTCATCTCGTCTCCAGGCTTTTTATTTTACTGTTCTGTTTTAAAACATTAGGTTATGAAATGGTACAAATACATACTTCTCACCTGGAAAAGCTTATTTAACATTTACATTGTTTGTACCTTGATGTACTTTTAAGACAAAGTTGAAAAATGGCCACATAGAAATTGACACTTTTTGATGCATGAGACAACACAAACGTTAGAAGTGGAGCGCAGAGGAAAAATTAATTGGAAAAAAAGGATGTAGTAACACAAAATATCCTAAAACAAATTGGATCTTGACTTCAGGATGAGAAATCAAAGTAAATGTGCGTTTCACCTCTATTAGCCGCTTAACATGTTTCATTGACCTCTGCCTCAGCTGCTCAGGGAAGCCTCGGATCAGTTTGTGTAACAAATACAAAAACGTATCTGCAGTTTTCTCAGCCTCCTTTCTCTCCTGTGGGAGGTTGTAGAACAGTTAGCAGGTTCTAAAACGCTCCCTGCTGGATGTCACACTCAGAGGCATTGTGTAGAACACACACACACACACACACTTGAACAGCAGCACTCGACTCTCAGCATTGATAGTAGCACACGTTTAAATTAAACACGTTTGTGTGGTTTTGTTTAGAGCTGAATGATTATGTAAATATGTAATTGTGTCTTTTTATTTATTTATTTATTTATTTATTTTTTTACAAATATTGCAGTTTACATGTCATTTTCCATAAAGTTGAGCTCTGTGCTTTTTCTTTTACCACCCAGGACCAGCGTGTCTGTTTTTTGAAAGACTTAAATGCTGAAAGTTGTGTTCCAGACTGTCAGTCCATCAGCTCTGCATTATTACATTGAATTTCCACACTTAAGTCATTGAATAATGTAAGACGTAATTATAAGTGCAACTGTTGCTATGAGGAAAATTGCACTTTGTCAAAATGCTGATTCAATATTCAATAGTTTTATGTATCAAAAACAGATGTAATTCATCTTAAAAAGATTATTTTTCAGCCTCTCTTTATCCCTCAGAACCAAACAGGCTATTTATGTTTCTGTGCCTTAAAGTGGGGCCAAATATATGTAAGTGAGGTTTACTTTTTTCTGAAATTGACATGGGGGCGAGGCTAAACTGCTGTAGGCTGAGTGGGTGGGGCTAAATTATAGTAGGCTGAATGGGCGGGGCTAAGCTGCTCTAGGCTGAATTAGCGGATATATTTAAATGTGCTTTTGTGACATCATTAAATCAGTTAATTAACAATGGGCTGTTTTTCTGTTATATTGGCCTTATAATAATACTATAATGGCATTTTTGTGCTCTTAATCAGTCTAACGTCCAGCTGACTCCAGCTGTTCTGACCGCTGTCACTGTGGGCCTGTGTGAAGGTGACCCACGCGCTTGCTGATAGACAGGCGACCCTGTGATTGGTCAGTTTCTGATGGGTCAGCAGACAGGAGGTGACTCTGATTGTCCAACAGATAGGAAGCGCTTACGCTTAATTGTGAATTTGCTGCCTGGCTGAGAATCATGGGAAGGCTTCACATAGTGCGCTTTAACATTCCTGAGATGAAGGTGTGCGAGATGTTCAGAGAGAGAGAGATTCAGTTTGAATGATTCTTTAGCATCGAGATTCAGATCTCAAGATTTCCCCAAATGATTGTTTGGTACGATTCAGAATCAATTTTTAAGATACATTGAATAGACAAACAGAGCTGTAGGACAGTAAATAGTATAACTAGTCTAAAAAAGATAAATACAGACAATTTAACAGAAATAGTCTAATTTTTTATTGGTATTTATTTTTTTTAATTGTTTACTTTTGAAAATGACCCATATTTCATTTCAACCCCTCAGAAAAGTGGCTACATTATTCAATATTATAATTGGTTGTAATTGATTCTAATAGCAGCAGAATATTAAAATGTTGAACAAAAATTACAGAGCTCCTTTCAAAGCAGCGTGAAGTGCTTTACAACTAAAACATAACACAAGAAAAGCAAAAACAGGAACAGAAAAAGAAAACTAAAGTAAAAAAAAATAGAATGAGGTGAAATGAAAGATTTTTTTGTATATTTTATAAAGTATTATTTAAGCTATATACAATGTAATGTTTTATATTATGTTTTATTATTATTATTATTATTATTATAGTAAATTAATTCAGACTTTCTCAGCCTGATGTAGTTGATTCGTCACCTTCAGATCGACACATCACAATTGCAGCCCTAATAAGCAGCGCCATGGCAACGGTATCTGTGGTGATGAGGGTGGAGGGGTCTCACTCCGCGCATTAGGAAGCGTGTCAGGTGCAGCTCCCCTGCTGAGACCCACAATGCACTGCTTACAATTAGACACCTCAATTAGCATGCTCATTCCACAAACGAGTGATCATCTGAACACATCAGGGGAGAGAGAGACGGAGGAAGAGAAGGAAAGAAGGGACGGAGGAAGAGAAGGAAAGAAGGGACAGAGGAAGAGAAGGAAAGAAGGGACAGAGGAAGAGAAGGAAAGAAGGGACAGAGGAAGAGAAGGAAAGAGGAAAGGAAGAGAGAAAGGAGATGGAGGAGAGAGGAAAGGAGGGGAGAAAGAGAGGAGGAGGAAAGAGAAGAAGGCCAAAGGATAGGCTGAGAGAGGGAGAGAAAAGGAGGGGGACGAAGAGAGAAAAGGAAAGGTAGAAAAGAGAGCAAAGGGGAATGAATGAGAGAGAGAAAAGGATGGACGAAAGAGAAAAGGAAGAGAAGGTTTGAAGGAAGAAAGAGAGAGGGAAGGATGAGCGAGAAGGTGGGAAAGAAGCAAGAGGAGGAGAGGAGAAACAGAGAAGGAAGAAGGAGCAGAGGTGAAGGAATGAGAGAAATGGAGCTAGACAGTTATGCCCCAGATAAAGAAATGCATATGAATGATGCTTATGAAGCTCAGTAGGAGACTGTAAAATATGTATTATCATGCAAATTATTCATTGCTACATCATTTTCTGAGTAATCCTGCCAGCCCTAATGTTAAGTTTATGAATGGACGCATTTTAGTGCTATTTCATATTTAAATATGCTTTATTTTTATTTTTTGTGGTTGGTCGGGTTGTCAGACTGTAGGCTGGTATGGAGTCGTTGTAGCTGTGTGTGCAGAACCAAGTGTGTGTTTAGTTTGCTCTGTTACTGAATCCGATATTACACTGAGTACCTACTCAGAATGAACTGTCTGTTAGTGTAAATGAGTGTAATGTACCTCAGCAGTTAAATCGTTATCTATTTGATTTTAAATGAAGTGCGTTAGCTAGCTCTGCTACATTAGTGACTGCTACGCATCCGAGGAGCTCGCGCTTCCAGTTTTCTGTCTTGTTGGAGTCTTCGGATTGGCTGGTTGAGCTGTAGCTCAATGTCTTCTAAAGCCAGACAGACATTGTGTGATTTTAGAAATCTTGTTCTTTGGTGACTCACATACACCATCGTGTTCGGACAAACCTACGATTTATATATCACACTGTACGAAAACGCTCCATCTGACTGACCTGCTACGTAAACCACAGCCTCTACAGACACTGTGTCTACGGACCATCATCAATAAAGCTGACTCAGAGCAGCACTGGTAACACTAAGCGCTGAAGCTAAAAGCAGGCGGTGATGTTCACAGTAGGACAGTACGGTCTCTCAACAGCCTGAAATCACTGTGTTAACGTTTATATCTCACTATTCTGTTCAGTCAAACAGAGTAAAGTTGACAGACAGACTTCGGTAGGAAGTGTCTAAAATCTAAATCTAAAATCACAGTGTGTTCCTGGTGAGAATTTGCCAAGGTGGAATGTTTAGAGTGACCGACTGTGACTGAGTCAGTAACTCCTCTGTGTGAGCAGATCCTCCTTCACTGCCAGCTTGAGTCATTCTTTCATTGTTCATTAGTGCGACAGCTACACTCTGCTTACGTCACATGGTATCAAGTTTTTAGGAGTAAATGAATAGTTTAGTTCGGGTGCACATGGGACTGTGCAGTATGACACTACCACGATAACAATAAATGTCACCACACAATATGCTTTTCTGATCGTTTCGTGCATATCGTAAGTACTTGTAGACACTGACCAACTGCATGTTTCATTATAAAGAGAGCAATTTGATAGTTTATTTTAAAATGTAGCACTACTGGCTTTTTGTTCTCTGTTCCAGCTGATCAGATGTCTGATAAAATAAATGTCGTGCCATATCGTGAAACTTTCTTGAAGTATTATGATATATTTTTGCCGTACCGCCCACCTCTAAGTGTTTGTTCATAGATACAAACACAACATGGAGAAAGAGAGCATGGAGATGTGGAGAACATTCATGGTAAAAAGCACACCGATTTAGGCCCAATCCCATTTCTTATTTTTACTCCTACCCCTTATTTTTGAGTGTCTCCTTGCCCCTTGGAACAGAGTTACAGAGAAAATGCTTACATTTGTGAGTTTCTTTGGTTGCTGGTTCCACCATCTTTCTAGTTTTCACACTCTGTTTGGAGTGTGTCTCTGAAAAATCTCAGTTTAGAGGGCCATGTAGCCGTAACACTTCACCCTACCCCTCTACCTCAGCAAGAATCAGGGCACCCTACCCCTCGACATGAACATGCAAAACGCAGGGCTAAGGGCTGAGTGGTAGGGACAAGGGGTGAAATGTGATTGGGCCCTAATAGAAGTGTGTCAGGTATATATTTAACATTCACTGCAAGTTTAGTGTTTTTTCACTCATGTAAAGGGTAAAAGATCGAGTTATATGTCACGTTGTGAACTTGTGTAACGTCTAGAATCCCAAGTTGTTTACCACTTTGTAGGCCATTCGAGCGCAATGTGAAAGTGGGAGAATTTGGTATTTCCCAGTTTCTGTCACCACTCGAACGCAGCGTAACTCTGTGTGATGTCTAGAACTGTGTTGTGCTCTGTGAATTTCCACTATGTGGTTCTGTTGAGCAGCTCTGCAGCGTAGATGATGTGCATGAACAGTCGTCGTGTGCGAGCAGTAGAGTCTTTGCTGCGTGACTCGGGTTCGAAAAATGGGCGGTGTGAGTCGCAAGATGGAGCGATATTGGAGCAATTTCGGAGCGAGAGAGAACACGAATGCTCCGACTTTCTAAAAAAAGCCGCTCTGAGCAAAAGCAATGTCGCTCGAGTTCCCCTCAACCCCCCGATGTTCCCTGTAGATGTCATCATACGGCAGTTAGGAGGACCTTGCCCGACCCTCATTCGCAGAGAGCAGTGTGATCGCACGGCTTTGGAGAACCTGAAGCGTGTCTGCAGTTCAGGGTTCAGCAGAAGAGTAGACTGTCTTGCAGTGCTGTAACATAAGAGCAGGTCCAACCACAGAAGGAGCGAGAAAGAGTGGTGTCACTCGCTCCGTATGAGCCGACCTTTCTGTCAGACCCCTCAGAAAGATCTGTCGTAAGTGTGTGGAAGAGAACGGCGAACCAGAGGCCTCGGCGTTCAGACAGCTGTATTTTATTCTCTTTCACTGCAGAGTGGGAGCGTTTAAAAAAGGAAAAGGGACGAAAAATCCATTCCTTCTTTCAGCCTGCAGTTTATTCCAGCCGCTCCTGAATGGCAGGGCGAGTGAATTGGGCGCTGAGAGGCAGGCGGTGGGTAATTGTTGGTTTCTGAATGGAGCTGGTGCTGACGGGCTCCTACTGTCTGACTGCTGCTCTTCTGAGGAGCCGCGGACGCTCTAGAGCCGCTAATGGCTCTCTTTGGAGCCCATTGTATAAACCGGGCCGGCGCCGAGGTTATTCACACCTGCCTCCTGCCCTTCAGAATCGCTCGGTTGTTAGAGAACACAATACGCACTCGGGGGGCCGATTGTGGACATTTGTAACCATCAGACCACTTCAGGTTGATAGAATCTTTCAGGGCTCTGAATGAAACTCCTTGGAATCAGAGAATCCTTTATATTACGGAATAGAACTCTTGGGAATCCTTTGTAATTTCAAAACGAACTCTCAAGACTTGGAATTCTTTGTAGTTCCACAATAGAACTCTTGTGGATTACAATGTGTTACAGTTCCAAATAGAAATCTTCAGAATTTTATGGTCATATGTTTTCAGAAAACTCTTTGGGAATCGGATCATTCGTTATAGATCCTTTTAGGAATTGGGAATCTTTTATAGCTCTATGGATTCAGGAGAAGCTGTTATACTTCTAAATGAAATTCCTTGGAATCCGAATCTTGTAGTTCCATATGGAAATCTGTGCCTTATTTCAGAAGAAAACTCCTTGGAAATCGAAATGCTTTATAATTCATAATAGAACTCTTGAAGAGATAAAAGAAAAGTTAAAATCGTAATTTCGAATAGAATCCTTTTACTTTATAATAGAACCTTTTGGGAGTGCGAGAATCCTTTGTAAAATTGTAATGGGAATTCTGAATTCCAGAAGAGAACTGCTGTAAATTAGAATTCCTAATAGTGGCAAATGGAAATCTTTATGATCAGAATCTTTATGGTTCCAGAAAGCTCTTGGGAATCAGATCATTTGTTACAGTTCCTTTTGGGAATTGGAAATCTTTTACAGCTCTTTGGAATCAGGAGAAGCTGTTTTACTTTCAAATGAAATTCCCTGGAATCGGCATCTTCTAATTACATATGTAAGTCTATCCTTTATGATTTCAGAAATAAAACTTCTTGCTTTATAATTCCTAATAGAACTCTTTGGAGTTAAAATCCTTGATGGATCTGAATGGAAGAATCCTTTGTAGTTCATAAGAACTCTTGGGACTAAGACTAACTCTTTATAGTTCCAGAATAGAACTGCTATGAATAAGAATTCCTTGTTGTGCCAAATAGTAATCTTCTGGATCAGAATCTTTATAGTTTCAGAAAGCTCTTTGGCAATCCTGTGCAGCTTTGAATAACACTTTTGGAAATTGGAAATTTTTCAAGTTTTAGTTACATTTTTTTCAAGTAAAATTCTTTTGTAGTTTGATTTGGAACTATTCTTTGGGAATCTGAATATCTGTATCAGAATGCGTCATATTCATAATAGATCTCAGGAGTCCTTCGGAATCCTTGACAGTTACAAATGGAACTATTTGGAATTGCAAATCATTTTTAGTTTTGAATAGAACTCTTGGGAAGCAGAGAAATGTTCATCGTTCCAAGTAGAAGTCTTGTTAGCACGAGTATAGAACTATAAGTACTTTATAAGACCTGGTTCCTGAGATTTAGAAAATGTTGTAATTCCAAATAGACCTCTTGGAAATCTGAGAGTTCTTTGTAGTCCCAGATAGAATTATATGGAATTAGAGAATCATTTATGAGACCCATTAAAATTCTTTGGAATTACAAAACTCATCAGAATGTTTTCAGATCCACTAGATTCTCTTTGGAATTCCAAAGAATTCCAAACAATTTTCTGTAACTTGTTCCAGAGGGTTCTACTTTCTTGTGAACAGCCACACTTGTCCTCCTCCGAAAGTCCTGGACTGTGCGGATCTGTGCCCAGACGTCTGCGGGGAGTCTAAGGGCCTGATTTAGCGTGGTGCGTCTGCGATCCAGGCCTGTTGTTTTTTGACGTTTTAATTGCCACGGGGGCGCAGAACGTGTTCTCCAGCGCTGTCATCCGGAAAAAGCAGAGCCACCCTCGTTTTGCCCTGTGCCTACACCTCACTGCTGACTGCAATACATCCAGCCTGTCAGCCGGCGCAATAAAATGTGTCACTCTTTCTCCTGCTTGCTCTCTCCCTCGCACGCTCGCGCTGTCTCTCACACTGACTCAAAAGCATGATGTCGTGTAAGACAATCACATTCTACAAGTGTGTCACAACCACTCATGTCTCTTTCTCTTTCCTTTTTTTTCTCCCCTCCAGGAGGAGCAGAACAGAGGGAAGCCCAACTGGGAGCACCTGAACGAGGATCTTCACGTGTTGATCACAGTGGAGGACACACAGGCGCGAGCTGAGATCAAAATGAGGAGAGCTGTGGAGGAGGTGAAGAAGCTGCTGGTGCCGGCGGTGAGTTTAGCGTCTCTACTCTCTGCAAAAGCTGCGCTTTGGCCGCAAACCGGATGTTCCGGCATTTTCAGTAGAGCTGCAGTGGAAAATCAGGCCATTGGCTTTACTAGGTCAGCTTTTCAAGAGAGCAGTGTGGAAGCTGGAGCTGGGCAATATGACTATATATATCGTTATCGTGATAAATTATATCACAGTACAGTACAGTATGCTTTTTTAAACATATTTTGTTTATTGTAAGTACTGGTAGACTCTGATCAACTACATGTTTCCTTATAAAGAGAGCAAAATTAGTCCCGTTTAACTGGATTTAGTGCCAGATACTGAATAAAAATGTTTTAATTGGAATATTTAAAAATGTAGCTCTACTGGCTCTTTTTCTCTGTTCCAACAGGATCAGATGTCTGAAAAAATAAATGTCAGGAAAATCTCTTGACGTATCACGATACAATAATTTTGCCATATCGTCCAGCTCTACTGGAAGCAGTGGAATAAATGGATGTTGATGCAGGCTAGCAGCTAACCACTGATATGATCAAAGCGCTCTTGATAATCATTTTTGGTGGACAGAAGAAAATTAATCATGGCGACATACACATAAATAATAAATTTTATTTATATAGCCCACTTCATGACAATGTCAACTCAAGATGCTTTACAGAAAAACAAATCAAAATGTATAAAAACAAATCTAAAAAGAAGAGTCTTAAGATTCTACTTAAAAAGATCCAGAATTTCTTAAAACAAAATCCATAAAACGTCTAAAAGGAAAAGTCTTAAGATTCTTTTTAAAAGATGTAGAGTTTCTAAAACAAAGCAAAACTAATTTGGAAAAAAAAGTCTAAAAAGAAGAGTGAGGTGCCAGGTTTTAAACACTGAAATCACTTTTTGGGTATTTGTTTTGTTTTATCGTGGAAAATCTTGTATCTCTGTTTCTGTTAGTTCAAACTTCCTCGTTGTGTTAAAATGTATCGTGATGTCATCTTTGTCATCACCGACTCCAAGTCCTGTATTTACATTCATGTTACAGGGTCTAAGTTATCTTAATTGACGATCATTGCAACTGTTAATCTGTGGCCATATCATAGAAACTTCCTCTCTGTTTTGTCTTAAGGTCTGACAGGTCAAGATAAGATTTTTCACAGATTTATATAACAGAAGCAAATCTTAGCTCAATTTAGGAATCTTATCTTACAGAATCTTATCTCCAGTTAGGAAACCTTAACCTACTCAATCAAACTTGACAGTCAGCTGTCATGTCTGTTTCCTAGCAACCAACCATACACAGCTGAAACATAAACACGTCATCAAAATAATGTTAAAAATGTGAGTTACAGCTGCTGTTACTGATGTAAAAAGTGTAATAAACTGTAAGTAGTGAATACTGTGAGAGCGCCCCCTGCTGATTATCAGAGCGTCGCCGCTTCCCAGTTTGTCTCCATTTCCCAAATGCTTTAGCCGAGCACGCTAATGTTATTCCTCCTAATAAACAGACACACGTTCAGCTCTGTCTCCTCATTATTCACCACCATCACTGTAATATTTTATCATTAACTCACGAAGGTAATAAGGGGGACGGTGGAGATCGAGACTGCAGCGTCTGAGATTTTTAAAACGCAGAGTTGGAAAAGAAAAACATCTCACAGTGAAAGCAGCGTTTTAAAGTATAAATAAATGTAGCTCATTATGCTGGTAGTGAACTATGCTGCCTGACACAGCTGCCTAAAAACCATAGAAACGGACCCTTAAACAGAAGTTAGGAGACTGTTGGCGTTTATCCTAAAGTCAGGACAGTGTTTAGGAGATTTAGTCTAGTTAGGATGTTTGTGTAATACTGTTTTCTTATCTGGAGTTAATAATAAGATGATGAAGTTAGGAACTGTTATTCTGTGATAGATTCTGTCCGAAATTCAGTCCATACTGAAGTCATCATGGAGACTAAACTGATTTCAGAGTAAAACAGCCTCAGGTCCTTTATAACTGCACTATCCTCGTCAGTCTGAAAGTAATCCGTGTCCGGTGTGTTAGTGTTGTAAGGTCTCCGTAGTGCGAGTGTGTTTGGTTAGTGTAGCTCCGTGTGTCTCTGTCCAAGCCTGGCAGCGCCAAGTGAGGGAACAGTTGGTGGTCGGGGAATTTGGCCCGGCACAAAGCCGGAGCTGTGAGAACGCTCCGTAGGGACGCTGGGATGCATATGGACCGGATTTAATCTCATCCCGGATCATACCCCCGACCCTCTCCTACTGTTGCATTCTGGGAATTTTATCCGGAGTTCCTGCTAGAGAACAAATGGCGCGGGGCAGCGTGACATCTGCATGTTTCCGTTCGTGCTCTCTTTTTTTTCTCTCTCTCTCTCTCTCTCTCTCTCTCTGTGTGTGTGTGTGTGTGTGTGTGTGTGTGTGTGTGTGTGTGTGTGTGTGTGTGTGTGTGTGGGGTGGGGGGTTATAGCGCCACTCTACCTGTGGTGAGCAGAAGGACAGGCAGGTGTGTCGTGCTGGTTGCCTGTAGTGCAGTGTGGTGACTCGTCTGACCTCCTGAAACTGAGCCAGAACCACAAACACATGCCTTAACGTCTCTGTCTTCTGCTTTTATCCTCTTTATTTTAAATTGCTTTTACTAATAAACACAAACACCGTATGTAGATAAATACCACATTATTTCAGTAAAATTTCCTCTCAGACACAAATCAACATCACTGAAAGAAGAGAAGAAAGCAAATATGTAGTTTCTCTTTCTCTTCTGTCTGTTCTTTCTTCCATCTCTATTCCATCTCTTCCTGCGGTCTCTCTTTCTCATTCTGTTTTTCTCTTCTTTCAAGCTTCATTTTTTCTCTCTACTTTTTCCTCTCCCCTTTCTTTGTCTCTCTGTTTTTTCTTTCTCTGCTCTCATTCGTCCTCTCCCTCTTTCTTGCTTTCTTCTTTTCTCTCTCTTCCTTCTTTCTCTCTCAGGTCGCTCTGTTTCTTTCTTTCTGTTTCACTTTTCTTTCTCTCTCTCTCTCTCTCTCTCTCTCTGTTTCTTCTATTTCTTTCTGTTTCTCTTATCTCTCATGTTGCTCTCTTTCTCCTATTTCTCTGTTCTTTCTCTTATTTCTCTCTCACTGTTTCTCCTGTTTCTCTCTGTTCTGTTTGTCTAATTTATCTTATTTCTCCGTTTCTCACATTTTTTTCTCTTTCTGTCCATTTCTCTTTTATTTCTCTGTTTTTCCTCCTTTATTCTTTTTCTCTCTCCATTTCTTTTACTTTGCTTTTTTTTCTGTAGGTCGGGGTCTCTCTCTCTCTCTCTCTCTCTCTCTCTCTCTCTCTCTCTCTCTCTCTCTCTCTCTCTCTCCCTTTCTCTCTTTTTCTCTCTCTCTCTCTGCGAGCGGTGGTGTAAATTTACCTCTCTCCTCTTGTTTAGACGTTAATCCTCTGTAAAATGCTTGTCTTTCTTTTGTTGTTTTTCTCAGTGAGTGATTGAGCTCTTTAAACCCTACAACACACTCACACTCACAGAGGCAGGCGTGTGTGTGTTCAGATGTGTGGTGGGCAAGTGATGAGTAAAGAAATACACCGTCATTCTCAACACTGTTTTCCCTTCAGATTTTATTCACTCTGGAGATCAAAGTTAAGCTCTCGGTTCTCTGAGGCACTAAAGAGGGTCACATGACTCACTAGAACACACACACACACACACACACACACACCCACACACATAAACTCTGTCCTGCTGGGATTCGCCTGGTGAGCTGCTGTTCCCACCTGCTGTTGACTCCTCTGTTTTTTAGACAGCGTATGAGGCTAAAGGCTCCGCACGGAACCCGGCATTCTCAGCTTCACTAACAAAACCCAGGGCTCTTTATGATACACCTGTTTCCAGATTTGATACAATTCTAAGGTCAAGACTCATTTCAATTTCTGAATTTTTTTTCCTATGCTCAATAAATTCTCTGTTCTACAGAGCTGTGGTTCTGTTCTACAGGTTGGTTTGGTTTAGATAGACTTCAGAAAGATGGTTCTCCAAGGGTTCTTTAGCAAAGAACCATGAACACTCAAAGAACTGTTTGCATGCGTAGTAAAATCGTTCTTCAGATTGATGGAGTGTGTTGCATATGGTTCTGCACAGAACCGTTTTGAAAAGGGTTCTATATCGCACCAAAAAGGATTCTTCTATGTTATACAGGCTTGATATCGTGACAGTAGAAGAACTCACAGCTGATCGGGGTCAGGAGTTATGACGCTGCCGCAGTTATGAACCCTCGATAGACCGGATCATTTGGCGCTAGCTGCAGAGGGTCTCTGCGGACCGCTGCTGCTAACTTGCTAACGGCCATGGTTCCGCATTATGCTCATAAATCTTCGAACATACTGCGTGTTCTCCGTACGACTGCATGCACGGAACCGTAGTGTCCATATAGTGATGGTTCCAGACGAATACACATACTGTTACACTGCTAGTGGTGATGTAATCCTTACAAAGTCTTTATTCCGTAGCCACAGTGTGGAGAGCTGAGCGCGGCGCAGAGCTGAGCGTGGCGCAGAGCTGAGCGTGGCGCAGAGCTGAGTGTGGCGCAGAGCTGAGCGTGGTGCACAGTTCTGGACTTGTTATTCAGACAAATGTCTTGCAGTCTTGGCACTAACGGTGTTTACAGAACATGAAACAGCGTTAATGTTATGATGTGTTTTTGTGGGTAATTGCTCGTCACCCCGTGCGTCCGTGTACGAGTGGGCGCTGATGTCCTTTATCACGGCGGCGTAAATGTGATTAAAGCTCGGTGGGGTGATCTTTCTGCCTCCGCTCCATTAATGAACGGCATCTTCTCCTCGTTTAGACGCGTGAAATCGTCTTTATTAAATATCTGCGCAAAACAAAAGGGGTCACAGCACGGATACAGGTTCACATCAGTTTATATCTGTGTGCATGTGCACGGCTCTGAGACGGGGCTTTTTATGGACTGATTGATTTTTCCATGCAGGCAGCAGATTAATGCTGCAGCCTGTAATCCTGTATGTTTTTTATTACTGAACTTCATTTACTATCATTTTTGTTTGTCCATAAACTTGACATACAAGTAAACAGATGAAAACCAGTGTTCTGGTGACCTCAACTGCATAAATAGGCCTATCAAGTTTGTTTTTGTGTTTTTGTTGGGTGTTTCCACATTGTAGTGTAGGATTATACCATACCATAATACAGTTATTAGGTTGGCCTGACAAAACCAGTTTACTGTTCTGTGGTTAATTATTTCTATTTTATTTATTTATTTTTTTTAAATAACTGTTTTCAGGTTTTCGAGCAAGAGCCACGAAACTTAGCAGAGCAAAGAGGAATAGAGCGCTTGTGTAATTGGTGACCGATCACACATACACTTTTGTACAGTGCTCATTTAAACATGATTCTCCCGAAAGGAACTGATAGGCAGAATGTGTATTTTTTAAATTTTAATACAACACAGATTACCATAGCAATGCCCTAGCAACACCTTAGTAACCACCTGGGGCACTGTAATGACAGCCTAGCAGCACCTTAACAACCGTCTGGAATACTATAGCAACAGCCTAGCAATAGCCTAGCATCCACCTGGGACAACCAAGCAACAGCTTAGCCCCCGCCTGGAATACCATAGTAACAACTTGGCAAACATTTGAGATACCATAGCAACACCTTAGCAAGCATCCACCTGGGACACCATAGCAACAACTTAGCAACCACCTGGGATAGCATAATAACAACTTAGCAACCACCTGGGATAACACCTTAGCAACCATCTGGGGTACCATAGCAGCACTTTAGCAACCACCTGGGACATCATAGCAACAACTTAGCAACCACCTGGGATAACAACACCATAGCAACAACTTAGCAACCAACTGGGACACCATAGCAATATATTTGTCAAGCCAACGAATGTCAAAGAAAAATAATAGTTTAATTTTACTTTTTTTGATGCAAACTCTGAAAGTGCTTGAAACAGCAAGATCAGCTAAACACTAAATCTAAAGCAGTAATGGTGTAAAAGCGTCTGCGCTCTGGTTGGAGAGGCTCTTCAGAGAGATGATGATGGAGCTCAGAGGATCCAGAGATTCAGCCTCTGAACTCCTCACCTTACTGAGAGGCACACAGGGACAGAGAAATCAATCAGAAACGGAAGGGAGGAGAGAGAAACGGAGATGGAGATAGAGATGGAGAAAGAAACAGAACAGAGAAAGACAAAGGTAAAGAGAAACAAAGCAACACAGATAACAGAGAGAGAGAGTTGAAAAGAGAGAAAAAGATGGAGAAAAAGGGTTGAGAGAGAAAGCAAGACAGGATAGTTGGAAAAAGAGAAACAGAAGGACAAAGAGGGGGGAAACTGGGGATAGATAAAGTGCATACAACAGAGAGATAGAGATGCAGGAAAAGAGCATGCAGCAGAAGAGAGAAATAGGAAGAGCTGTAGGAAGAGAGAGAAACGGATAAAGAGCTTGTAGCCGACTGATAGAGAGCGAGCATGGAGCGGAGGGATAGCGATTGCGCATGCAACAGAGAGATAAACAGGGAGTGTTGGAGAAGGAGAGTAAGCAAATGATGGAGAAATGGACGGTTAAAGAGATGGATGCATGCAACAAAGGGATAGAGAAACAGATAAAGAGAGCATGAGCGGAAGGATAGAAAGATGGAGCACGCAACAGGTAGAGTAACGGAATGATGGAGGAAGGATGGAGAGATGGAGCATGCGACAGAGGGATAGAGAGCATGTAGCAGAGGGATAGAGAAACAGGGATAAAGTGAGGATGGAGTGGAGGCATAGAGCGATGGAGCATGCAACAGAGGGTTAAACAGTGAGAGTTAGAGAAGGAGCGAAAGCAGATGATGGAGGGATAGAGAAAGAGAGAGTATGCAACAGAAGAATAGCAAAAGAGGAAAGGAGTGCAGCTGAGCGCTGAAACATTGGGGTGGGTGAGTGAGGTAAAGTGTTACAGAGAGAGAGCGCTGCTCTTTTAGGTGCGTTGTGTTTCTCCTGCTGATTTTCTCCCCCAACATACTCGCTCTCCTGCCACCCACCTCCAACTTCCTTATCCCACAATGCCATTCTGCTGTCACACATGGTCCCAAACACCCTGCGGCAGCCCTACACACACAAACACACACACTCACTCCCGTTGCAGAAGGCTAGCGGGCAGCGGGAGTGTGTGTGTGTGTTACGGAGCTGATGAATCATGCTGCAGAGTGTCACATGAAGAATCCCTCATCACCACACAGGGGATGGAGAGAATAAAAGAGGGAAACGGGTGCAGAGAGGGAGGGATGACTGAGTGAAAGGAGGGATAGAGGTAAAGAGGAGGATGAGATAGAGGGAGGCTAGATTGGCCGGAGTCACAAACCTCCCTTCGTTTATTCACTTTAACAGTCAAAATGGCCAGTAAGAGAGTTTTTCATTTTCAGGTCAGGAAACGAAACAGAAGCCTCAACTATTAATATCATCATCCTCCGTATTCAGTCTGTCCTTTACTGCTGTTATTACAGCTTCCACTCGCTTTTTGTTGTGTGCTGGATCGATGCACCCTTGCTTTAAAAGTGAATTTCACCAAGTTTTAAAGATTCCTGCATAATTGAGTGTATGAGTGATTCAGAGTGGTTTGGTGTGAAATGATTCAGATTTCTGTACAGTGGTGGTGATAGGAACCAGGGGTCGCCATGACTACAACACATATATAGGCATTTTATTTACTATACAAAACCACCAGTAACCCTACACATGTCTTCCGAGTTTTATATGGAATGTTGATGATAGAAAATAGTGGAAAATCTAAGTTTTCTCCACCATGAATGGATTTTAAGGACTAAAACCTTATCAAAAATGAGTGTTTACATGCACTTAATAATCTGATAACTGCAGAAAATCAGACGTTGTCAGTAATCTGAGTAACATGTTTACATGCTCTTGGGTAATCAGATAATGGGAAACTTGGGTCTACAAGAGTCAGGCAGTGTTTAGATTTCTGCTTTGCAACTGACCAAAAAACTCAGAAAATAAGACATGACACAAACGTAACATAAAACTCAAATTTCATGCCGCGACTTTAAAACATTGCGCCGCTTTACCTGAAAATATGTACATACATCATCTAGAAGATGAAGAATATTTAAATCCTTCATTTCGTCAAGCATGTAGTCGGTTTCAGCGTCGCTCCAAAAGTGTTTTGCTGCATCTCGTCTCTGCTTGCTTATTTCTGGTACCGTGGTCTGTTTTTGAGTTTACATGCACCGAGAAATCTGATTACTGAGCTAAAATCCAGCCTTTTTATTGGATTTCTAGACCTTACTCCGATCTAAGAAATCAGAGTATGCTGTTTACATGATCATTTGAATAATAAAGATAACTGCAGAAATCCAATTATAATCCAATTATTGAGTGCATGTAAATGCATTCAATGTCTCAGATATCAGGCAGTGTATTTATAACCATTGCATGTAATAACTTTCTGTGAGGAAGATTTTAGAGGTCGACGTCTGGTTCCTATCACCACCACTGTGAACAATTCTGACTCTAGAATGGAGCATTTCACACCAAACCACCCAGGATGACTCTGTTTACATCTTAACCAGTTAATTATATGGAACAGTTGAAAAATTGTGTTGTGTTACTGTTTGTGCTCGTGCTCCTGGGGTGTCCCTGCTCTAATTTTAAACTCTTGTAAGGCCTTGACCTCCAGGAAGCCCTTCGCTGGAGTTAATTTTGGTAGGTTATCAGCTCTGCGTGGGGTCGTAACTTTATCGATGGTGCTAATTGTGGAATCATCTTCCCTGTGGCTTAGCTGCTTGTGCTGCACACTCCGTCTTCTGAAGTCTAAATGAGGTTGAGTCGAGCTGAGCGCGGAGGTTATGATGCGGAAGATCTAAGAACGTTTTAGGACAGTGGAGGAGCAGATGTAACCCTGCTTTAAAGACTGACTGTTGAAACGAGTCGATTCTGAGCCAGAACTGCACACGCTCGCTCTCTCCTTCCCTCGCGGTTGTATTTCTCCAAGTCGTCGGCCCGAGTGCTCGATCAAGACCATCGATTATAAGTCTCGAGTTGCCCTATCTCTTCAGGTATCTCTGCTCTTTACTGGAGCAGCAGAAAACCTGTCCAACTGAAGCGTTCGCCCTGAAGATAACGCCATCGTTCTGTCCTGTAAGGGCAGACGGGAGAGACAGGGTGGCTCTTTCTGTGGCTGAAGAAAGGAAATATCACTGATTTCCTCCGTCTGTTTATAGACATCCATGTAATACTCGTCTGTGTGAAGGTTTTCAGACTTTTCTGCCTTTTTTAACGCTGTCTGATGTCGTCCAATAATTGATAAAGTTGTCTGATATAATGAAAAGGCAAGTTTATTTATATAGTATCCTTCGTACACTGTCATTCAAAATGCTTTACAAATCAGAAAAAAGTTGTTTTAAAAAAAGTAAACAGGAAAAGACATGATTATAACATGATTATAACAATAGATTAAATCAAATTAGGATAATTAAAAAATCTAAGTAAAAAAGTTAGATTAGGATAAAATGTCAGTTATATTAAACAGACTTCAGTAGTTCATTTCAGTGCTTAATTGACTACTTTTTATTGTTGTAATTGTGATAACTTAAATGTTTGGTTGTGCCACATGAAAATGAGAGTTGGCTTATTCCTTTCAAGACAGTAGTGACTTGAATTAGAATTGTCGTTGAAAAAGAATTGCTATTACACTGGATGACGCTACTGTTTTAACATTCAGTGCATGTTTTTCAAAGACACTGGTCAGTTTAGTCGATGTTTACAATTGTCTAAAAATATCAGGTCCTTAAGTGATCAAAGGCAGTGACACACTTTTGTTCTGCTGTGGTTGTTGCTTAGTGACTTCAATGACAAGTGTTAACGTAGATTTAGTTGGATGGTTATTAATGCTTTAAGTTCCTATTATAAAGGCGGAGGAGACGGTGCACTGGTTGAGATATGAATGGGATAGTGCGTAAAGCTCTGTGAGAGCTGTATTACGTAAATATAAATTTAAAAATAATAAATAAAAATCAATAAAAAGCGCCAATCAGCTTGCAGGTACAGATGCAAGGAAGGTAGCTGAACCTGAAAAATATTTTTTTATGTGTTTGAACCAGTGACCACAAATTATTCAAGTCTCATTGATTTGAGACGTCTTTGAAACATTAGCTTGGCTCTGTTTTGGGCTTTACAGGTCTCTCTGCGTTCAAGTAGAGGTCGGTATGAGTGGAATAACTGCCCAGAGGCATCGCCATCACAGTTGCTGAGTGGACAGATCTGCTTTTAAGGACTTTACCTCAACTCAGAACACAAACAGCTGCTGCCTTGATGAGACGTGGCTTCTGTATATTCCTCTGATTGACGTGCATGGCCTTGTATTCAGGAAGCAAGTTATAGGGCCCCTTAGTAGCAAATGGAATTCCACCAGTTTTTCTAAACTGCTGCATAATTAAGTGGTTAAGACGTAAACAGTGCTGTTCAGAGTGGTTTGGTGTGACACGCTCCGTTCTAGAGAAACTTAGAGTTGTTCACAGAACACGGAACCAGACATCCACCTCTAAAAGCTCCCTCACAGAAAGTTATTACATGAAATGGTTATGATGTGTGAGACACTGTTTTATGATAGTTTTGAGAACTTAAACTCCGTTCATGGTGGAGGGATACACGCAGAGGCAAAATAGTCCCCAAAGAAAACTTACTATTTCTGGTTTTCCACTATTTTCACTGGTGGTTTTGGATAGTTAAAAAAAAAGTCAATATTTGTGTTGTAGTCATAGTGACCCTGGTTCCTATCACCACCACTGTTAAGAAATCTGAACCATTTCACACCAAACCACTCCGAATCTCTCTGTATACATCACAAGCACTTAATTATGCAAAATAAGAAAAAAAATCAGTTTAATTCTTTTCTGAATGTTCAAAAGTCGTGTCGACTGATTGTATTGGTCCACAATGTTTCGGTCAGGCCCTGATACATACTCCCTTCTCCTCTGATCGTATTGGAGAGGGACAGTGGAATCTGTGCTGTTCAATTTCCTCTGCTTGTCTCAAGATGGTGCCCGATTTTAGAGGATTTAGTGAATAAGCCTCGGGAAAAAGGCCACTGCATGTTGTGATTACACTCAAGGCCCAGACAGCATGATGCCGTAATCTCCTCTCGGTACGGCGGCAGGACAGGAGGCTTCCCAGCCGCTCCGAAACGCAGCCAAAGGGCTGCTGGTCTCCAATCTCAGCTCGCTGCTAATTGAATCCAGGCGTTTATATGCCGACTGTGTCTGAGCTGGGTAAGGGAGTTGGGAAGAGGAAAAAAAAGTGCTAGGATCCCTTCCAGCATGGTAATTAGCTTCTCAAACATGTTAAAACCTGACAAATTGGTTTTCTCTTTAGGGATGTTGAGGCCTGGAGTGCTTTATTTCCGCCCTCCTCCTCTGCCGCTCCAGATGAAAAAAGGAATGAAAGTGTTTCCGTGATGGCCAGTACGATCTTTAGCTTAGAGCCTGAAAAAAAAAACTGACAGTATGATTAGTCTGGCTCAGACATCACTTCTCATATTTGGCCACTTCTAATAAATTTTGGCCTGTGCTTTAGTTCTTCCTCTAATTTCAGTGCCCTCTACTTTCTTAAGGCTACCTTAATGTTAAATCTTGCATGCTGGAATCTCTCGTGCCAGCGAGGTCCGCAAGGCCTTTAAGGAACGCACATTAATAAATAAATTAATTAATTAATTAAAGTGGGATTCAAGCTTCCCCACCACGGAAAAGACTATGATATGTGGCTGGCTGGCTCAGTAACTGCAAAAAACATCATTGTTCAACATTGTTTACGTCCTCATAATCTGTCTATACATCTCTGGCTTCACTGGACAGTTTTTATCTGGAACAGTTATCTGGTAGAATTAAGAATGTGGCACCTAGAACTCAAATACACAGCACAGGGCACTTGAAACTTGGGTTATGCCAGTCACAAGTGGGGTACCCGTACCAAACAGTACTTTACTATACCGAATGTATGGGGAAAACGTTTTCAAAACTGAAAGGATATCGATGAAGTTGTTGAGGCCTTGCTGTCACTTTCATCGTCCGTGAAGTCTTCAATGTCTTTGATGCTTGCTGCAGGTGTTCTGCTTATGTTAGCTGCAGTTGCTGTTGGTACTTGGCTTTCAGGCTGTCAAATACGGTACACTGTTCAGGTTTTAGATATATTTTGAGTTTGACCAGGAGTTTCCTCTGGTTAGATGTGTCGCCATGGCCAGCTTTGCCACACTTGAGTCCGCTTTCAGGTCACCACTGCCCTGACTGTGTTTTGGGCTTCAATCAAAATTTGGCACTGATTGATTTAACATGAATTGGTACTCGGTAGTACCGACATAATTGGGTCAGTACCCTGTCCTGGTCACAAGTGTCCTGTGATTTTTGTTTCTGTTGAAGTGGCCCATGTGGGTTGATATTTATAAAAACAAAAAAAAGTTAAATTTAAGCAAATTACTGTTAATCAGTTCATTCTGATCAGGTTTGTACTGATGGTCACGTTTGAATCCCAACTAAAAGTGATGGAGTTGCTGTGTTCAGGTTCAGTCCTTAATTTCAGGCCAGATTAAAGCTGTTTTTTTCTCTGAGAGATAGAATCAGGAGTGTGGAGTCGACAAGGCCGATTGTATTCAAGGTGACATTGTTTGCTTTCCCTTGGGAAGTGTGTGTGAAATGTTGGCGTAGTCATGTGTGATGATTGACTCAGTGGTTGGGTTGATCTGTAAGGTCAGCGCTAATCCCTGCTAAAGTTAATCTGAGTCCGCCGGTTGCTCCGGTGCCTCCAGCGGAAAGGTGTTCAAGCATGTCGGCTATAAATTCCTTCGATGATGGACGCGCACCAGCCGCTAACAATGAGGCTTATCCCTGGAGTCCTGCTCTCTTCTCTCCTCCTCCTACTTGGCACCGGAGTACCAGGAGACTTTGCGAATCAGGAGCCCTGCACCTTCCCCACCTCATTAAAGAATCTAGGCCACTACAAGTCCATTCTGTTAAACTCGGCTAATTAAAACGCAGCGTCACGGGAGTTTTCTGGGCTAGCGCAGTGTCACATTGCTACATCAGCAATATGGCGAAGCTGTAGCGAAGGCTCTGCGTTAAACGCAGGGTTTCAACTCCAATTCATGCAGGAATATGCTTTCTTTTGCAGCGCTTTGTCATGAAGTTTGTGCAGATGACGCTAACGTTTGTTTACCCTCCATTCTTCTCTGCGTGAAGCGCTGCGGTGGGATTGCGGACCCCCCAGAGCCGTACGGAAGTGGAAGCATGTGTGGGTGTGCGTAGTAGTAGCATAACCGAGCGCTCGGAGCGCTTCTCTTTCTTCCTGCCTTTCTCCCTGTTTTTCTTTTTCCTCTCGTAACGTATTGTTTCAGCTGCTTGCGCTTGAAGGCAGCGAGTCAGCCGGCTTCTCCCTGGATCCTTCTCGAACTGTCGGGGAGCTTGAAAGGCCAGGAAGAGCCGTGGGGCGAGGGAAGGGAGGGTAGAACGAGAAGAATAAAAAGAGAACTGCGCCCCCACAGAAGCTTGCGGCGGCTCTCGTGAAAGGGGGCCGTCCTTGACCTCAGCGAAGTGACTGAGTAGCGCAGGGCCTCGAGCTGCTTTCCCAATTTTACTCACTACAAGGTCCTGGCCTTTTGCTTTCCTCTACACAACGTATAGTCATTGATATAGCTCTACTAGAACTGCACCACGTCTCATTCAGAGCTGCATGATATATCGTATATTTATCATCATTGCATTTTCTCAGTTAGGGGTGTAATGATCCTGAAATTGAGACTGAAACATCCATGAGCTCGTGTTGTACTTAACCCTAACCAGCTGCCACCACTGCTGGTCCAGCCTGTTGAGCTCTCATTACATTACTGAAACAAAACTCTTTTTTCATTTCACGATTAACTCTAGAACACTTTAAATCACCAAATTATTATTCTAGTAAAAGTTAGGACAAGCGGTATACCATGTTCTTTAGTGTTGTTATTATTATTGTTCCAAATTATAGGCATCTTTAAAAACCCACATTTTTCCCCAATTTTTCTTTATCCAAATAAAAATTACCCCCAATGTAATGTTTTTAGTCATCGCGGTTCATGTCTATACATCATGTATGTATGTATGCGTGTGCTCTTTACATGTGAGTGGATCAACAGAATTGCTCCAGCATGTTTGGGGAAGAAGTCTTGTTCCATTAGCTCCCATTCAAAGTTAATTTTTTGTAAAGTGACTATTTGAAGACAGGAAATTTTGTTTTGACAGCGACAATATGCATATCTCTATACATATACCCAGTGTGCTCTGATTGGTCAGTTCGCCCACTCTGTTCTGATCAGACGACCTTCAGAGCGGTTCCGCCCCTGTCCTGCAGTCTACAGACAGACCCTTCTCTCCTGAGCTGTGGCTGTTTCTGCCGTACCAGTTTGATCCAGAGTCGGTCCTGAAAGTCTGGTCAGCGTCTTCTTCACACAGCGACAACACTGAACACACTCTTCCTCTTCCAGTAGCTGCTGTGTGCTGTGTGAGGACATGCCGAGCTCGCCGGGCAGTAAGGACTGTGTTACGAGATGATGTCACAACAGAAACAACAGAAAAGGCCTGGAATTCCAGCGAGGCGTTTCAGGCAGCTGAAATGCCTGTGGGAGAGAGTTTCTCCCTCTGGAGGGAAGGCTGAGCTTTGGGACTTTTACACGTTTAAATGAAAAAAAAAAAATACAACACACTAAAGGAAAAGGAGAAACCGGAGGAGCATAACAGGTCCTCTGTTAAAACTGTTTGTTTTAAGCAGGCTAGCCCAGTTTTCCATGATATGGGCCTGTGAATATTCATAATTTATATTGTTGCTGGAATATCTGATAATGTTATTGCACAGTTTCGGTCCAGATCGTGTAGCCCATGTTTCTACCAGTACATGAGTCTCTCTCCCCCCCTACCCACCCCTCTCTTTCTCACTCGTTTTATCTCTTGTCGCGTCTTTTATCTAGCGTACTCCGCTAACGACTGGAAGCTACTCTTGTGCCTAATACAATGAGTTTCTGTCCGGGGAGATTTCAGGCTCCTCTGGGTTTTCATAGTCGCTGGGCATTTGTAATCTTCACCGCTATTCACCGCTGCAGTCAATTTCTCAACAGGCACAGTTGCCTGACTTCAGACCTCTCTCTCTCTCTCGCTCGCTCTCTCCCTTCTATCAGGAGGAAGGGTCCTCACAGGCAGACGAAGAGAAAAGGAGAGAGAGTGCAAGAGGGAGACAGATGGTGTGTAATATACGACAGGCGTTGTGGTCTGTGGGGCGTAGCGTCCTCGTCAGCCAAATTTTTGCTGTCAGCTCTCTGCCTGAAGGCTGGCGCAGAGGCGACTGGAGAAGGCCTGTTGCGGGCAGCCGGCTCGTCGTGATCAATAAACACCTTTTTCCCTCGTACATGCATAATCTCTCTCGCCGCCTATCAGGCCAGTATGACAAATGAGAACAAAATGCCATCTGGCCGCTCACATGTGCGTTGTGTATGCGCCTTCCCAATTAATGGGGGATTCTTCCCGGACCGTTTGGGAGTTTCTTTGTAACCATTATTTTTTTTTAGTCCTTCCCGTCACCTCTGTGTTCTCGTAATTGCGGCGGTGCGATGATCTCACCCATTACCTCATCTGCCCGAGTCTCCACTGTTTGTTGACATGGCTGTAGTTTTATGCATTACCTCATATGGGCCTTAACTGTTTATGCTAACTGTATTAGCGAAGCCTTCAGTGCTGCTCGCGCTGGATTAATTGTGTAATGTAATCTGCCAAGATCTGCAACTTCCCCAAATTCTGAAACAATCCCTGGACTTGAAAGGGCCTGGATGTTCACATCACTGTTATGCTTAGTTAGTCCTGCTTAACTGGATTCAGTGCAGCAAACTGTGTGAGACATTTGAATAAAAAGTCAAGGTTTATTTATAAAGTGTTTTTTACAACAGATGTTGTCACAAAGCAGCTTTACACAAATAGCAGAGTCCACGCCCCCATAAGCGTCGCCAACGGCAAAAGTGGCAAGGAAAAGCTCCCTGAGAGCAAGAAGAAGAAACCTTGAGAGGAACCAAGACTCAAAATAGGAACACATCCTTCTCTGGTCAACACCAGGTAGCAAACAATAACAGCAGAGAATGAGATTTGATCATTAGTGAAACATACGGAATCATTTGTATTTATATTTTTTGAGACGTGGCACTACTTGTCCTTGTTTTGAAGACGTCTGGAAGTATTGTGATACTATATTTTTGCCATATTGTCTGCCTCTACGTGCAGTAACAATAACGCCCCTCCTTGTCCTAGTCTAGGATTTGTTAGTCCGTTAATGTGAGGTGCACTTGGAACAGAACTACTATTACTCCAGATTCAGCCAATTACAAAAGGCCGTTCACTCCTCATTTAAGAGAAAATACGCACTTTAGAGATTCATGCTGGATTCAAAGTGCAGATTGTGTAGCGTACCTCCTCAGTACCTGATAGGGCTGCATAATTAGCGCAATATGAATTTCCACAATAAGCAGATTTGCTACAATATCAGATCAGATTGCAGATCGCACACATCGGAGTAATGTAATTAGCGTGAATGGTGGTGTCCCTGGCTAAGGCAAAGAACCTTTTTCATGATTGAAGGGTTCTTTTCATCATGAAAGCGTTCTTCAGATTGATAGAGAATGTGTTAAATATGATTTTATATAGCATCTTGTTGAAAAGGGTTCTATATAACACCAAAAAGGTCTACTATTATTACAAGGTTCATGTTGTTGAACCATCTACAGCACGTTCTCAATCAATCTAAAGAACGCTTTCTTGATGCAAAGAACCCTTTAAGCATGCAAACAGTTCTTTGAATGTTTATGGCTCTAAATAGAACCATTATCTTTACAAAAGGACCCTGGAAGAACCATCATTTTTAAGAGTGTAGAACCTCCTGAGATAATACCTATCCAGCAGCTTCTAGAGGGCTTCAGCTGTTTCTACTAACTAGCTTTAGCTTTGACCGTAAAGGGAGGGCAGCGGCGAAAAGAAGGGACAGAAAATCACAGCAGCGGATGCAACCACCTGTGACGCCCGAATTACACATGCTTTAACCCCGCGGGGTCAGCGCTAACGTTCGTACGGGTGCTCTCACGCCACTGTTTCCAGAGCCAGTGTCGCGTCGGATCAGGCTCAAGCGCTAGCTGCAGGGCCCGGAGTGAAGGATCATGGGTAACGGGAACATGGTGAGCCCTGAGCCTGAAACGGCAGCGGCGGCGTGGTGGTGCAATGACTCGGCATTCAGTCGAGCAGAAAGACATCAGCTCTCAGCACTTCCTTCTGCCTCTCCAGTGGAGCAACAGTACAGTACAAAGCAACCTGACAGCGCTGAACACACCCTCTGTAGTGCTGTTTCTTTTTCTTTTTTTTTCTTTTCTATCCCTCCCCCTTTCTCTCTCTCTCTATTTTCACCCTCACCATCTTTTTTCAAAGCAAGCAGCGCCGGGTGGCATCCCTTATACCTTTCCGCTTTGATCAGGCCGACCAGCCCTGGATCAAACGGCGGTGAGGTTTCTATTAACCTTTTGACGTTCCCTCTCTTAATGCGGGAGTCAGGTTTCAGACAGACGAACCTGCCGCTTTATCGGTGCTGCGCAGACGCTCACTCGCTGACTTCCTGCCGCTTCCGCCCGCCGTTTCCTTTCAGCATGGCTGAGATTTCTAATTCTCTTAATTGTGTGCGGTGACTCTACTTGACCTGCTCCGTGAGGACGCGCTCGCTTTGGACGTGCAGGCTGCGATTGGCTGCGATTGCCTTTCTGTCTGCTGGTGCGTGGTGTTTGCATTCCAGTGCACTTCAGCATGGTTCACTGTGCGCCCTTTACCGAATTAGTTTGCCGTTGCACGCTAATGCAGTATAGTAGTATCCGCTTTGCGCTATGATAGTGTTGTTGTTAAATCGCTGGCCTGCTTATGTAAGAACACCTTTACTGGAACTCTGATACATAACATGACATAATCAGGCTTTAAACATGTTATGGCAGATGTAGTGGTGGGCGATATGGTGGAAATGTGTTCACAATACTTTTAAGGCATTTTCATGATGCACAATATGCATCACGGTAATATTTTAGGGCTGGATCCGAATATTCGACTATTCGTTGAGTAGGTAATTGTTTTTTGGTTTTTTTGATAGCTATAAATAAAGGCGAACTGCAGAACACCATAACGTTCGGCGCTCTCGGGAAACGTTTAGGTGACTTGGTTACGGTCCATAACACAGCTTTATTTTTAATTGCTGAAAACAACATGGCGAGAAAAAAACGTCCTCTCCATTGCTAACAGCTCGGTGATGGCGCTTTAAGTTTGATTTCGACAAGTTGCTGATCTCGTGATTATGACACTAATAACATGGACGCCTCAGAGAAGACAGCAGGTGAGGAGGCTGGTGATTTCAGGATCCGTATCTCTGGTTTCCTGAAGTCTAGCGATGCAGGCCAGGGCTCGTTGGAAAGGACATGTCACGTCCGCCAATCTACAGAGCTTCAAATATCAGATACTGACTGTCATTATCTCCAGTCTTCTGAAGACTGCAATAAAAAGTCCTGTGTTGTTGGAGAGGGGGCGCAACACCCTGTAACCATGTCAAGTTTGAAGTCAGTTACTCTTATTTCTGCTTTAAATCTCTCTCTGGCTCTCTGGACCTCCACTGTGGGCAAAGCGTCTCAGCAGGGCTGCCTAGGGTGCGCCTAAGTCAGATACAAATTTGAGAGATTCCAGGCTCCATACCTCCAGTTCCCTGAAGGCAGGCAATGTAATCTAGGGCTTGTTGGAAAGGGCGCGTCACTCTCTACTGACCTGTGGCGTTTGGCCTCATTTCGGATTTTTAAAGTCGCTTGTTGCAAAGCCTTCCCTTCTCCTGTTAATTTATTCACAACGTCATCAGCGATTAGTCAACATTGACTTTCATCACACTGCTGTCAACTTTAAATCCTGACATGGTGCAGCCCCTATCAGCGCTACATTAACGCTCACTGTAAGAGCTCAGCAGGTTGGCCCAGCCTTATCCAGCAGAGCTGCTTTGTGAATCCTAATATGCGAGTGGTATGTTGGCTCTGGCCTTCTGCCTTGTCCTTGGGGATCTCAGGGAAAGGTGAAGGGCAGAAGAGTGCAGGGACTGTATTTGGAGCGCCCCCTCTGAGCCTCTATATCTGTACCGCCTCTTCTGACACTCGCACGCCAGAAATAGCCACGAGAGACCACTTGGCACACGAGCACCGACGTTAGGCTCCAGCGTAATTCAGGGAAAACGGCCATTAAGGGCTCCAACAAAGCTTTTCCTCTGAAGCGTTCTTTCTTTTTCACGCTCCTTCTTTTCCGCAACATCAGATAGAGCCGGTCTGGTGGTCCGCTCTGCCGTCGGCTCTATTTTAGTGAAGTCCCACGAGGTGAAACTGTGTTGTCCCTCTTAGCGACAGCCAGGCAGAGTCATCTTACCACCCTCTCCTCTTTCTCTCTGCTTCTTTTCTTGTGCTGTTTTTCTCTCTCCCTGACTCATCTGTCTTTTTTTCTCTTTTTCTCTCATTTTTTTGCTTTCTTTCTTCTGTTGCATGTCTTCCTTCTGTCTCATGCTCTCTACTTTGTTTTTTTTGTCTTTTTCTTCTTCCCCATTCTCTGTTTGTTTCTCTAACTCATTTTCTTCTCATTTTGCTTTTCTCTCCTGTCCTTTCTTCCTTTCTTGTCTCGTCTTTTCTGTCTCTCCTTTTTCTCACTTGTTCTTTTTCCTCTCTTGTGCTCTTTCTCTCTACCTACATCCTTCTTTTCCTCTCTTTTTCATCTCTCTTCTCATGTGTGTCCTCACTTTTCTCTCTTGTGCTCACTTCTCTTTTTATTTCATTTTCTTCTGTCTCGTCTCTTACCCTCATGTTTCCTCTCTTTCTCATCGTTTTTTCATGATTTCTTTTAGGGCTGGACAATATGACAATACACCTTATTATCGTGACAAATTGCATGATTCATTATGAAGAGAGCAAAATTAGTCCTGTTTATATATATATATATATAATTCGAGGCTAGCCAGTTAGCGATGTAAATGCCAACTAATGACAGTTATCGGTCAAAAGTAGTAGCCAAAATTTTGTCTACAAATTTTTATATAGTACTAAAGAAGGATTCTCATCATAGCAGAACCCTTTTTGATGCTATATAGAACCATTTTTAAAGGCTTTCTTTAAAAAAAATGCACAGCTAGTTTTCCAGCTTAGATAAGAAGCATTTAGCCATGTATACATCTGTATAAACAATGCCTTTAGAAACGATCTACTGAAGAACCCGTCTTTTTAAAAACAGTGTTCTCTCCGTTCTTCTGTTCTCTCCTTCCCTCTCTTTTGCATCTTCTCTTTTTCTCTCTCTACCCTTTACCATACAGACCACTGCTTCTTTTCCTCTCTCTCCCCAACTCTCTCTCTCCTGTCTTCTCTCTCTCTTGCATGTCTTTTCTCTCCCTCTCTCCTCCCTCCGGTGCAGCTGTCCAGCACCATGCAGTCCTCGTGATTGCAGCCATTGTTGGTAGTCCAGCCCTGCTGACCGCGCCGCGGGTCTGCCCGTGCTAATCCTGCCTGGCAGGCACTTCAAACACTCCACCAGCGCTCTGCTCCAGTCTGACGGAACGGAACGGAAAGAGCGTTCCCAGAATAGCACCGGGATTTCATGTGTGCAAATTCTCACCTGAGTCTGCCTTTTAAACACATACGTGCTCTGGAGAACAGAGGGGGGCTGAGCTAATTTAGACCGGGGTCGGAGACACCACGTCTCTGCCTGCACGTTTGTTCCCTCTTTTAATGGCTGTAATTGTGAACGAGTGCACTCTAAATTAGACACAGGGAGACACTTCTCTCAACGCTATGTATATCTTCAGTATTCACACGTTTTTCCTCCATTTTCCTCTCCCTGCCTGAAATTCATTGTCTCTAATGTTAATTGCCTTTCCTGAAGTGAAGATGATGAGCTGATACAGCCTGGGAAACTTTTTTTTTTTTTTGCCTTGCGCTCGCAGTGGTGCCTCAAGAGCATTTTAAACCGTGCCAGTGTGCTGCAATTTATAGTGACAGACATCTCTTTTGTTTGTTTTCCTTTGTTTAGGTTTAATAGCGCTTATCTTGGCTGGTGAACGCGTTTGCTCGCTCATCCGTCCCTGCCTCTCTGGGATTTTCAAGTGCTCGCTGTTCTCAGCCAGTTATCTCTCTTACTTCTGTGACCTCGAGGCCTGCAGCTCCCACTTAAATGCGTTCCTCGGCTCACGCTGCGTGTGGTTCCGCAGGACGACGCTGCGGCTTAAAAAGTTCTAAATTCTATTTTAAGTTTGTCAAATTCTAGGGTCCTGTGGATGCAGCCTGAACGCTTAAACAAAGCTTGTAGCATTTTTTGGTTGTTTATTTTGATGCGCTGTCCTTTAAATCTGTGCGAACATTTCAGGACAGTTTTGTGACTAACAAAAATGATTTCAAATGACTTGTTAATAGAGTTGCTGCGATTAAAGGTGGGCGATGTGTGGAAATTATCATTATTGTGATAAAATGTTCTCGTCACAAACGGTACTCTTTTCAAAACAAAGTGTATGATTAGTCCTGTTCAATTGGGTTTTAAGCAGTACAGTATGTGGTATGTTGAAAAAAACTCATTATACATAGTATAATGTATATCATTATACATAGCTCTTGATAGTAGTTCTTAAATGTGGCACTACGATGCATTATGTCTGTCACAATATCATTCACATATTCACAAAAGAACATATCTTTAAGTATCGTGATATGATATTTTTATCATATCGCTCACTGGTAGGTGCAATACCAGATTTTTTTTTTTCCAGAATTTTATCAGAACTTTCAATACCAAATGATAATATTAATAAATTAATAACGTACTTATGTTGGATCGAGCATGTGAAAATCTGTAAAATATTACAGATTAATATCTTGGCTTCTGATAAATGTTAAATGAATTGAATGATTATCTAAGTAACTTAAACATGGCCTCATACAGCTTGTTCTGAAGGAAGGATCTGCCGTAACCTGAGCTAATAGAATACACAGTGTTTAAGGTAGAAATTAATTGTATCTTATGTTGATTGTTTCTAGGTACATACAGTACTGTATGTCACTAAATAAGACTCTTTTTGATGCTAACGAATCAAATTAGCATGTACTATTCGATTCACCTGGAGGTAGAATAGAACATCAGTAGTTGGCTTATTTAAATTGATTAATGGAGTATCGCTTTGTTCACCGTTGTAATGATTGACAAAGAATGGAGCTTTTTGTACACTGGTAATGTTGGTGGGTCAATGACAAATAAGGTTTTCAAAAATGACAGTTTTTAAAGCTCTTATTATAATGGACATGATGTGCATATCTGCATATTTATTTGCATTTATACCTATACCTATACCTATAATCTGTTTATTCTTCCTACCTCCCCACAATTCTCCCAGAGCTCTTGGCTCATGTATCTGTGTGGGCAGCAGTGAGCAGAAGGTGGTAACCTTTTAGATAAGGTAAAGGTATAATAATAAAAAAAGTGTTACATGCCATCTACCATCGTAGCACCATGTCCTTATTTTCACATTCTCCCCACAGCCCACACGTGTCAGCCCAAATTAGCTTTACCACGAGGGGAAAAGCAGGTGGCTGTGACCCTGGGTAGTTGCCTTCCTGTTGGGTTTGCAGGCCTGCTTCCTCCCCCCAGGCCAGGGAACGTCTGTCTAATCCACCGGCTTAGTGCTCAGAGGGTGCTCCGAAGTCTCGGCAGGGGAATGTTCTGAAACTTGTACAAACTCAAGTTATAGAGTTAAGAGCCTGTCCTTTGAAGTGTTAGCAAGGTAACGGCAAGTTCAAGGTAGTCAGTTGAAGTAGTGGGGGGTGGGGACACGACCTTTCACACTCTCTCAGATCCTTAGGTATGTATTTTTTTATTCTCCCCCTTTAAGCTTGTCTAGCTCAAGGGAACAGGTTCACAAATCAAGAGAACGAGCTAATGCTGATCTTGTTTTTAAGGAGAATTTGTGTATATCCCATGGGTACTGGTGAATCAGCTAGA
Source organism: Colossoma macropomum (assembly GCF_904425465.1). Lineage (NCBI taxonomy): Eukaryota > Metazoa > Chordata > Actinopteri > Characiformes > Serrasalmidae > Colossoma > Colossoma macropomum. Next base: position 14,085,313 of record NW_023494803.1, read on the forward strand.
TACACATACACATTCCCGCGCACTGTAGCTCTTCTTAACTGCCACCCGAAGGCATTTGGAGAAATGATGATATTTACCGAAGTGTGTAAGAACCCAGGGCCGTTTCTGCATGAGAGAGATTCAGCGCAGCCGTGATTTTCTCTCATCCTGCTGCTCCCGCAGCTTTTAGGAGTCAGCTCACGGGTTCCTTGTGAAGGATGGAGGGTGGAAAAAGTGCAGCGCAAAGGAAAGATTCAAATCGCAATAATAAGAAAGCTGCATGGCGGCTTTTTTTTTACGTTCGCCAACCTGCCGGAACCGGGTAAGGTATGGAGATGTGGGGGTCGAGGCCTCAGCAGTCAATTAAAGCTGCACTTCAAACAGGGAGTTTCTCTCTTTCTTTCTCTCTCTCTTTCCTTATGCGGTGGAAAAACAAGTGCAAAGTCATGACCTTGAGAAGTTACTGAACCCCCTCTCTAAGATGAGACTTCCCCCATGTACCTATTCTCTAATATACAAAGCAGGAGAAATAAAATAAACCCATTAGATCATGCCCCACCCCTGGAGGTTAGTCCTGCCCATGACTCATAAAAACCAGCCTGCCTGTAATCTGCCCCGGCCCTCTGAAAAGCCCCCTGCTGATGTTGGGCCATGCGCTTTCCCTTTGAACATCCACCCTAATCCGTTTACTTGGAAGAGCGCAGTTGCACACCGAGAGGTTGGTGTTTGTACAGTGGTCCTGAGCCGGTGAGGCTTTCTATCCTCATTCTATCCCCAAAGGCCTTTCCGCACCTCCCTGCCCGGCCGTGTGGGGTACAGGGGTAATTATCCGCCCGTTCCGAGTCTAACCACGCCACATCCCACCAGGATCCTGCCTGGCATCTGGAGAGCGCTGGTGGAGCCCATCGACACGGCATGGGAGTGTCAGATTCCTTTCATCTCTTTGAGTTGCTGGAAATGGGATTGCGTAGCATTCAGTGCTGCTACGGGGCCCATGGGCTTCCCTTTAAATGCGAGCCGCAGCAGCCCGGACTGAAGCTGCTGTAGCTCAGACGACCAGCCCCAATTTCGACACTCCCTTAAGGCAGCGCATAGTCCATCCACAGGCTTGCAGCGGCTAATTCGGGAAGTTAGTTCTGGATGCAGCTGGGCAGAAACAGTTGGGATTTGAGGAATGCCGGCTGGAAAACAGAGTGATGCTGTTAAAGGAATAGTGTGCCCAAATGTGTTAACATGGCTACCAGTGACATGGAAAGTGAAGTGTCAGTTAGCATATCTTCCATCATTTCTTGTTTGCTCTAGGAATAGCAATGCTAGGAACCCTAGGCTGCTTTTTGTTTACCTTGTATTTACACACTTGGCTGAACCCATGAAAGAACTTTAGGGCAACTGTTGGGTAATTATCCAGTCAGTTGGGAATGGCCTTGCAGTCAGGGAAAACGAAACATAGGTTACCAGCACTGGGATTGCAAACTTCATTACGGAGTTGTGGTTGCGGTTTGTTACCCAGAGCAGCTCTTGATATTCTTGACTGTGAAGAATCACATATCACTAGACCATTGTCCCTTGGAAATTGAAAGCCAGAAATTTGAGCCCGTTTTCCATGCCCTCAAGTTCCACAGCTGACTTGGTCAGTGATGCTTTGGTCCCATTTAGTATTCAGATTAACTAAGCCCTGCCTATGAAGGCCTCCATGCAAAGCCTGCTTTCTAACACTGCAGATTCAAAGTGTTTTTAATGGTGCCATTTAAACATTGTGGACTTTGTTCGAAATGGTCCCCTACATTTGGATCAGGAGCACTACACAGGCTACGGAATTAAAGTAAACACTTTTGAACGCTAACGTTTAGATGTTCTCATCACTCTGTGATGGTCACATTCCATCACATTCTCATCCAAGTTTTCAGACACCGTTATGCTTTTGTGCCCATTAATGGATCAGCCATAACCCTTATCTCTTGGGACAACCTTGATTTGTGCAGGAAAGACCTTCATAGCTGCAGCTAATGTGCTTCATTCAGGACCTTCAATGTGTCCTTGACTGTTGATCCACCCCGTTTTCCCGCCTCATCGTGGATGCTATATTCTCATACTGGGAGGGTTTATACGAAGGGAAAAGCTTGTATTGCCTCTGTGTGGTCCTGCTAAACCCAGCCCACTGCTCCGGCTCAGTGGAAAAGCGAGAATACAAAGAATGGGAGGTTTTAACTGAAATTTGTGGGTGTGTTTGTTCTTTTCAGTCCGCTGATTCGTTCCCTTTTGGCCTTGCCAATTTATTTCTGCCCCTTGTTCCCATAAAACCTCTAATACCTTGGTAGGTATAACCGTAGGTTCCAGGGAGTCCCTGGTATATCCGAGGTCAGGGCAAATGCGAAAAGATGGGTGGTGGCACGTAGAGCTGGAATCAGCTTTGGCTCCCAAATCTCAGAATCTGATGCAAATCCGGCGGTGTTTAAAGACCCAAATCAGCCTCGCCAAATCCCCCTCAAGATATTCCCGGCTCGATTGGGAGGCATTAAGGGATCACAGCGACAGAACAATACATCGTCTGGCAGGGGGAACGACAGAGCGAGCAAGAGCGAAAGAGAGAGAGAGACTAGCAGACAGATGTCTCATGAGGGTTTACAGTGTGTTGCAGCAGTGCAAATCATGGATCACTTTAATGTTTTCCTCCCTCTCCCTCTCTGAGTCCCTCTCTCGCTCGCCCACACTGTATTCTTGTTTCAGCAGAAAAGCCTGCTTAATCCCGTATGGACCTCTGTGTCCACTGCATGTCAACATCTGTGCTAGTGTGTTTAAATACCGTCCCCAGAGTGCTCTGATATGACCTACATATTACGCACAGCCAAATCCGATGCCTTTTATCCCCGTGTTTTATTTAAAGCGTCCACTTCGGACCTGGTAATTTAGAAACAGAACGGTTGATCTGTCCATTTTATGGACTTTTATTTTCATATCTGCACGCTGTAATAGACTGCTTCCACAAACACTCGGCAGCTATTAAGGGTTGAGGTAGGATTAGGGCGAGCTGAGTGATGTGATGAAAGCGGGAGCGAGAGGGAGTCGTAGAGAGTGAGATTTCTTCTTTTGTGCTCTCGTTACAGGCCCCTGGCTGAGTTTGTAAGGGAGGTTTGGGGGGGATATTGATGGCTGAGCTGTTAAGCTCCAAGGTTGCACACTGTGGCCCAATGAAGGCCCCTAATAAAGTCCATTCATCCACAGAATAGAGCAGGAACGTCCTCTAGCTCCCCCTACAGGCCACGTCTGCACCTGCAGCCTGGGTGCCAAGGATTAAAGCTTGATTGAACCGAATCACGTTGTAGAAAAGCTCAAAGAAATCCTATCCTGTCCAGGCTCCACCTACAAAATGTGTCCTTGTTTTGAGGTTGGACAGGCTGCTAGAAATCCTATTCAACCTGTTGAGAAACAGCAGCACAACTTTATCAAAATACCTAATTTTAGAATGTGATATTAATTTTTATTGCTATTTATTGTGTTTGCATTGAAAGGTCTTACTGTAAGGTTACATTGAGTGTATTTATTATTTCTTTTTATTTGTCAGGAAGGGAATTTATGGCTAAATGGTTAATTATATGGCGTGCTTCTACCAGGCAGTCTGCTGGTATAATTAGAAATACATCATGCATTTTGTCATGTCCAGCACCAAGTGAATCACACTGTACCAGTAGAGTATGGTTAGAAAAATAACACTAGCTAACCTGAATCTGTCTGTGACTCAGAGAAAACACTAATTAATATTTTATTTACTATTCAAAACCACCAGTTAACCTACACGTCTTCAGAGATTTATATGGAATGTTGTTGAGAAAATAGTGGGAAATAATAAGTTTTCTTTGGGGACTATTTTGCCTCCCAGAATAAATTTTATGGCCAAAATCTACTCAAAACTATCATAGAACAATGTCTCAGACATCAGACAGTGAATTCATAACCATTTCATTTAGTAACTTTCTGTGAGGGAGCTTTTAGATGTGGACGTCTGGTTCCTATCACCACCACTGTGAACAATTCTGACTCTGTTTCTTTGTAACAACACCAAAACCACTTTGTTTTACACCAAACTACTCTGAATGACTTTGTTTACATCATAACCACTTAATTATTTGGGATATTAGAAAAATTGGTTTGATTTGAGTTCTGCTTCAAGCTGATGAGTTGAATGTTTGCGGTCCTGTGGCCTGAATGGAACCCAGTTTGACGCCTCTGTTCTAGATTAAAATAGCTGGTGGTGTAGGTCTGTAGCACTAAATCGATAAGATAGCATGAAGGCGTCAGTCATTCCCGCTGATAGAAGAGGAAGTTTTGTCATGCAAACAGGCCACTGAGAATTGCGTGAGATGGATTTGGACTCCTCTGTGTGGGGTCAGCAGGACTGGTTTCCTGGACAGGAAGTGGGAGAATGTGTCCTTATCTCTGAACTGTGTCTGAGAGGTTTGCCTTCATTCTTTCAGATGATATTATAGTGGAGACGACAAAACACCACTTTTTCAGTTACAGTACTGGAGCCATATAACAGAAACTTCCTCTCTTTTTGTCTTGAGATCCGACAGGTCAAGTTTGTATTACAGAAGTAAATTTGATCTTAATTTAGGAATTCTATCGTATTTTACAGCATCTTAGGAAATCTTAACCCCAGTTTCAGTCTCCATTTCCCAAATGCTTTAGCTGAGCACGCTAACATTATTCCTCCTGATAAACAGGCACACGTTCAGCTCTGTCTCCTCATTATTCACCACCATCACTGCAATAATTTATCATCAACATTAACACACGAAGGTAATAAGGGGGACGGTGGCGATCGAGACTGCAGCGTCTGAGATTTTTAAAACGCAGAGTTAGAAAAGAAAAACATCTCACAGTGAAAGCAGCGTTTTACAGTATAAATAAATGTAGCGTCATTATGCTAGTAGTGAACTATGCTGCCTGACACAGCTGCCTAAAAATGATAGAAACGGACACTTAAACAGAAGTTAGGACACTGTTGGGGTTTATCCTAAAGTTAGGACAGTGTTTAGGAGATTTAGTCTAGTTAGGATGTTTGTGTGATACTGTTTTCTTATCTGGAGTTAATGATAAGATTGAGGTTCGGAACGGTTATTCTGTAAAAGCTACTGTCCGAAATTCAGTCTGTACTGAAGTAGTCATGGAGACTAAACTGATTAGAGTTAAGATGGTTCTGTAATGCGACTCCTGCTCTTTAAATGATCTGTTTTTTATTGAAGCTGTACGCTTGTGATGATGTAAAGTCCTGAAACTACTGAAGTGGCTCTGTTAACCCCACAGAAAGAACTACACAGCTATCAAGGGAGTGAGGGCTGTTTCAGGGTAGATCTGTTACAGGATTTGATCACATTCACACTTTTATTACATTCCACGTCACATCCAGCATTTTCTCATGTCTGCCTTCAGTGATGCTCCATGTCGAATCAGTGTTGTCTGTAATTTATAGACGGGACACGTGTAATGCAGGATGTTCTCGTTTCATTCTCATCAATCACTCCCTCTCTCTCTCTCTCCACCCCCCTGTTTCCCTCTACTTTCTCTTTCCATGGTCTTAATGTGTCCAGATGTTACACGTTAGTGGGAGTCGGGGGATGTTATGTCTCCACCTCTCTTACTCACACTGAACTTTTGTTTCTGCATTTCGTCATTCTTCTGCTCTTACTGCCATCATAATCTTTCTCTCTTCTGTCTGTCACTGTCTCACTTGCCCTCTCATGCTCTCTGCTCTTTTCTCCTTTCTCTCTATTCTTTCTGCCTTTCTCACTCTTTCATTTTCCCTCTCATGGGTCTGTGCTCTCTCTTTCACTGTTTCTCTCTCATGCTCCATTCTTTCTCTCTTCTCTCCATCCTTTCTCTCTCACTTTCCCTCTCATGCCCTCCCTGTCTCTCATGCTGTTCTTTCTCTCCATCCTTTCTCTCTGACTCTGACTTCCCTTTCATGCCCTGTCCTCTCTCTCTCTCTCATGCTCCATCCTTTCTTTCTAACTTTCCCTCTCATGCTCTGTCCTCTCTCTCTCTCTCTCTCTCTCTCTCTCTCTCTCTCTCTCTCTCACTCACTCTCTCACACACACACACACACACACACACACACACACTCACTTGGCTAGCCTAGCCTGTGTGTGTGCGCTAAGCGCTAAGCCCACCCCTCTCTCGTGTTTCGATGATGTAAGCAGACGTGAGTCAGTGTTCAGAGGAAGCCTGGCAGGCTAACAGAGTGAAGGTTGAGTGATCGAGTGCACATCACTAGTGACTCCAGTGTAAAACTGACATTCTTTTTTTATGACTTGATCATTGTAGCTGTACCTGTAGCGTTAAGAGTCTCGTCCTGTGACCCTTACAGGTGTAGTGTGGGGAACCTGCCCAGGTGGGGCATCAACCCCAGACTGCAGTGTAGAGGGCAGAGTTGTTACTCCCCTCACTGTACCAGCCACACTAAAGAAACAGGCTTTGTTTTGGCTGATCAGCTGCAGTTGGGTTAAGGGGGGATTTTATTATATTTTCTGAATTATCGCTTTAATTTTGTGTCTGAGCTCAGGCTATGCCAACCACCCCCCCAGCCCCCACCCCCCACACCTCCACACCAATGATCTGTGCTCTGCTTGACTGACTGCACAAATAGACCCACTGATTCCATCTGATTCCTTTAGATAGAGCAGCATTACTGAGTGGCTTTCCTGTGTGTGTGTGTGTGTGCGCGTGTGTGTGCGTGCGTGTGCGAGGAAGCATTCCATTCGCTCCTGGTGGTTATATCCGAGGCAGAATTCCCTCCGGCTTTGCCTGATTTCTCCTGACCGCTCTGACACACTGCTCTCTATAAACACCTTCATTCACTTATTATCTCTCTCTCTCTTTCTCTCTGTCTGCCTCGCTCGCCTCCCTGTCTCTCCTCTCGTGCTTTTCTTTACACTTTTTCACTTTTTCTTTTTCTCTGTTGCTTTTTTCTTTTTCCTCCTTCATGTGCCTTGTCTTTTTTCCGTCTCATGTTTTCCTCTTGCTTTTTCTGTTCTCTTGCTCTCTCCTCTCTTCCCCCCTTCTTTCTCTCTGCTCTCTCTCCATCCCTTACTCTATCGAACTACACCACAATGTCATTTTTTTTTTTTGCTTTAGATTTTTATCTGTGTGCTTGTGTGTGTGTGTGTGTGTGTCAGTGCGAGTTGTTCACCTGTGCGCAGTGTTTAGTTTGATGATGAAACGTTTGTCTCCTGACCTTCTCCCTCACCTCCTCATTAGCTGCTCTGAAATCCACTTAAAGCCTTTCAGACAGACGCCTGAGCACAGAAATTAAGAGCTCACTCTGTGCTCTAGGTTTGATTAGTCAGGCCTGACCCAGGCCTACTCAGAGGTGTGTGTGTGTGTGTGTGTGTGTGTGTGTGTGTGTATTTGGCACTGGAGGGTCTTTAGATTGAAAGTCTGAGTGGTCCAGAGGGGCTCCTTAAGAGATGACTTTTTCCAATTTGCTTAAGGTCTTCATTTATTTAAGTGTCCATGCTGTTGTGCTGCAGCTACAGCTAATGATTAATTCTGTAACTGATTAATCTATTGACTTTTTGATTTTATTAACTGATCAGTTTAACTATTCTGTTTTCTTCCATTTCTCTCTTTGCCGTCAAGTTCCTTTATAGAGCATCATACAGCACTTTTTAAATGAAACAATAGAAGTCATATCGCCCCCTACACTTCCTGTAGTGTATTACAGTCTGTCAGAATGACTGTGTGGATCATATAAACATTATAGAGCGCTTTTTAAATGAAACACTGAGAAGTACAACTTCACTAAACTCTTGACCGGGTTCTAGAGCTGGGCAGTACGACAATATATATTGTTATTGTGATAAATTGTCACAATATAATACAGTATGCTTTTCTGATCATATTGTGTACATTGTCAGTACTTGTACACGCTGAACAACTGCATGTTTCATTATAAAGAGAACAAAATTAGTCCCGTTTAACTGGATTTAGTGCCAAATACTGAATAAAAATCACCGTGCTCAGTTTTTGATAGAATATTTTAAAATGTAGCTCTACTGGCTCTTTTTTCCCTGTTCCAGCTGATCAGATATCTGGAAAAAAAATAAATGTCATATCATGTATTGTGAATTTCTTGGTGTTGCAATTTTATTTTTGCAACCTCTACTGGGTGGAATTTCATACAAAACAGGCTGCCACGCTCACTGCTGTCAGAGTCAGACCTTTTATATCGGATTTCCAACAGTTTACTTAGTATTTTTGCACAGTAATTCATACAAACCTGTTCACTTTGTTTGTTTTGTGTGACGGTACAGACATTTTATTTACTATCCAAAACCACCAGTGATCCTACACGTGTCTTCTGAGTTTTACATGGAATGTTGATGGGAAAATAGTGGAAAATCTGAAATTCTTTGGGGACTTTTTTGCTTCAAATCCATGAATGGATTTTAAGGCCAAAATCTTATCAAAACTATCATAAAACATCTCAGAATCAGGCAGTGAATTCATAACCATTTCATGTAATAACTTTGAGAGGGAGCTTTTTGTTTATGCAGACATTGTGAAATATTGGTGGAATTCCCCTTTAAGCTTCCATGCACCAAAAACCATTGAGTTCTCGTATTTGTGCCTGATATTTTCGTCCTTCTGCTCACACTCACTCTGGTGATTACTCTACCAGTGTGGAATGAATTACTCACTCTCTCGTGCTCTCTCTCTCTCCCTCCCTCTCTGGTCCCGCCCTGATCAGTGCTGCAGTGTTGCGTCTGTGTTCCTGTTTATTTTGCTGGAAAGTTTCTGGAAGTTTCTGAGCAGCTCTGAGTCCTGAGACAGCGTGGCTGGTCTGATTGCAGCTGAAGAAAGCGAGCGTTACGTGGGGCTGAAGTGTTTGTCGGGCCGTGAATGGGTTTGGAGAGTGAGCTGAGGGGGAAATGGAATGAAATCTTTCTCTTATTCACACTCCAGCGTGAAGAGTGTTTTTATTCCGCAGCACTGTGACTCGTGAAGCATTTCTCTGATGCTTAAAGTGATCCACTCAGGGCTTTAAATTAACTTTTCACCTGGTGAACACCTGCTCCTCCTGACTTCTGGAGTGTTCTAGGCGTGCTGGAGAAAAACAAAACCAAATAGGATGAATATTTATGGCGCAGTCGGTCTAGAAAATAAAAATATGAGGCAGGGCTGCATTGCTACAGTGGCATTGCTGTGTGTTGGAATATGTTATTAAGGTTAAAGGGCCTGTATCCTACATTCCACAAACCACACCAAAAAAAACCTTCATTTTTACATAAACATTTTTCCAGGCTCTCTTTATCCTTTAGAGCAGAGGTGTCAAATTCAACCACTAGAAGGGACATTTTAAAAATTGAAATAAATCTGTGGGCCAGCTGTGTTTTTGTTATTTTTACTTAATGACCACAACTGGCCATTATTTTTTCAAAATATGCTGAAACTACAATGGCAAACAATAGACACAAGATACTTGAACAATTTAAAAATAATTTTAAATAAAAACAAATTGTTTATATAAAACAATAAACTACATTAGCTGCAGATACTGGTAAACCTCTTCAAAAGTGCAGGAGGTTTTTAAAACTGTCCACTAGCTTGAACTAGACACCCGCCATCTTTTTTGTTTTTGTGGTGCTGCCCCATAGATTGTTGTTGGGGAGGGGGTGGGAGCACACATTACGTTACATTGCAGTGCATGCTGGGAACTGTAGTGCCTCTTATGGTGATATGAGCTAACATTTAATAGAAAATAAGTCATTTTGTGGACAGAATAGGATTGTGCCAAGGGTTTGACACATTGGGGTTAGAACTGAATGGCGGCCCTATATTGTTCCTCTAAAAGGCAGAAAGGTTAAAAGCACGCCCCTTTTAACTTTAGTACTTAAGTAAATTTGATTTGTAAAGCACGGTTGTGGCCAGCTGACCAAAGCACTGCACATAAATAAGGATATATAAAGTATGAAAATAGTGAATTCAAGCAAAATAAGTAGTCTAGATGGAAATAGACTAAAGTGCTTTAGTCTGAATATGTGTGACCTCACAAAAACAGTTCATTCAAAATGGGCTTTCAAGCTTATGGACTGGAGAGTGGACTCGAAACCAACAAAAGAGATTTTTTGCTTGATATGGGCTCTTTAAAGATCGGCCTGCACCATTTTGGATAAAATAATTAGCTTTTGTTGGATTTTGTAAACACACTGATAAGGCAAAACACTTTAGAGAATCTGGAGCTGTGATTGGTCAGGATGCTCACAGAGCACCGTGATTGTCCTAATACTACTACTAGTAATACTACTACTAATAATAACAATAATAGTACTTTTCATACTGGTAGCAGCTCAGGGTGGTTTGCAGACAGGAGATATTCAAGAGTAACAGAAGAAACTATGAGTAGTCATTTAAAATCGTAAGATAATAACAGAAGATTAAACAGATAAAGACCAAAGAGCTGTAGTTTTATTGAAGCGCTGAGTTAAAGAGCTGCATTTTCAGGTGTTTATTAAAAGTGAGCTCTGAGCTTGACTGTCTAATAAAAGATGAACTGAGCTCCATAGTTTAGAAGCAGAATAACAAAGAGTCCCTCCATGTTTTCTGTATTTCTACAGAAGGTGTTTACAGAAGGTCAGTATCTGCAGATCTAGGATCATAAACGAAGACATTCTGTGAGGAACGCAAAAACATTTAGCCCTTTAAAAACCAGCAGTAGAGCATTAAAATCTCTCTAAAAGATCCAGGCAGTGCAGTTCTTTCAGAACAGGACTGATATGATCTCTGTGGTTTTTTAGACTGTATTACAGTAACAGGTAGATTCTAAGGTGGTTCTTGTTTTGTGATTAAAGCTGCTCGGTTCTCCAGCTCAGTCTAGACATTTCTCTTATTCATGTCTGATTCAGTCTGCTGACCCTGAGGCCTGATCAGCCTGTCTGCTCGCAATAAATGCAGTGAAACAGCATACCAGCTCTTTCTGTGTCTCTTTCTTTGTTTCTCTCTTCAATCTCACCTCTTTCTTATCTTTTTATTTTTTCTCTCTCCTTTGCCTTTTTTCTCTTACGCTTTCTTCTTTTCCTGCTCCACCTCTATTCTTTTTACTTTCTGCTGCCGTTTCTTTCCTTTTATTGTTGTCTTTTCTCTCTCTATTCTCTTCTTTGTTCCTTCTTTTTCTCAGTTCTCCTCTCTACCTCTGTTCTCTCATCTCTACTTACTTTCTATCTGTTCTTTTCCTCTTTCCCTGTTTTTTCTCTATTCTCTTTCCCTTCTTTCCCTCTAGTCTTTTTTGTTCTCTCTTATCCTCTCCTCTCTCTTTACTCTTCACTTTTCTTCCCCTACTCTCCCTCTTTTCTCTTCTCTTCTCTGCCTCCATTCTCTCTTCTCTACTTTCTATTCTTTTCTTCTTTCCCTTTATCGTTCTATTCTCATTTCTCTTCCCCTTCTTTCCCTCTTTTCTTTCATTCTTTATCTCTTCCTCTCCCCTTACTCTTTATTCCTCACTTTTTGTCCTCTGCTCTCCCTCTATTCTTTTTTTTCTCTGTTCTCTCTTTCTTCTCTTCATCACTTTTCTTCCCTTTCCTTCTGTCTCTTTTTCTCTTCAGTTCCCTTTCCTCTCTCTTCCCTCAGTACTCTTTTCCATTGTGTTTCCTCTGTTCTGTTGTGTAGTGCTGTGTGTGGATGGGAGGAGTGCAGGTCTAATTGCTTCCTGTGAATAATTTCCCGCTCTAATTTGGCGGTAATAGTCCCGGCTGCTGCGTGTGCGTGTTTATTTATACGGTGGTTAATTGACAGGGCCGACGTTCTCTGAGCTGCTGCAGCGCGTTTGATTTCTGTACAGAAGTTTGCCAAATACACAACAAAAAGTCTTTTGTGTGCTGTTTTTTTTAGACATGCTAGACAAGTGACCAAGGACAGTTCCCCTCATAGGCTCTCCCCACAGAGGAGTTTTTTCTTAGCTACTGTTGAGGTTGGATAAGAAGTTTGTGGGCGGAGCCTGGAGAGGCCAACTGACTCTCAGTGACAATCAGCTGTTGTTTTTCTGTCTTGTCAGTCACTTTATTCTGCTTTTCCTGCATTTGCTTGTTTCCTTTGCCTTGATTAGCTGAGGGCTGCTCTGATTGGTCTGTTTGTTTTTTCCTCAGGCGGAAGGAGAAGATAACCTGAAGAAGATGCAGCTGATGGAGCTGGCCATTCTTAACGGAACCTACAGAGACACAAACGTCAAAACACGTAAGGACACTCGCAAACACATGCTAATACACTAGCGGAGTTACAATATGCATATTAGTATTCTTATTTTGACATGCAGTTAGTACTCAGTCAAGCAGATTAGATTTTGCTATACTATGTTGACATGACATGAATTGTAACAGCATTTCCAAGCTTTAATCACAAGACTTTTCAGGATCATAGAACCTACACTGAATTAATGATTCTTTCAATAAGTGTCATTTTTTTTAGTTTAATAAAACTAGTTTAATTGCTTGTTACTACATGAAGCAATTTTTAGGTTCATCTGATAAGCCATTTTTCAGTGTGCATGGGGAGTTTTGCTTTTGGGACCAACGGCCTGTACAGTTTTCGTACAGTTCAACTCTAACTGCCATAAATGTTATAAACGTCATCTCTCACACTGCCCCATAGACATTACATGCAGACCGACATGCATACTAACACACATTAGCAACCACCTGGGATACCAACGGACTAGTAACACTTCAACAACCCCCTGGACACCACAGCAACAGCCTAGCAGCCACCTGGGATTCAGTAGCTAGGATTCACGGCCAAATTTAGCAACACCTTAGAATACCATAACAGCCTAGCAACACCTTAGCAACCATCAAGGATTTCATAGCAACAGCTTAGTCAAGCTAACTTTGTTTACAAATGTGCGCTGTTCTAGTTTGTTTTTCTTTATTTGAAACGTCTTGTGGTGCAGAAACCTCCACTCCAATACTTACAGATCCTGAAGTTCATTATTACATCTCTGAAGAACACAATCGTCTCTCTCATCCTTAGACCTTCATTCTTTTTATCTTCAAAAAATGTTTTTAGTGTTACATATTTTCTCTTCTGTTTAGGTACACTCTATCTCTACCTCTCCCTCCCTCCCTCTCTCCCTGCCCTTTGAAAAGGTGTTGCAGTGTGCAGTAATCTCTGTGTGGGGCTGTAGTGCACCGCACACTTACACCAGCCACATCATCTTGTGTGTGTGTGTGTGTGTGTGATTGAAGCTGTGTCAGCAGTGCCTCCCCTAATCAGAAACATCCTGCTCATACATATGCACACGTGACCCCTCCCATTATGCATATTCATGTATATGTAATAATGTGCTGATGCATTATTGTTATTGTTATGTATAGTTCTTTCCCTCATTAGGGAAAAGAGAAACTGTGTGACTCATGAATATTCATGACTGGGACGATAGCCATGCTGTAGGCTTTATTATAGCTGCTTTGTTCATTATACAATTTTTACTAAAGCTTTAGTTTCTTTATTTGTTTTGTATTTTTGTCCTTTATGGTGATTTTTTGTTTCTCCTGCCCACAATTTACAACATAAAAGATCTCCATCATGTAGAGCTTGTTGGATCTGCAGTAGAGTTAAAAATACAAGCTGTCTTTCTTTTTTGGGTAGAATATAAAGTATATATGTACATGGCCTTAAAATGTTCACCCTTTGAATGATGTTGCACTGACCAATAAACGACCGATATATGTCACCATATTTCTCTCCTCTCGATTTAAACTGGGCGGTCTTAATCTTGGGTAACGATTCTGTAAGCATTCCTCTGACCAATCACAAGGCTGCATCTCTGGCCCCGCCCACACGGAACCGTTTCAGAGTCAGAGAAACTTAGCGAGCTAAAGCTAACCCAGCATAACCAAAAGCTAGCAAGCTAAACCACCTGTCTAGCTGCCTGTCGCCCGTTCACTCGTTTATCAACACCAACGTTGTTCACTTGTCCATTGCCTTATTCGCGCATTCGTTGTTGCTCCATCAGTCTGTCAACTCTAGTGGATTAATGGCCTATTACAGAAACGATCAAAGAACTTATTTCTTTTTTAAAATTAAAAAAGAAAATTGCTGTGTTGAAAATTGCTGTGCAGTAATTTGTGGTTGCCATGGTTAAAATTAAAAAAGAAATGAGGTTTTAGCGGTATTGAAGTTTCTGTTCATTTGAATTTAGTAATTGTCACTATGAAGAACTGACAGCCATATCAGTGACTAAACAACCGTTTACATAATATACAGATATAAAATATAAAATGGGCAGATTGTAGTTCCTCTACAGGTGATGAGAACTTTTATGTTGTGGGTTTTATCACTTCCTGTGCTGTGCAGTAATTTGTGGTTGCCATGGTGATCGGTTTGCCTTAATGTGATCTGTGCACTGAGCGATTTACTCACCTGCCCTCCTGTTTTTATTTGTTTGTTTATTTGTTTACTCTCCTGGTGGTTGTGGGTTTTGTTCTGTGGTTTTTGTGATCATTGCATGGACTAATTTTATTTTTTTGCTCCTCTTTCCTTTTTTCCTGCGTTCCTGCTTTTCATATTTCTGCTGTTTCTGCTGTTTCTGCTTTTCCTCACATCCACTCATCCCATCTTTCATTCTCACGTGCTTTCACATGCATGCCCTCCCTCTCCCCTCTTTCTTTCTCCCCTTTCACCCTTTCTTTGTCCATCATCTTTCCCTCTGGGGCTCCATTTCACCCTTTTTCTTTCTTTCCCTCTCCTCTTCCTTCTTTCTTTTCATCTTGCTCTCTGCTTTTCCTTCTCTCTCCCTTTTCTTTTTCCTTCCTTTTTTCCCTACCCCTTCCTCTCCTTTCTTCTTCCTGTCTTACCTTCCTTGTTTCTCTCCTTCATCTCTTGGTTTCCTTTTACTTCTCTTATCTTCCTCTTACTCCTTCCATCTTATTCCATCTCTCACTTTTTCTCTTTCCACACTACTTTCATCCTTTCTCACCTTCCTTCTTTTTCTTCTTTCTTTGCTCTCTTCTCACTTGTTCCCTCTCTCTCATCCTCTACCTGTCTTTCACTCTTTTCTCTTTCCCACTGTCCTTTTTTCCTCTCTGTCTCTTTCTCTGTCTCTCTTTCCACTCTCTCACTCTAGCGAACCTTGCGTTCTCTCTTGCAGCAGCGGCCGCGGCGGCTCAGGGTCCTCGGCTCATTGCCGCCCCCGCTGGTCAGGTTCTGTCCCCGGCGGCTCTGCGACCTCCAACCCCAGCGGGGACGCCCATCATGAACATCATCCGGCCCACGCAGATGGCCGCCATGCTGCCCAACGGCACGCCGGCCCTGGTGCCCCCAGCGCCGGACGCGGGCATCATCTACACCACGCCCTACGAATACCCGTACGCCCTGGCACCCACGTCCCTGCTGGAGTACCCCATCGAGCACGGAGGGGTCCTAGGTAAGCGGGGGATAGACGCAGTACCCTTCGGCGGCCAGCAGGACAGCGCAGCAGCCGCCGCGCTGTTTTATGGGGCCGCTTTTAACGGGGCAGTTTCCCCCGGCCCTGCTCAGGACTCACTCAGAGGTAAATATGTGCTGAGCAGCTGAGGACGGGTGTGCTGACGCTAGCGCTGGGGGTGTAAACGTGCGGGTTATTTGGCACCATCAGTTTCATTATTGGTTCTAATTTTCCAAAATATTTCCTTAAGATTTTTTTTTTAAAAACAAAAGTTGTTTGGATTGTGACGCATTGATCTGAAAGTGGCTATTTGACTGCATTGATCAGAAATCTGTGCAGTTTTACCAAATAAATATTCATATCGTTCAAAAAATGACCCCAAAAAATCTAATTTCCTCCATATACATTTTAGTATTTGAGGCATTTTAAAAATTATTTCTAAATTATATCAACTGAATCATACTGACCTGACGCGTGCCGATACGCGAGGTTTCATAATTCGCCGAGTTGTTCTCCCACAGCATCGTAAACAAACCAAGCTGTGATGTCACAGATTTACACCCCTATCTAGCACAGGTGCTTTAGAGGGGAACTAAAACAGGTGTATGTGTGAGTTGCAGATGTGCTGACCTGAGACAGGTGTGGACGCTTCCACCACTCCTCCTCTTGATTTATTTTTTTCTCTTTGATTTTTATTTTCTTGTCCTTGTCCTTTAAGGTCTGTGAGGTGAAGGAAAGTCTGAGCCAGGTGGTCTTCGGCTGTTAGAGTGACGGGGACATGCATGCCTGCACATGACTCTCTCTCTATCACTCTCTCCCTCTTTCTCTCTGTCTCTCTCTCCCTCACTCTTTCTCTCTGTTCTGCCTCCTCTCTCTCGTTTTATCTATTTCCTTTCATTTTTCTTCTTCTTTCTCTTCCTCTAGTTGTATCTTTGTTCTCTCCTTAATCTTTTTATTCCTTCCTTTTCTTCTTTCTCTCCCTCTCCTTTCTCTCTTCCTTTAGTTTTCTTTCTTATCTCCCTATTCTTGACTTCCTTTTTCACCCTCTCTTCTTTCTCTTTTTCTCTTATCTTTCTACTCTCTGTCCTTTTCTATCTTTACTTTTTTTACTGTCTCCTTTTCCCTTTCTCTCATTGTTTTTCTTCTTCACTCATTCTCTTCTTTGTTTTTCTCTTTTTCTGCCCCTTTCTTTGTTCTCTTTTCTCACTTTCTTTCTCCCTCTCATCTTTCTAATGCTGTCATTTTCTCTTTCCTTGCTCTCTTTGTCTCTCTCTGAGTGGGGGAGTTATTTGCTCCTGCTGTGAATGTTCATTAATATTTTTTTTTTCCTTCCTTCTCATCCTCCCATCTTTTACCCTCTGAATTGCAGTGCTCGTCATCGCTCTGAAAGAATTACCCACAGTCCCCTTGCGCAGAGATTGACTTTCATACACCTGTAAATGAGCAGTGTAATAATTTTAGTCATTTCACTACGTGTGAAATTACTTTTTCCCGTCATCTCTAGGAAACGGCTCTTGTCTTAATCCACATCTAAGCACAGATCAGTGATCCGCTCTGCGTGTTCACCCAGCCTGTAATCTGTTTGACTGTGATTTCAGTCTGTTACTCTGTTATTTGCCAGACATTCCTGAACACAATCGCTGAACGTCGTGATGTTAAAGGTGTGGTTTTGTGGACTACTAGACAAATGTTGCTAAACATTAAAGGTCAATAGTCACCCAAATCCTTTTTTGTAAATAAATCCTCAAAACTTGTCAATCTGCTCAAACCTCATCCATATCTTCATTAAGGCAGTTCAGACTTGTGAATGTGGTTTAGAACACTGTCAACTATCATTATAAACAAAACTTCACTGTGTAGCTGAATGCTGCAGGCAGACACTTTAGATAAACAGGTGTCATACCAAATTGCCCCTGCAGAATCTGCATGAATGGTTAAATAGAAATTAAATCTGATGTGTTTAGTACTGCAGTACAGACTGAATTTCGGACAGTAGCTATCACAGAATAACAGTTCCTAACTTCATAATCTTATCATTAACTCCAGATAAGAAAACAGTATTACACAAACATCCTAACTAGACTAAATCTCCTAAACACTGTCCTAACTTTAGGATAAACACCAACAGTCTCCTAACTTCTGTTTAAGCGTCCGTTTCTATCGTTTTTAGGCAGCTGTGTCAGGCAGCATAGTTCACTACTAGCATAATGACGCTACAATTATTTATACTGTAAAATGCTGCTTTCACTGTGAGATGTTTTTCTTTTCTAACTCTGCGTTTAAAAAATCTCAGACGCTGCAGACTCGATCTCCACCGTCCCTCTTATTACCTTCATGTGTTAATGTTGATGATAAATTATTACAGTGATGGTGGTGAATAATGAGGAGACAGAGCTGAACGTGTGAAGATTTGTTTGTCTTTATAGTTCACAGTAAGTCACATTGAGCTCTAGGCTGCTTCTGCAAGTCTGCGCCACGTTAATGAAGACCAGGATGCAGTTTGAGAGACATTGAGGGATGTATTTAAAATATTAACTGGATATTTGAGAACTTTATAAACAATTAATAACAATTTAATAACAATTATTAATAAATAATTTTTTAAATTCTAACTGCTGTTCTCTGTGTTCCTCAGTAACACTGAGGGTTCAGTAGATTA
Source organism: Colossoma macropomum (assembly GCF_904425465.1). NCBI lineage: Eukaryota > Metazoa > Chordata > Actinopteri > Characiformes > Serrasalmidae > Colossoma > Colossoma macropomum. Next base: position 14,103,363 of record NW_023494803.1, read on the forward strand.
AAGTAAGCGTCACCTGTTACAGGCTGTGTGTTTGTGAGTGCCCCCCACCCAATCTGCCCCCTGCTCTGGGGCCTTGGGGGTTTATGCTCTTCAGACGATCCTGGATTTTCCCCTTCAACCTCAGCACTCCTCCACTAATCACTCAGTCATTTACTCACACTATCGATCCACCACCTGTGTCCTCCCTCCTCTCTGCTTTTTCTTCTTATCATCTTTTTTTTGGGTTTCTTCTGTCTTTCTTTTTTTAGCCTTGCTTTCTCATTCTTTCTCTTTTGTACATTTTTTTTTTCTTGCTTGCTTTTTGTTTTTTGCTGTCTTTTGGTTTCTCTTGTCATTTCTTTTTCTTTTGCACCGTCTTGATTTCTCCACCCACTTCTTCCCCTGTTCCTTACTTTTTCCTCACTTTCTTTTTCTCTTTTCCTTCTCCATTCTTACTGTCTGTTCTTTATTCTCTCCTTTGGCATTTCTTTTTCTTTCTTTCTCACAGGCTTCATTCCTCTTCAATTCTTCTGTTGTTTCTTTTTCCTCTCTTCTTTCTAATGTCTTCATTTCTCTCCCCAGTTCTTTCTTCCGTTTTGTTTTTATTCTATTTTTTTTCCTCACTTTATTTTTCTCTTTTCCCCTTCTATTCTTACTTTATTTGCTCTTTCTCTCTCCATGTGAGCGGCAGCTGTCCGATAGATTGTCCATGATTAGAGGTTCGATGCGTAGGCGTAGTTTCTAGAGTGTGAGAGAGAGGAAGAGACACAGAATGAATAAAAGAGACTTGTCAGTATGTCACTCGGTTCTCTCTCCAGGCAAAAGAGAGCCAGCGTGAGCACTCAGCAGGATCAGCTAGAGCTGCGATACTGTCTATCAGCAACAGACACACTACTATTACGGAGAAGGAAGACATGTTGTTTACTAAAAAATAATAATACAGACTGTAATACACTACAGGAAGTGTAGGGGGTGATATGGCTTGTGCTGTTTCATTTAAAGTGCTCCACACAGTCATTCTGACAGACTGTAATACACTACAGGACGTGTAGAGGGCGATATGACATGCTGTTTCATTGAGTTTATTAGGTGTGTTTTGTTTTGTTTGTTTTTTTTAATCTTTTAATGCTTTTTTTTCTTTACCTTTTTTCCACTCCATCCCCTCTTTTTCTTTCTTGCCCACCTGTCTCAGAGTCCTGTCTCACACCACATAGTCTGGACATTTGGGATCTAAATATATGCCTACACCTTTTATTAAAACTGAAATGTGTTTTCTATGCATTCCCTGCTCATTTTGTTTATATTGTATTAATATGAATTATATGTACAGAACATGTTTACAGCAGTGACCTCTTTTATTTAAAAATATGTACATATGTATGAATATGTATTAAGTGTATGTAAAGCCTCTGGTTCAAAGTCAGACCCAGCAAATCTAGCTTTCACTCAAGTTTTAGTAATTTACTATACATTTTATATTTTAAATCTAGATTTTAAATGTAAAGTTGTTTCCTTGCTGCAGAGTTGAGCCTAGATTGTGTTTGTCTGGCTGTTGGGCTTCAGAGTTCTGTGCTTGCTTCATTAAAGGAATAGCTCGACCACAGATGCTAATGTGGCTAACAACAAACGGAAGCTACCAACAACCAATGCCTTTTTTGACTTTATATGATATTCCATTCAGTTTCAGTTCTAGATTTAGTTAAAATGTTTTGTTCAGGTAAACACAAGTTCTTCAAACAAAACCTCCAAAAAAACTCAAAAATCACAACCTTTAAAAATGTATTAGCTCTTCAACAAAGGGGGAAAAAGCCCTGTCATTTGAGAGTGGGTTTGTCCATAGCATAAGCCCCACCCCTTCCCACCCACTTTACCCTGATTGGCTGCATTCAGATGCTCAGTTTAGATCATTGACAGTGGATTCAGTACTGTACTGAATCAGTCATGTCTAGGGCTGAAAGATTAATCGTTTTTATATAAATCGCAAGAGCTGCACTTTTTATTACTGAACATTGTGAAGTTTTAAATGAATACAATTTAACATAATAACCGAGCAGGGGTGCCAAGCTCAACCACTAACAGGGCCATTTAAAAAAAAAAAATCTCTGATCTGTGGGCCAGCTGTGTTTTTGTTTGTTTTACTTTCTTTGCCATGACCCCAACTGGCCATTTTTATTAAAAACGTGCCGAAACTGCAACAGCAAAACAGACAATGAAAACACAAGCTATTCAAAAATAATTTTAAATAAAAACAAATTGTTTTATATAAAACAGGCTACATTAGCTACAGATAACTATTAAACCTCTAAAAAGTAGGTATTTTAAAACTGCCTATTTGCTTAAACTAGACACCGTACATCTTTTCTTTTTGTGTAGCCGCTGGCCCATAAGTTGTTGTTGGGGGTTGGAGCGCACATTATGTTGCAGTGCATGCTGGGGACTGTAGTGCAGCTCATGGTGAAACAGGCTAATAAAAACAGCAAATTAAAATAATGTGCCGGGCCAAATAGGTTTGTGCCACGGTCCTGACTTGGCCCTCGGGCCTACATGGGACATGGAGGATGTGAACTGCCTGTAGATGAGTTAGACCAATCAAAAGCAACAAAACACCCATGTTCTGTATATGGGACATCACAACAATGACAACTAACAGGCAGTCTGAAGCACTCTTCAGTTTTGTACCATAAAAAGCAGAAAAAAAGTAATTAGAAAAGAGTAGAAAATATTTGCATTTAAATTGCAAAGATCTTAGTTCAATATTTCCCCCAAATTATTCAGCCCTAGTCACGCCTTATATTTGCATAAGGCTAACTGGTAGCTGCTCACTTTCATTAATTGTTAGCAACATTAGCATCTGTTGAGTGAACTATTCCTTGAAGTGAACGGTGTCTAACCTTGTGGACCTGTTGCGATCTAGGTGCAATGGCTACTAAAGTGCGGAGACATGACTCGCGGGTCCATCCTTACCAAAGGATAGTGACCGCAGACAGAGGTTAGTTAGAAAAGACACTTCTACATTTTGGTTTGCTCTTTGTTTTTTTTTGTTGTTTTTTTTTTACAGTAATGACACTGTTTTAGACGGGACCTGAATATTTACTCCACCTACAAGATGTTTACATTCTATAGACTGTTGATATTCTCAGGTTTCTGTGAAATTTGGTTTTAATATCTGCACTGAGAGCTCTGTCTCGCGTCACAGTCAAAAAAAAAAAATTGAACACAAAGGAGTTGAAACTGTACAGTTTATACACAATTCACACTCCTGTTTACCTCATTTTTAAATATATATTGTTATGTATTATGTATAAGTTAAAAATTCACAGTAATCATTTTGTTGCTATATTTTAGCCATACGAAAGGTACTGTGGACCTTTTTTTATAGTATTTGTATTTATGACTACTGTACCTAAATACCAAAAAATAAAGTAAAATGAGTAAAATGATCAAAATTCACCTTTTTTTCTAAATCTATTTATTGCACAACATAGTACTAGCTCTCCTTACCACTAATCACTGTTTTATAACATGCATTCCAACCCAAAAGACACTAAACATTACTAGTTTTGTTTCTGTTTGTCTGTTTTTTGATGTTCCTCTGCTGCGGGGCATCACATGTGGGGCATCATAGCGCTTCAGTGACATTTTAATAACTGTTTTTGATTCAGGTTGGGGGGCTCAATTACGTTTCCAATCATGATGTACCTGCGTCATGATTATAACCAGATTTAGCCTGTGTTTGTGTCTTGGCCGCGGGGTTTTTTTTAGGGGATTTGAGAGAGATTGCATTCATTTTACTGTTAAAATGATGTCATTCCAGTCTCTTCTTGCTGACACTAATATCCTTTCTATCTTTTTCCTTGTTTTTATTTTTTGTTCCTAACCACCTAGCCGCCACCGGCAACTAACAAATGACCTCTGACCTCTGAACTCTTCACCCAATGATGAGCCGCCCCAAGCCTGCCTGCTGATCAGATTAACTGGTAATTGCCTTTTGCTAGCCTGTCGGATGCTGAGAGAGAGAGACGCACCTGTCCGAAAGTGACCCTAACACAAAACACCATACAAACAAATGCCAACACCAACAAGTTGTGTGACTATTACTGAGACTCTTATCTTTTAATGTTCGAGTTTGACCCTTTTTTATTTTTCTTTCTTTTTCTTTCTGAAAGCCCAGATGTTGGGTGGTCATTAGTAGCGGTAATCCAAGTATCTGCACTGAGTTAAAAGCAATAAAACCCCGTTTTATTATCTTATTCCCTTAAATGCACATGCGCATCTCAACTACACTCTAATTTGACCCGGATGCTACGATGCTAAATCCTGATTATAATCTCATTCTGGAAATCTTTACCCAAGTATCTAAAAACAAAACAAAACAAAAAAAAACTCACACAAACTTGTTCAATTTTTCTTGTGTAGCTGTGTGGTTTTCTTTTTTTCACTATGCTGACACATTCTGGGTGCGCCTAGCTAGCTGACCATTCAATTGCATGGCTAAGATGATGGGACTGCTTTTTTGTTTTATATGCTTTTCATTTTCTGTTCCTGTTACATTTTCATGTAATTTGATTTTCTTCGTTTGAATTTGACGTTAGCTTCGTCTAGCTCATAGCTGCAGTACCAGTGCCAGCTCTGAAGGGGGCAGTAGGTAGAGTTGACGGGGGCTTGCCAAGAAGAGTATTCTCAGTAATTCTAAATCTAGGATGTTTATGGCTGGCAAGATTTGGGCTAAAACAGTCGCTACTGTACTCGACCTATGCCACCCCAAACCCCAGCCTCGATTTATACAGTGCCTGAAGTTTATAGAAATCTTTTTCTGAACGAGCTGTGACACAAAAGACAAAAAAAAGTATTATGTGTGCATATTTAGCCAAAGGGTTTCCATTTAATGAATTTATCTCTACATATATAAGCGTATATGAGTATGTATGTATCTATGTGCGGAGGGCTCAGTTCCTTTAGTGTAGAGTTTGAAAAGGTGTGATGTCGTGCCTGTATGTTTGACATCCAATCGAATAGCATGAAATTTTGTCCCGTAGTGCTCCAGGATTAATAAAGCAAGAAACACTAAGGATTATGGATTGGACAGAGGAGGATTTGTCCTTTACTGGTGTTCTGTACATAACCTCCATTTTATTTATTTTTTTTTTTTCAGTTTGCTTTTTTTCTTTATTTTGACAATTTTTAAACCCCTAATTACAATTTGCCAACACAGTGTCAAAGCATGATGCACATACTTTAAGGGGATTATAATTTGCCTACGTTTCCTTTTTTTTCATTAATTTTGCTTGACGATTTTCCAAATCCGGTATGAATTTGCTCATCCACAATGTGTCCTGCACACTGTTAGTAGTAGCTACACAAAAAAAACAAAAAAAATCCACGTTTCTTTTACTCTCTCAAAAAAAAAATAGGATGTGAAAGCCATGTCTGCCTGTTCAAATTGCTTTATACATACATGTGATATAAAAAAATGTATACAAATGTAGATAGGTCATTGCATATTAAGATACTGAAACGATCAAAATTAGATACTTTTACAGGGTGCTGGAGAAGAAATATATTTTTGGCAATTTTAGCTTTTTATACTTATCTTGCAGTTACAAAATATGAAAAAAATTAAAAAAAACAATTCACGTAGAAGATGCTGTGTTTTTTGAATGCTATTGGTCAGGAGACAACAAAAACTTGGAAGTTGTAAGGAAAGATGGCAATTCGGGGAGGTGAGTTAGTGTGAAAAGGAAAAAAAAAGTGCCTTATCGATGGTCGTTCCTTTTTTCCAAGTTACGTTCTGTTCAGTAATATCCTGCAGCAGCTATGATGGTGCATAGAGGAGCAAAGCGATGGAGGCTTCAGCGTTCAAGTTTAAAACGCTGTTGCGCTGCTGCGCCACTGAATCCACTCTATGCAAAAAAAGAATAGCAGTCATTTGACCAGCTAACTATGTGCCATGATTCGTCTTCCCGCGATTTAGGTTCTTTTCCCCTCCTCCACTTTCCCCTTCTATTCATGCCATTTGAACAAATAATTTTTTTTCTTTTGAAGACAATATCAGGAGTGTTGTCTGTATTAACTTGTTACTGTGATTCTGTTCAAAGCAAACTGCCATTTATGATGCTTAAACCAAGTGATATGTAAGAAATTACTGATTTGGGATGAAATGTGTAACCCTCCCTTGTTTCAACATGTGCAAACTGGACGTTAATATTATGCATTGTTCTTTTTTTTCCTCTTCTGAATCAGTATGCATTTTTGTTGCTTAAATTTGCTGTTTTTATATGAAAGAATTAAGATTAAGGAAGTGTTTAGCTTGGGAAAGGGCCTAAAGGCAAGGCTGCGTTACTTTGAGTGAGGTTAATAAGCAAAATAAGACTGTTGCATTATTTTTTTAAAGAAAAAGTATTACTGACGCTGAATTAATGGGGATGTTTCAGCAGTTTGACGTCTAATGGTGCCAAATCTGAAAACGATCGCTGTCGTATTTAAATAAAATGCTTAGAAACAAACGATTGCCCGTGCTAGAGCCCGACCGATATCAACTGGCCAATAGCATTGACTGATAACATCGATAACCTGTGGTTTAATTGGTGCTGGCAAAAATAACAAAATTAATGCGCTGATAATTACTCTTTTTTTGGTCTTACCAGTACATACAGAACCGAATCTATAGACCATCATGATTAAATTAACATGGAGGTGGGCAATATGGCAGAAATCTAATCGTGATACTTTAACGATACACAATATGTTAAAATATTAATTTGTCATAAGATTAATTTTATCAGACATCTGATCAGAGAGAACTGATCCAGTAGTGCTGCATTTAAAATACTATCAAAAACTGTGAACACAGTGATTTTTATTCGGTATTCGTCACTAAATCCAGTTAAACCACACTAATTTTGTTCTCTTTATAAGGAAGTTGTTCATTGTCTACAAGTACTGACGAAATACACACTATGTTCAAAAAAGCATACTGTATTGTGACATAATTTATCACGATATTAATATATATTGTCATATTGCCCAGTTCTGAATTATGTAAACTGTGTCAATCTAACCTTTATCATAAACTTAATGTGTTATAACACCAAAGAACTAACTAGAAACATTACATAAATAACAGAAAACAAAATCGCAGAGAAAGTACTAAAATATTTGATATGTTTGTCATATCAGCAATATTTAAATGAACTACCGGAGTTTAAAAGTATAAAAACTGGTGGTCAGAATTTTAAACCCGGTGATGATCTGGTATTGGCCACAAAATCTTCGTATCGGTCAGGCCTTGCACACTTTAAGATGGTTCTTCAAGGGCACTTTAGTAAAGAAAATGGTTCTCTATAGAACCATGAACACTCAAAGAACCACCTGCATGATTGAATGATTCCCTGCATGGTGAAATTGTTCTTCAGATTGATGGAGAATGTGTTGTGGTTCTATAGATCACAAAAAGGGTTCTGCTTTCGTTACAAGCTTGACATCGTAACGGTAGCTGAACCATTTTTGGTACTATATAGAATCTTATACAACACATTCTCCATCAGTCTTAAGAACCATTTCACCATGCAAAGAACCAATCCTGAAGGTGGCTCTTTGAGTGTTAACGGTGCTATATAGGACCATTTTCTCTAATAAAGAACTCTTGAAGAACCATCTTTTTAAAAAGCGTACTCCACACAGATTCCAGCCATTGAAACAACTGGGGGGGTTTAATTACATCATGGAAAAAATGTCAAATGTAACTGAATTAGGTCATTTATTACACGTTTAGAACCAAAACAGACTAAATTTCCTTGCCTGGCAGTCGGTTTCGTTCTCCTATTCACATGCTGTTACACAGGAAAGGTCACTTTTTTCTTTTTTTTTTTTCCCTTCAGTGTTCTATTAGATGCTCTATTTTTGAAACTCTTAAAATAATGAAATGCAATATCAGCCAGGAGGTTGAAGAAGACAGCTCAGAAATGAAGCAGTATTACAGAGAACGCCCTCTAACGATGTTACTACATGCTGTTGGTCATTGTTTTAAGGTCGATTTAGTCCATCAGGTGTATAGAGAAATCTCTTGTATTCTCTCCTGCCTGCCTACTACATGTATAATAATGTAATTTACAATCATTGTTACAGGTTTCTAATGTATTTTTCTAACTTCATTTTATATGTATATTATAAATCACTTTTTCTGACCTTTTTTCCCCCAATGAAGCCCACTACATTTTTTTTTTATTATTATTATTATTCACTTCTTCCCCCCCCCAACACTTTACATCTATCTCAGAAACTGTCTCTCGTTTGGGAGTGTTGCCTTTCCTACAAGTTAATTTTTTTTTTCTTGCCGATCCTTAGCTTGTTTAACTCATTAGCAACTTTATTAGTTTTTCTTGTCGTAAGGATTTTTACATGCTTGCATTTAGTTTTCATGGTGTATGCTGTTATTTTTCTTATTAACCCCCCTTGGCATTTATTTTAATAAAACATTCTTAGTAAGAATTTTACTAACTTTGCTGATATTTTTATTTTGGTCTTGTGTTTTGTTAACCTGGTTAATGAATGTAACTACTTTGGTCTGGTTCACGGACTAACACGATTAAAACTAGTGTCTGACCACTTTTACACTTTCACGACACGGAAATGAAAATCACACTAACACACATTAATGTGTACACAAAAATACCCTCATACACTGGATCACTATATATACACACCTAAAACATATACAGTACAGTGCAAAAGTCTGAGAAAACTATCAGTAAAGATGTATATTTGGGCCCTAAGCATTTATTATCACAGGTTATGATAAATACAAATAAATAATAGTGTGAATGTGTTTGCCTCGAGGAAGCCCGGCATCAATTTGGGATGCTTAATGATATCGGAATCGTATCACCATCGGCTGGCGTTTGCTTTTTAAAAAATCTTTGGCATCGGGCTGATGCTTAGATTTGGACGATATTTCAAACCGATATTTGCTGACACGTTTATGTCGCAAGAGCACCGCTAACAATTAGGCAATGCTGGAATGTAAAAATGCTAAAATATCTCACAGCACCGCTACACAAGCACCTATGCAGCTCCAAACATAAAACTTTACGCAGGATGTTTTAATAGCTTAAATCTCCATATAATAAAAAAAACACTACCAGCATTAAAACTACAAAGCTGCAGTTTTTTTTCTTCACCAGCTTTTCCCATTTCCCCTTAAAGAATTTCCATATTGAGGCATCCCTAGTATTATTCGTAGTTATCATCCAAAAGCTTGGTTTGGCTATTCAATACTTAATTCAATTAAATCAAGTGATGGAACAAACGTCTAACTGCATTCTTCTAACCTACGTATTCATAACTCTGCTCAGAACAACACATTCCCATTAGGTTGTACTGTACATATGTTTATTTGTATTTATTCTATTATTATTTAGTGCTTTTACTGGCAAAAACACATTTGCCGCCCAAACAGTTTTAAAGATTTTGCTTGGCGCCCAAGACTTGCACGGCACTGAATACACACACAAGCATTCTAACTGGAAAAATGCACGGTCCGTCCTCACTCTGCTCATGCAGTCTCACCTGTGTTGCTATAGAGATACCTGTACCTGCTCACACTGTCTAAACCCTGATCCAAACCCATGCTGCAATGCTGTCTGCCTCACACACAGTGTTCTCAGGAGAATAACTGGATTTGGCACAGTAGAAGGGTTCTAGATCCTTTATGAAGTTTCTGGATTGTTAAGTCAAATTGAACCAACCACAAACGTTCTTCCATAGCTACTGTAGTGAGGTTGGACGCGCTTTACAGATCACTGCTAAGAATACCATTTAACCTAATGAGGACCAGACTCTGTTTATATCACAATACCTACATTTAGAGTCAGTTATTCATTCAACCTAATGAGAAACTGTAGAACAGACTCAGTTTATATCACAATACCTACATTTAGAGCCAGTTATTCATTCAATCTGATGAGAAACTGTAGAACAGACTCAGTTTATATCACAATACCTACATTTAGAGCCAGTTATTCATTCAATCTGATGAGAAACTGTAGAACAGACTCAGTTTATATCACAATACCTACATTTAGAGTCAGTTATTCATTCAACCTAATGAGAAACTAGAACAGACTCAGTTTATATCACAATACCTACATTTAGAGCCAGTATCACAGCTCTAAATGATACAAGTACTGTTGGTACAATCCACAGTTTCTCATTAGGTTGAATGAATAGCTGGCTCTAAATGTAGGTATTGTGATATAAACTGAGTCTGTTCTACAGTTTCTCATTAGGTTAAAAGGGATTTTTACTAGCGTTCTACAGAGCTTGTCCAACCTTACAACAGCAGCTATAAAAAGATGTATTTGTGGGCTCAGCCCTGATAGGGTCATTTATGATATTTCTCAATTATTATTTGTATGATAATTCCCATAGGGAACCGACATATAAGCTTCTTAGTCACTTCTGGCGCAGCTGGAGATTACCTATAACTGGAAACGATATCGAGTCAATTTTCTTTTCTTGAAGAAACTTTTTGTCTGTAGAATATGCGAGCCAGCATTAACAATAATGCACCGTGTTCATCTATTAAAGGGCACCTGTGAGTGGCAGCTGCTGTTCTACAGCTGATGGGCTCTGTGTTGCAAATCTTGCAACTGTGCAACTTTTTACTTCAGTTTATCCTGCCAAAGTCGTTTGAAGTGTCCTTGCAGAAGTGCTGGGGAACGAATCGCTTTGATTTATCCCAGCTCCTTCTGTAATTTTTCACACCCTCAAGTCAATCAGACCTGGTGCTACCAGCTTCTGTTAGAGTTCAGAGAGTTCGAAGACCATCAGATGTGTGCAGCTCAGAGCTGCAATTAAAAACAGTACAGAAACCAAAAGCTAAGGACTGAACTTTTCACAGAAGTTAATCAAACACAGGAACAAAACGGAGTGGCTATGTTAAAGTGATTAACCACCCAATAACGTTATTTTCCAGCGTATCTGTGAGACGACATTAAACAGTTTTCATTTCAGTTAGTTCTGAACAGTATTTTTCCTGTTCCAGTGTTTTTTTATGCTGCATTTCGCCCGTTATAAGCTTTGTCTCAAAGCTAGAAGATCCAGCCAAAGTAGTAATTTTTAGGCTATGTCATGTCACTAAAGGTTGCATTATTTGGTAGGATTCTTCAAACGCAACCAATCTTTAGAGGTTAGAGGTATGGCAAAAATGTAATCTCTCAATAATTCACATTCTCATGATATAGATGAGTTTTTGACGAATTGGAACAAAATAGTAATTCCATTTAAAAAAATTCATTCAAAAACTATGAATCCGGTGATGTCTACTTAACATTTCATATACTGTGATATACTTAAAAAGGACTTAAACAGGATTCTTTCAGTCTTTTGAGTTGAATAAAACTAGTCCAATTGCTTGTTACTACATGAAGTAATTTTTTAGGTTGAACTGACAAGCCATTTTTTTAAAGTGTGAAATGTTCTGCTGTAGCAGTAATCAAGACAACGTCTTCTTTCCCAGTATTGTCCCAGTAATGTAGGTCGCGTGCCGATAAATTTCTATCCCAATCGTACTGGCATTTCAGCTCACATTAACATTCAACCCCTATCCTGTTTATCGTTAAAATCCTACAAATTAAATAAAGCAACGGTTAAACATACTGTTCTGATACAGCACTGTATGTATATTCGGCCTGTTAAAGTAACAGTAACAAGTCAGTCAGTGTTGCATATATTTAATAAACTTTTAGCCTGAACAAAATTGCAACATTACTAACTGGTTAACCTTGTTTTCAAAATGTCACATTTTTTTACTTGGGAAAGAACTGATTTTGTTCCTGTGTGTGATTTTGTTCTGTGAAAAATACTTTGATTTTTGTTCTGTTAACTGTTTCTAATCCCTGCTGCAAAGTGCCTCAAGTCCGCAAAGCGAACGAATGTAACAGAAAAATAAGTGAAATTTTTATAAAAGTGGTGTACTCTTGTAAGAAGTGTCTTGCTGCCATGGACACTGAGCGGAAGTGTCCTCTCTGTCCAACACATTTTGGGATCATAAGTGAATTTTCTTATTCTGATGTAATTTTTACTTCTACACGTTTGAAAGTTGTGCTCAGCTTTCTCTGTTGCTTTATAAACTCAAGCACAATTAATGAATACTAATGTTGCGTTTTTTCCTCTTTTTGGGGTTTCTCTCTCTCTCGCCAGACTGAAATCTCTGTTTCTCTTTAAACTCTGTTCTTCCACTAATTCAACCGTGTGTTGCAGCTGATGCACCATTAACTTCCATTAATCTGATTTTTAGACCCCCTTTAACCCACTGAGTGATGCAGGCACAAAAAAAGACAAAATTTGTGAGGTTTAATAATTCATCTCAAGCAACTCATTAGCCTCATGTCAGAGACAAGCTTTTCCATTAGAGCCAAGATCCTTACCAAATTTTGTAATACAACAGAATACAGTTCTGCAATTGGTAAAATAACTTTAAAAAGTCAGTAACTTGGCTGCAAGTTTAAACTTTTAATAGTAAGTTGACAAGTTATCTTTTGATTTCAGTAAAATCTCTAACATTCAAAAATATTTTTCCAGTGTTTTCTAAAGGCCAGTAAAAAGCTACTGCTGCATTGCGTCTTTCAGAGTTTAATCCACTTTCTGTCCTTCCTTTAACTCTGACTCTTGAGGAGAATGGCTCAAAGTTAACATGCGCAGTTTTAATTATATAACCGAAGCAGGAACTCCGCAGTGAGGTGATAAACATCTTCACAGTTAGACTCAGAACGTACATTTCAAACACTGACAGATTGTACAAGTAAATAAAAAAGCACATCTGCATCTTGTGTTACCAAACAGCAGATTCTTTCTAAAAAGTTAATTTCTCTGTCGTTACTATGACATCAGCACTTCCCGTCAGTGGTTTTTAAACTAAAAGTCCTTCAGTGTACTAGAGGTGGGCGTGGCTATTCAAATATGGCTGTTAAACTTTCAGGATAAAAGGGAATTTGATACAGTCGTATGCAAAAGTTTGAACACCCCGATCAAATTACCTTTTGTTGATTTTCTAAGTGAAAATAAGTTTACAACTTCTGCAGAGAGCAAACAAATACAACAATTTTCTGCTAATTTTAGTGCACAAATTCTATTTATTTGCTGAATTTTCTGAATGTTCCCTAATTTTCACTTAGAAAATTAACAAAACATGGACTTTTAACTTTGGCATATGAATGTATATAAAAATTAATATTAAAAAATAATAATAAATATTAAATGAATAAGTACTGCATAACCCTGGTGACTGCTTGCTTACAGCAAGAAACATTTCTGAACGTAAAACACAAAGATAAATCACTTTATCAGTCAATGAGGTATAAATTAGCTCTGATGCTCGCTTCACACAATGAACAAATGTTTTATTTGGAAAAAACATGAAATTATGGCCGCACTGGGATATTTGTATTCTGTTTGTTTAAAAATCTGATACAAGCATGTTTATAAAAATTAACATTTAACAGTAAAAGACTGAAAATAATATATAACAATGTGTAACAATATATTTCTTATTGGATTCTTAAAATGCCCATCCCCACTGTACAATCTGTTTTTCTTAAATTGCGTGCGCTTTAGCTTTCTTGTGCATTTGAGGAAAACTCGTTCCGTCTTGTTTTGCCCCCATTTTGGAAAATTACCGGACCATAAAGTGCCTTGTTGATGGCTATTGTTTGTAATGCCCAGATTATGGAGATCTACGTGCCTTACTTAGACCTCTGAAAGGCCAAGTATGCATTTTTATCTTTTTCATGAACTATTAAATTATATTTCCGTTTGAAAACATTCCTCCGTTGACTGCAAACCGTAGTGGTTTTGGCCACATGTGGCACTCAGGGGGTTAAAGACAAACTACTACCAAAACTTTTAGGGATAAAAACACATCCAGGGGGGAAAATATCTACTGCAGTTTATTTTTGGTTTTATTTTTGTGAATTTTTGTTTCGTCACAATTGTACTTTTATTAAAAGCCAAGCAATGAAAGAGAAAACGGTGCACTATATCTCATATTTTTTTGTTGTGGTGTTTTAAGACAGTATGTAAAGTAGTTTATAATCTTTGTTGTGTTATCTTGTTTTATATGCAGGAAAAAATAAAGATTAAAAAAAGAAAGAAATCATGTAATAAAATATGTTGCTCGCGCCAAAAAAAAGAAAAAAGAAAGAAATCTGTAAAGTGTGCAATAAAGTATTTACAACTGGAGTCTCTGGCTGCTGTACCTGCATCACTCTGCATTCCTCTGGTTGCTCTCGTTTGGAGTTTCAGGCCGAATTATGGAGGATCTGGAAGGTAAGGATTATTCACTCGTCACATACTGGATACTATAACTTTAACTTTTGTCTGTTAGACGCAACCTGCATTAATGCATTTGTGGTTTACGTGAGAAGTTAGCAAAATTTCTGTTAGTTTATATCAGTTTATATCACAATACCTACATTTAGAGTCAGTTATTCATTCAACCTAATGAGAAACTGTAGAACAGACTCAGTTTATATCACAATACCTACATTTAGGGTCAGTTATTCATTCAGCCTAATGAGAAACTGTAGAACAGACTCAGTTTATATCACAATACCTACATTTAGAGTCAGTTATTCATTCAGCCTAATGAGAAACTGTAGAGTACAGTTCAGTTGTCAACATTGAAAAATTATTAAAATATATAATCTAACGCTATATAATGTTGAGTTTGCATTTTAAAGTGCTACGCCTGTGCTGTATGTGGTGTTATGCAATATAATTAAGTCTGTGTAAAGTAGTAATGTGTTCTGAGTTTGTCACACCAGAGAAAAATGTTATTAGCCACCCAGACAAGCTAGAATGATTAAATAAAAAATCACCACGTATAAATTCGATTTCAAAATTGTGAAAAAATGAGCTGTATTCTCTGCTTTAGAACGGTGGGGCATGTCCACTGAAGGCGCTGAAACTATGCCCAATCGCAGGAAAGGCTCTCTTCAGCTTTGTGTTTGCCAGAACATAACTGCTGCACATTTTAAGATGGAACGAGAAAATTCGAAGCTGAATTCAGCTTCATATTAATGTTAGCATATCCATTAGCTCTCTAGGTTAGGCAGCAAAGCCTCTCTTGAATTGAAATGAAGATGCTAGCAGTGGTTGAGCCGACACAAACATAGAATTCGCTTTCGTTGCAGTGCAGCCTGTCAGACCACTATGAATTGAACAATGGACACTTCGTCTAGCAGCTTTACTGGTCTTTTACAGCCATACCTCTCTGAGCCCCCAGAGCCAGAATCCAATTGACCTACCCAAGAATCACCTTGTTCCTCTCAGTCTGCAACAGAATGGCCCCCTTTACGCAAATTAGCAACAGGTGTTATCGACTAGTGTAACCAAGCCAAGTAATGTTAGGCTGGACAATCACTGATGCTAATGTGCTGTAGTTTTTATACCGTTATAGTGTTAGGGGAGGGGTCAGGCCAGGTGTGGCTCTAATTTTTGTACTGTTATAGTGTTAGGGGAGGGGTCAGGCCAAGTGTGGCTCTAATTTTTATACTGTTATAGTGTTAGGGGAGGGGTCACGCTAAGTGCAGCTCTAGTTTTATACTGTTATAGTGTTAGGGGAAGGGTCAGGCTAAGTGTGGCTCTAATTTTAAACCGTTATAATGTTAGGGGAGGGGTCATGCTAAGTGTGTCTAGTTTTTATACTGTTATAGTGTTATTTACCGCTAACAGAGATGAACAGAAATGTTCCAGAACAATTAAGGATCATTATTTTATTTTGTTCCTGGTAAAATGCTGTTTTAAAGTCCTGCTGCTAGGTGCCGCGAACATAATGTAGCCTTCTTTTTAATGCTACTTCCAGGTGGCGTCATTAGCAGTACTGACAGCATTACTCATTCAGTGAGATTCACCTCTCTGCCTACTTTTAAACCTCCACAAAGTGAAGCATGATGCCGTTTTCACACTGAATAACTCATTAATGTTAACACACCCCACCAGTACCACCACTCAGAGCAGAATCTGACGAGTCTTCAGCTTCTAGAAGACATTTAAAGGCCTTTTCTATGTATTAATATATTTTTTGAGGCAATCATTGACAAAAAAGTGTAGAACTGTAAAGTAACTCATAAAGTGTTACAAAGAAACAGAAACTGACCACTGTTGAAAGACCAGGAAACAGTTAACATAAAGTGTACATCAACAGATGGGCTACAGTCTATAACAAGGCCAGTGAGTGGAAGCAGAAGGTAGGTGTTTCTAATAAAGTGAAAGGTTAGTGGAAAAACAAGGTGTTTCTCATAAAGTGGCCAGTGAGTGGAAGCACAAGGTAGGTGTTTCTAATAAAGTGGCCAGTGAGTGGAAGGACAAGGTACGTGTTTCTAATAAAGTGGCAAGTTAGTGGAAAAACAAGTGGTTTCTAATAAACTGGCCAGTGAGTGGAGGCACAAGGCAGGTGTTCTAATAAAGTGGCCAGCAAGTGAAAGCACAAGGTAGGTGTTTGTAATAAAGTGGCCAGTTAGTGGAAGTACAAGGTAGGTGTTTCTAATAAAGTGGCCAGCGAGTGAAAGCACAAGGTAGGTGTTTGTAATAAAGTGGCCAGTTAGTGGAAGTACAAGATAGATGTTTCTAATAAAGTGGCCAGTGAGTGGAAGTACACTGTCTGTCCAAAAATATCCAGACACCCATTTTGATGACTTGTACTCCTTTGAGATACACCCATTCCTGACACAACTGTGTACACAAACCTCGCATAACCTCTATAGAAAAGCACTGACCAAAAGAAAGACACAATCCTAAGGTCACCATGCCCAATGTCAGACGTGGTAGAAGGGTATAAAGTCCCCCTGCATTGTGCTGTGGAGCAGTGGAACTGTGTTCTTTGGAGTGATGGAGCTCCATCCAATACCTTTGGGATGAGTTGGAGATCCAGAACTGACCATCCAACATCAGTACCAAATCCTCACAGCAATGTTCAATATCTAGTGTAGTCTTCCCAGCAGAGTAGCGGCTGTTACTGCAGCACAAACTCACTGTTAATGCTCATCATTTCAGAAGAAACCCTGGAGAAGCAGCTGAATACAGACTTCTAAACATACATTGTTGATGTTTCTAATAAAGTGGCCAGTGAGTGGAAGTTTAAAGGATGAAAGGGCCGTTTGTAGCAGCAGCTGGAGCTGACAGAGTTGTGCATCTAAGTGAGAAATGAAGGCAGTTCCTGCAGGATGAATGGGAGAGTGTTCAGCAGAGCACAGCTGTGTGTGTGCCTGTGTGTGAAAGCGTTGTTGTGATGTTTTACACTCTCGGAGCTCAGTCTGATGAATAGTGTTCTGTGTGTATGGACACCTGTGCTGTAGTGGGTGTGAAGTCACGTCCTGTGTCTGAGAGATCGCCTTTCTGCGTTCTAATCTGAGTCGTAATCATGCTGTAATAAAGTGCACGTTGTTCTGAAATCTCTCTCCACACAAACGGGCGTCTGTGTAATAACAAACGGGTGACTGTGCACTTGCGTTACATTACAGGGCTGTAGGTAAACTTTTTGAGCAGGTTGCGCTGATGCTAGTGAAGTTACAAGCATTGTTATTCAGTTCTGTCATTTGTTGCTTTAAGACCAAATTTGTCACCTGCCCTTCTTCACCAAAGTTACATAGAAACGAGCCCTGAAATACATACAAACTACTCAGCATCTGATTCTGGAAATGGTCATACAAACAAGCAGTGATGTGAGAGCAAATTATGATTCAGCTTCATTGCACTGTTCCTTTAAGAGCCACTCAAGTAGTGTCCACAGAACAGTACAGGGAGAGTGCCAACACTTTTAGAGTGGTCCTTTGCAGATTAATTAACTCTTAAGAGTATCAGTAACACATCATCGTGATAATATCATGATACATTGATTCACTACTTACATTAACTTTGTGTTTTTGATGTTACATGAAGTAAACCTCACATGAATGTTACTTCCATTAAGCAAAAACCTAACCTTACCCAAAACCATCACCCTGGCCCTAATCCTAATCTTAACCAAACCCTAACCCAGTGAAGCTCCAGTTACAGAATGGTGTCAGCAGTGTGTCTACAACAGCTTGTTGAGGATGTTGATGGTCTTTATTAAACATGTTCAGTTTCTCACTTAAACATCTACACATCTGAACTTGGACACCAAATAAAGTGAAAAACAGCTGAATTCAGATTTTATTTACACAGAAGTCTTCTGATAATCTACTGAATGTATTCACTGCTGCCACATCATTGATATGTTGTTGATGTTACTGAGAGTCTGTTAAGTGCTTATTTCATCTAAAATGGACCACTCAAAATAAAGGGTCACCGAGAGAGCTTGAACTATAACATGACAAAGACCACTGAACTTTGCTCTTTTATTTTCCTGTATGTCTGTAAGTAACTCCACTACGGGGCTTTGGATTGCTTTTAGTTCACATACGAATGGACAGGTGAAGCTGTGAGACCTGGCCTTTTGTGGTCAAGTAGCTAAAACTAACCAGTTGGAATACCATCAATGTGTGTTCGATACACTGGTTTGCGTGTTCATGTGCGCTGTGTCTCATCATTTCTCCTCACCAAAGCCGCTATCTGGACTGGAGTGAAAGCTTAAGCTAGACTGACTCAAAACATTACAAGGGTCACTATTTGCACAAGCCAAAACTAAAAACTTACGATAATATTAAACAGGATTGATTTTATCAAATCAAGTCAAGATGCTGTCCTGCCCACCTTACACCAAGCGACTGAGATGAGCGTGCATCAGCTCTAGCAAAACTCCCATGAACTTATTCCAACACTGAAAGTTTGTCTCCGATGGCAAAAATGCTTAAAAAGTTGTTTGCTCTAAGGCCGGCATCAGCCAATCTTGAGAGTTGACTGGTGACGTAAACCATATGAGCCATATTTCACCTGAGATGACAGAATGTAACTGCTGCACCATTTAAGATGAAACATGGAAAAACTGAACAAGAAGCTGGAGAACAGGAAGCCAACTTCAGCCTCAGCATATCTTTCTCACTAATAAAACATTTTTCCTGTATATATTATTACATATTTGGTTCCTATTTTTTTGTTGTAAACTCGCTGTGTGAGCTGAAATTAACAGTTTATTGTCAATGCTTTGAGGATTCGTTTTTTGTTAGCACATTAGCATCCGTGTGCTAATCACAGCTTAGTTTACACTGCATTAGCTTCATGATCTATGGCTTTGGCAGGGGCTAAAAATTAAAACAAGACAAAGAACTACAAAAGCGATCGTACGTCATCCCTTTTAGCCTTTTCAGCATTTAAAAAACAGAAGGACCGCTTTGTCCTGTTTGTTGTGCCAGGTGCATACTCTCCAGTTATTTGGGCACCTTAGGCACTAGAATGTAACTGCTGCACCATTTAAGGTGGAAAAGGAAAATTCGAACAAGAGGCTGGCAAAAAAGAAGCTGATTTCAGCTTCATGGAGAGCTGAAGGGCATTAACAGGGATGAGGAATCCGCTCTGTTTCTGCTTGAAAGTTGGGCAAAGTAACTTTTTTTGGCTGTTTCACAGAACCAACAGGTCAGCACTGCTTTGTCATGTTTGCTAATGTTTGTGATAGCAACTGGACAGCTTTGCAGCAGCAATTATACTGATAGTTTGCTAATTCACAACCTTGCTGATGTTAGTTATTTTATTTGCTGTGTTGTTCGCTCTAACATTATTTCATGGTATTTGTCCGTACAACATTTGCGAAACGTTTTATGACCATGAAGATCTAGAAAAGTGTCGTTCACCTTGACAATGTGCATCCACGAATTTGAGGTGGTGGAGCTTCTGAAGGAGCACAGAAGGGATGGGTGTTGAGATCAAATATCAACAACAGATACAATATATTGCAGCCAATCAGAACACAGGTCATTTACATAGACATAAGCACAGTAACAAACAGCCTGTGTAATTTTAAGGGGTAAAGAGAGGTTGTAAAACGTTCATATAAACATGACTTATAATCATACAAATGGCAGAAGTGGAAATAAAATATGAGAATAATGAAAAATGTAATGTACAAGCCCTTTAAAATCAAAATATTATAAGCTTGTGTGTGTCCGTCACGCTTTTAATCTTTCTCTCTCCCTGTGTCCTCCTCATGGACAATCTAATTCATTGTGACAACCACATCTATTTTTCAGCTGTACTCACTGTAGCTCTGCGCTCACGATTACACGCTCTGCTTTAACACAAGCACTCGCTCAGGTGAGCTCCTGCTGATCGCTAAACCCACCCAGCTCACCTTAATACTGACACCACATCTACCCCCTCCCCCAACGCATAAACAATCTACATAATTAGCCTAGACAGCAAAAATCACAGATAACATCATTACAACATTAATTCATTTATGTGACCAGACTTTAAATGATATTTCAATACTATGTGTGTAGCATCAGCTCTCTGATTCTGGGAGAACGCTGTTATTGATTTGATCATGACTGGTTGCAGAATTGCAACATAACGACTCTTAGCCACTTTATTACAAACACATACCTTGTACTTCCACTATCTGGCCACTTTATTAGAAACACCCACCATGTGTTTCCACTCAGGAGTAAAAGGGGGCACTTGTGGAATTAAGATTGTTCATTAAATTACTGCTTTAAGTTGTTTGTAAACTAAACGGTGGATCAGAAATAGCTGCCGTCTGACCCGCTCTGATGTGAGTGGGAGTAACTCTCCTGTCATAAATCATTAATGCTCTGATTTTATTTTCTCGACGCTGTGACATCACAGTCGTCTTTGATGTGTGTGAGCTGAGTGTGTGTTGGTGTGTGTGTTGGTGATTGATGATGTTTGTTATTCTCCTCCGAGAAACAGCCCTCAAGTACATGAACATGACTCAGAAGGAGAGAGAGAGAGAGAGAGAGAGAGAGAGAGTATAATAATAATAATTAATAATAGTCATAATTAAAAAAGTATTTAGCATGTTCTTACCAAAACAAAAGTTTGGGCCATTTTTGAACATGAAAATCTCTAAAAAACTTCAGATGTTGTTTAACTGTCTATAATCCACTTATAGTGTAAATCAGGAAAACCCATTTTTTTTGTCTTGGGGGTCCAATGTGAAATGTTTGTAATGAGCCGAAGGTCAAAATGACAAAACAGTACTAACACAAGGTAGGTTTCAAATCTAGTTTTTAAAAACATTTTTTTGCTGTATTTTTATTTTAATATATGCTATATTTTTTCTCAAAGACTTAGAAAAACGAATCTAAATGAGATTCTTGCAAGTTTTATATATCGCTGCTGTCGGCAGAAAACCTTGTATCTCCGTTTTTGTCATTTTTCGGTTTTTGACATATTATGAAAATGCCTGCTGCCCTTTACATT
This sequence comes from Colossoma macropomum, assembly GCF_904425465.1. NCBI lineage: Eukaryota > Metazoa > Chordata > Actinopteri > Characiformes > Serrasalmidae > Colossoma > Colossoma macropomum. The sequence continues at coordinate 14,124,696 of NW_023494803.1, forward strand.
ATGTGTAATTTTCATGAAGAATGGAAAATTACTTGGAAAAAAAAAGACTCCATTGACTTACATTAAAAGTAAATTAAGTTTTTGCCTTTTCCTGTAAAGTTACCATTTTGGGGATAAAAGGTTTTCTTCTGACAACAGCGATATAGTATGATAATTTGTTTGTCGATGTCACTGAGTGGGGGTCTCTATGGGAACTTTCTGGTGGACCAAATGAAACATTTTTGGGCAGCCCCGGTGTGAAAAGTTCCTCTAATTACATTTGTTAACTTTTAAACATAACTTTACATTGGAGCAAAATATTAGAATCACAGCGAAATTTATGATTGATGACTGAACCATTCCGTAAACAATCTTCACTAAATTGAATCATTACGATGTGAGAGATTTACAGCCCTACTATTAGGAGAGAGAGAGAGAGACAGAGAGAGAGAAGGTGAGGGTTATTCTAGTTGAGGCCTAAAACCACTGAGGGAGTTGTAGGTGTCAGTTCCAGTCAATCTCTCTCTCTCTTTCTCTCTCTCTGTGTAATGGTAAAAAGATTTGGTTGGTGGTTTGTGTTTCAGGTTGCTGTTCAGTTTCTTCTTTAAAAAAAAAGGTTTATTATTTGAGCCGTTTTACAGAAACTTCCCTTCTTTTAGTCTTAAGATCTGACAGGTAGGGCTGGGCGATTAATCGAAAAGTAATCTAAACCGACATTCAGAACCTCTAACTGACGTAATCTTGCCCATGTCAGTTATTTATTTTTTTTATTTCTGTTATTCCTTTCCCCACTCTGCGTGTTCATGTACCGTCCCCTTAAAAACATACTACTGCGCGTGTGGTCATGTGACAACACATCAGCTCTGTCTCCTCATTATTCACCACCATCGCTGTAATATTTTATCATCAACATTAACACACGAAGGTAATAAGAGGGACGGTGGAGATCGAGTCTGCAGCGTCTGAGATTTTAAAACGCAGAGTTAGAAAAGAAAAACATCTCACAGTGAAAGCAGCGTTTTACAGTATAAATAAATGTAGCGTCATTATGCTAGTAGTGAACTATGCTGCCTGACACAGCTGCCTAAAAACTATAGAAACGGACGGAAGCTGAGGATATGTTCACACAGCAGGTAAAAGTGGCCCAAATCTGATTTTCTCACCAAATCAGATTTTTTGTTTAGTTGTTCACAATATCTTTTAAATGTGATCTGTATGCGACGTCAGTCTGAACACATCAGCTCCTAAACTGACCCGCATGTGCAAAAGAACAACGTGTCACGTTGCTTCACGTGGCTCATCCAGAGGTAAACAATCATGACTATGAACGAGCGCCAGTGTCTCCCGAAGCTTTCAGCTTCATCTTCACCAGCATCACAGGAGCCATCATGAAGCTTCACTGACTGACAGCTCAGCTCATCACCCAGAATGTGTTCAAGCTCGCTGTAAAAAGGGCGCGGTCACTTCTTTGGTTCGTGTCGTCGGATTCTTTAAACTCTTTCAGACTTTTAACTGTTCTTCGACGCTGCAGCCTCATTCTCCTACGGTCATGTTCAGCCATTTCTTTCTAAATCTTTTCAAACACAGAGCAGTTTTGGATAAGACTCTTCTAATTTTTGTACAGAAACATAATCCAAATGTTTATGAGGTCTCAGCAGCGCGAAATTATGAGGAATGTCGAGTTGGATTGACGTAATAGCCTTGTGAATTCCGATCTGGCTGTTGAGACGGTTTACATTAAGATATGCAGAGCATATTTACAGTACAAACCTTGTCAGTGAACTATGAGGGCAAAAAAAACTAACAAAACAAATAAACAAAAAAAATAATCGTTCATTAATCGTAATCGAGGTAAAACATTCAATTAATCAGGATATTGATTTGAGGTCATATCGCCCAGCACTACTGACAGGTCAAGATCAGATTTTTCACCAATTCTTATTACAAAAGCAAATCTGATCTTAATGTAGGAATTTTATCTTATTTCACAGCATCTTATCTCCAGTTAGGAAATCTTAACCTACCCAAAGTCAAAAATCAACGTGTTCGTTTCCTAGCAACTGATCATACACACGCAGCTGAAACAAACACAATCAAACTAATGTGAGCTACAACTGCCATTACTGATGTAAAAAGGTCAAACTAAAGTGTAATAAACTGTAAGTAGTGAATACTGTGAGAGCGCCCCCTGCTGTTCATCAGAGTGTCGCTGCTCCCCAGTTTCAGTCTCCATTTCCCAAATGCTTTAGCCGAGCGCGCTAACGTTATTCCTCCTAATAAACAGACACACGTTCAGCTGTCTCCTCATTATTCACCACCATCACTGTAATATTTTATCATCAACATTAACACACGAAGGTAATAAGAGGGATGGTGGAGATCGAGACTGCAGCGTCTGAGATTTTTAAAAAGCAGAGTTAGAAAAGAAAAACATCTCACAGTGAAAGCAGCGTTTTACAGTATAAATAAATGTAGCGTCATTATGCTAGTAGTGAACTATGCTGTCTGACACAGCTGTCTAAGAAAAGAAACAGACGCTTAAACAGAAGTTAGGACACTTTTGGGGTTTATTTTAAAGTTAGGACAGTATTTAGGAGATTTATGCTAGTTAGGGTGTTTGTGTAATACTGTTTTCTTATCTGGAGTTAATGGGAAACAGTGGAAGTGGGTAAAACTGTTTGTCAGGATTTTAAACGATTAATTATGGGTTGCTGATTTTTCTGTTTGTATTGTGCATTTTGTTTTGTGTTGCAATTTTGGCCAAGACACTCCTGAAAAAAAGAGGTTTTTCATCTCAGAGAATATTCTTTCCTAGGTAAAAAAAATCATTTAAAAACTAAAAGAAACTGTCTCTCTTGGACTTCCATGTACCTAAATACAACTCTATGGGATTGCACTTTCCTTAGTATTTTCAAATGATAATAACTTTTAATCAGGTATGCTTTTTTCTTCAGTTCAATTTTATTCATCAACATTTAGATCATATTTCTCTTTTTTGGTTTAATTTCATTCTGCTGTGTTGATTCAGTTGCTGCTCTGCTTTACTGTTCTCTCACTTTGGAGCGTTAGCATTTTATTTTAGACCAAAAGGATCCAAAAAGAGAAGAATAGGACTGTACAAACCTCAATTCCTATACAGATTTTTATGTTACAGCTTCTTATTACGATTTTCTGTTCCACCTTAAACTGTAAAAATGTTACATTTTGGCACCTGAGGCACAGAATGTAACAGCTGTTCCATTTACGGGGGAACAAAAAATATGAACAAGGTTTCACCCTTGTACTTCCTATGCTGATAGATGTTGGATGGATTACAAAGTTTCACTGCAGTTACTTAGTACTTAAAGTGGAACTAACATGTAAACTTAGTGATTCAGAGTGGTTTGGTGTGAAGTGGTTCAGATGTCTTTTACAGGGGTGGTGATACAAACCAGGGGTCGCCATGACTACAACACAAATACAGACACTTTATTTACTATCCAAAACCACCAGTGAATCTTGATGATGGTGGAAATAGTGGAAAATCTGAAATAGTAAGTTTTCTTCAGGGACTATTTTGCCTCACAACACACTCCATGTATCCCTCCACCATGAATGGATTTTGAAGTGTCAAAACTATCGCAACACAACGTCTCAGATAACAGGCAGTGAATTCATAACCATTTCAGGTAATAACTTTCTGTGAGGGAGCTTTTAGAGGTGGATGTCTGGTTCCTATCATCACCCCTGTGAACAATTCTGACTCAGTAAGTTTCTCTCGAAAAGAGCATTTCATTTCCAAACCACTCTGAACGACTCTTTAAACATCTTATCCATTTACTAATGTAGAAAGTTTGAAAAATCAGTCAAGTTCATCTTTAAGTAAGTTTGCGTTGTTTTATTTTACTTTTACTGCAGTCATTGCAACAACACTGGTTTAAAAGCCACTCTACTCTGTCCTGTCTTCTTTACTGTGTGGATTATCAAGCCTATTTAGAGACACTTCATGTGTACATCACCTCAGCCGTGTTTTTGCCTGCAGCAACTCATTTCCAAACCAAATACAAGCGCGGTGCTGTTTTACCCTTTTTTTAAAAGAGAAGTTTGCGGTGCTCCGCTGCTTGTTCTAATTCTGAGGTTACGCCTGCCATCTACAAGGCAGAGGAATTTCAGTGTGGGCGTTAAAGAGGAGAATTCGCCCTCAGGTGCTGCAGCAGGTGGAGCTCTACGCGTTAGAAGTTATTTATTTTACTCCTGTGGTGCTGAAACTCAACCCCACTAGACTTAATTTCATTTTTCATGGCTGTTTTTGTTCCTGTTAGTTTCTACATAAAGAAAAAAACATCACTCTGTTTGTCTGGAGGAGTTTATGCCTAAAAATAAGCATAAACTTCTTGCATACTGATTCAGATGCTATGTCAAAGATGTCTTTAGTTATACTTTCTCAGTTTATGTCTTAAGCAAATTAAGCATCAAGGTGACAGTTTGCATGCACCTTTTCACAATGATTGCAGTACTTTATTTGGTAACAAAAAGTTCTAGGTAAACCTGGGGAACTAGCTGGTTAAACATGAGATACAAAGTGTGTCTTTGGGAATTTCTGCCCATTCACCAAGAAGAGCATTTGTGAGGTCAGACGCTGTCGCTGGACGAGAGGGTCTGGCTCACAATCTCTGTTCTAGTTCATCCCAAAGGTGTTATGGACCTTGCTTTGTGCACTGGGGCTCAGTCATGCTGCAACAGAAAAGGGTCTGACCCAAACTGTTGATGGAAGCAAACAATTATCCAAAATGTCTTGGTCTGCTGAAGCATTAAGATTTCCCTTCACTGGAACTAAGGGTTCTAGACCAACCCCTGAAAAACAATCCCATAGCATTATCCCTCCTCCACCAAACTTTACAGTTGGCACAACGCAGTCAGGCAGGTAATGCTCTCTTGGCATTCGTCAAAGCCGGACTCGTCCATCAGACTGCCAGGTAGAGAAGCTTGATTTGTCACTCCACAGAAGGCGTTTCCACTGCTCCAGAGTCCAGTGATGGTGTGCTTTACACCACTCCATCTCATGCTTGGCATTGTCCTTGGTGAACTAAGGCTTGCATGCAGCTGCTTGGCCAAACTCGTGCCACGAAACTCCAGACATACAGTTTTTGCGCTGATGTTAATGCCAGAGGAGGTGCTCCTTGTGCTCCTCAGCACTTGCCGACCCGATCTGTAACTGTACGTGGTCTGACACTTCATGGCCGAGTTGCTGTGGTTCCTAAATGCTTCCACTTTTCAATAATACCACTCACAGTTGATCGTGGAATATCTAGGAGGAAAGAAATTTTGCAAACTGAACCGAATTGCATCCTATTACAGCACCATGCTCAAATTCAGTGAGCTCTTTAGAACAAGCCAGTAAATGCAGACTGCATGGCTAGGTGCTTGAATTTACACACCTGTGGCAATAAGACTGGATGAATCACCTGCATTCAGTGATTCAGAGATGTGTCCCAATACTTTCATCAATATAGTGTTATCTCCATTTTTGCTGTTTTTTTAATTTTTAATTTATATATATATACACACACACACATAACCTTTACTCTCTGTGATCTGTTGTGTATGGCCGTAGAATACAGCTTGTTTGGGTTTCTCTATTTGGTACCAGTCTAGAGGACACTTTTGATTAGCGGAGAGGCTAATGCTACAAACCCATTAAAAGCGGCTCTGGCTAATCTAAATCCAATAATTTGTGCACATCTCCCTGCTCGGATCTTCCTCACCAACGCAGAGCCTGATTCATTATCTGTTGTTTGGATGAGGATTATGCTGATCGGGGCCCAGCTTAAGGCCCAGGATGTAAAACTCTTAATAAAATTCTTCAGCCGTGCTGGAATAACGATGTGTGATTTTATGCAGTGCACACACACAAATGTGCATTCAAAACACAAACAAGCTGTGTTCACACCCCCCCATCCCCCACCCCCAACCCATTAAGATTGCCATTATTTCTTTGTGTTGCAGAAATTAAAGAAAACAACATTACATTCACATCAATACTCAGCCTCGACACCAAAGCTGCAATTTAAAGTTTGATATATTCGACTCTAAAAGGCTTTAAAAGGTAACTGCTTTTATTATTATGTAAATTAGATCTGTCATGACTGCATTAATCTTTGGTTTGATTTTTTTTCAGACGTCCTCCCATTGATCCAATGGGAAATCGATTTTGAGCGAGTGCAAATGGATGTATTAATCTGATATCAGTGTTATTGGCTGACAGCAAAAACAACCACTGTGGATAAAAATCACTCTGTGCTGTCACTCTACACATAAAAAAACTCCCACAGGCCATTGATTATGGGAGAGAGCATGAAAGAATGGAGAAAAAAAAAATCACGAAAAGCTTTCGTTCAACACCACAGCTGACAACAACAACTCCTGTAAACACAAACTGCAGTGGCCCATGAACTGAGCCTTGTGGAACACCACTATATAGTTTAGTTTCACTAACAAGCCGCACTGTTTGGGTTTTTCCCACAGGTCAAACAGGTTGCTAATACAATCATAATAATGAATCTCAGAGGAATATTTTAGCCAAAAAAAACAACTGTGTATATCCATTGCTTCAAACTGTGTCAAATTGACAAGTAATCTCTCATAGACTCGATTATGTGGTCTATGCTTTATTATGACGCACTGTTACCTGTAAATATGGACAACGGTATATATAGCTAACAACAATATTCAGTAATCTTGGATCTTGAAATGTATCCATAATCTTGGCCGTGTTTACAGAAAACGGCGTGTCATACAGTGTCCGCATAAGTACATCTGGATTTACTGAACAACTCAACACTCAGATGAGTGTGATGATTTAGGCATGCAGTTAGGAGGATGCTAATTGGTGGGGTGTTAGCTTCATTAGCTTATTACCTCAAGTGTTAAACTAAAGATGTAAACTAAAGATGCAAAGACATCTGAGTCACTACAATCAACCTTTTCTGTGAACCACTCTGCTTAGATCTCAACCGCTGAATTACTTTGAAATTCCCCTTTAATGTCATGGCAGAGTAGTGAAAAGATAACATTTATATGTAGCGTACATCCTGGACAGATCTGAGACATTAAAAGCGGATTCAAGTCTTTGCTCCATTCATCCACTATAAATGTGTAAATGCTCAGCAATATATATAATACATAGACATTTGCCTCAGTGGTAGATAAAATTGGGCAGACGATCTTCAGTATCTGCTTTCCTTCACAAAGAACCTCGAAAATCTGTCTGTAGAAAACTCTCAGGTATATTTCTCACAGAGTGAGTACACTGTTTTATCTAGTTTGTTTTGTTTGTGCTTCCAAGCTAATTGTGCTAACTAACATTGTACCAAGCACAGAAATACACCTATCAGCCATAACATTAAATCCACCTCCTTGTTTCTATACTCATTGTCCATTTTATCAGCTCCACTGACCATACAGGAGCAGTTTGTAGTTCTACAGTTACAGACTGTAGTCCATCTGTTTATCCGCATACTATGTTACCCTGATCTTCAATGGTCAGGACCCCCACAGGACCCCACAGAGCAGGTATTATTTGGGTGGTGGGTCATTCTCAGCACTGCAGCAACACTGATGTGTTGGTGGTGTGTTAGTGCGTGTTGTGCTGGTGCAAGTGGATCAGACACAGCAGCGCTGCTGGAGTTTTTAAACACTGTGTCCACTCTATTAGACACTCCTACCTTGTCAGTCCACCTTGTAGATGTAAAGTCAGAGACGATAGCTCATCTGCTGCTGCACAGTTTGTGTTGGTCATCCTCTAGTCCTTCATTGGTGGTCACAGGATGCTGCCCATAGGACACTGTTGGCTGGATGTTTTTGTTTTTCAGTTCAGCAGCAACACTGAAGTGTTTAAAAACTCCAGCAGCACTGCTGTGTCTGATCCACTCGTACCAGCGCAACACACACTAACACACCACCATCACGTCAGTGTCACTGCAGTGCTGAAAATGACCCACCACTCAAATAGCACCTGCTCTGTGGGGGTCCTGTGCGGGTCCAGACCACCAAAGAACAGGTACATGGTGTGTCATCGCGCTTCCTCACTCCTCACATAACTGCGAACATCAACAATGCTGCATGCAAACATGTCTCTCCTGAGTCCTGCCATACATGTAGAGTGGGCTGCCCAAACTGTCTCTGCAGCTATCCAAGCTTTCATTGGGGGCTGGTTCATCCTCCGACTGTGTTTTAGATTAATAACGCACAGATATATAACGTTACTCAGTGGCAGTGTTAGCTATGCAGAAAATAGGCATAGCTAGCTTACAGCTTTTCAAATAAATGTATTTAATAAAAATACAAATATTTGTACAAATCTCTCCACACACAACCGGAATTTCTGTTGGTCTTATCGTTTTAATTTCACAAACAAATCCTGCTTTGAAGTACGACAAAGCATTAAGGCTATTACAAGCCTTCAGACTTCAAAATCAGGGACATAGGAATATAAGGAAACTAATTCTTGGCCACATGCCGATGTCCATGGACCATTGGTTCTGTGGTAATTTGGATGGACTGCTATCAAACTGCTTTTAATTTAAGCAGATAATCACAATCATTTGCCGTTTACGCTAATAAACACCGCCATGTTGCAGAACGTTTTTAAGCTTAGTCCGACTGAGTCCGACAGTCCGACTCTGCCCTCTATAACATACTCTGAACAAACTACATTTTTTGGCGTAGTAACTGTTCATCTCAATTACTACTAATAAAAACATATTTGTAGAGAATTATGTACTATATCATATATTATGTTCAATCATATCATTTTATGAAAGAAATAATCCACTCAATACACTCTTACTCATGATGAAATCGCTGTTATGTACCGGCCCTAATGGCTCATTGCTTTCTTGTAGATAGTATGTTACAATGCTAACAGGTGGCTATAAGCCTCCATTACTTGTTAGCTAAACCAGCCTCGCAGCTCCAGTGTTAAAACGAAATAAGCAACCTTCAGACACCAAACACATCTTGACTGATTAACTACATCTGGAGGAAGAAGAAGAAATGATACTGCATTAACACCTTTCCTAGTATGGCTAGCTTGCTAGCAGGCCAACTCTGGAACACATTCTTTTGTGTTCCAACAGTGCTCTATGGTTTGGCAACATTCAATCAGCCAAGACAAGTTTGGTGTCTGAAGTTTGATTAATTAGAAGCACTGGAGCTACGAGGCTCAAGCAATGATGCTGGATTTAGCACTCTCCCAGACCAAGCTAGCGTCATCTCGGCAAATAATTCCGTCTCCAACACTGCACGGACTGCAGACGCCTATTTATGGTGTGTGCCACTCCAAACGCGGCTCAGGTTTCACTCTAGACTTCATTCTGGTTTAGCTCTGAGATCAGTCGATTCCATCAGCCGAACTCCTCCAAACCAGCCGTTTGGCTTCTTCGCGAGTAAAAAGGTCCTCTGTGGGTTTTTATCGAGATGCTGCAAGCGGAACGATCTGTTCTGCGGTTCTGAGGGCCCTTGTGCTCAAAACATTTCAAGTATTAAATATTGAAATTACTTTGCGCGCACACACCAAAAACATCATCAATAGTGCATTAACGCAGAGTGTTTCTGTCTGCGGGCCTTAGAGAATGTTTTCACCGTTTTTGGACTTTTTCCATTTCTCATGCACAGCAGAGGGCCTTTGAGTGTGTATCCGTCTAATTTCTGCTGATGTCCTCTGGCCCAGAGAGAGCGAGAGAGAGAGGTGGATAGAGAGAGAAGGGCAGAGAAAATGGCAAGAAAGAATCAAGTTGTCTGTGCAAAAATATTAAGCTTTAGAGGAAACTGATACATGTGGTCCCTGGCTGCTTTATCAGAAAGAAACCCCTCTCTTGTAGCTCCACCATGCTGGTGCACAGTTTTGTCCTGCACACAGTTTTTCCCCAAAAACATCACTGGATCTTCTGAATTACGAAGTCAACATGGACCTGAAATACTATTGCTAGACAACTGCTACATGTAGCAGAGCCACAGCCCAACTTAGCGCTGTATTTAAACCGGTCTGGCACAACCCAGCTAGAAATTTTTAGATTTAAAAACATTCTGAAAATATTATGTACATGTTCTTGTAATATCATCAGAAAGTTGTTAAATAGAAGCAATCAAGGTCAACACAGTATACACCATTAACTAATATTTAATACAGTTCAACCTGGACAGACTAGGATTTAGGTCACGATCATCACTTGCAGTCAGCTCCACTCAACTACTCAAAGCCCTAGAACCCCAGTCCGACGCTCCAGACCCATCATGCACTGCTCATTGAAAACAACTGGGATGCGTTGCAATGTGTTTCTGCCCCAGAGCAAAGCAAACATAGCATAAAAAATTGATTACCATGCTGGTGGGGGCTGTGTTAAAAGTGAAATAACTGGTTTTACTGACATATAAAGCACAAATAAACACAAACATACAAAGGCGCAAACCAATTCCTTTTTTTTTTTTAACTTTCTTTTCTTAGTTGAAGTTCAACCTCTACTTAGACTTTTAGACAAGCCTGATTCTGTAGGTTTGGATAACCTTGTTTAAAATTAGTGCTAAGTCTGCTTATTTTACATTTAGTTTGAATTTGACTGCTTTAGCTTGTATTCTTTTGAATTCTATCATTTGTCTTGGGTTTAAATCGCTAAACTTTCACTTGTTTAGCTCTATGTAGTTCCGCTTTACTTGGCTCAGCTATTTATGAATTAGCCTCACTTACTTTAGCTGTATTTAACTGAGGTTTTATTCGTTTTAGCTCTGTTTACAGCAGTTTCGATTATTATAGCTTAATTCTTCTTTTTGTTTTTTAATAGATTGTATGCTTTGTTATTTCAGTAAAATCCAAAGATAAATGAACAACCAAAATAATATGCAAAATAACAGTCCGAATTTAATTACAACAAATAAAACAAAAAAAATTAAAAATAAGCATGTGCTTTGTCAGCCTTTCTGTCCTACCACATGTTCACAATAGATTTAGTTCAGCTCCTTGGGTGGCTCACCGTCTACTTCCAAGAAGATATCGAAGGTGGCTCCTGCTCTCCAGGATTCTGATCCTCTCTAAAATACTCAGACCTGCTTAAGCAAAACAAGTACTGTAAACTATTGCTCTGTGTGCTTAAATCTCAATGACACTGTAACTCTTAATCACACTCAGTATATATTACGACTTCTAACAACTCACGCTCAATAACAAAAATTCATTCACAGAACATTGAACCGCAATACCCCCCATCTCCCCAACCCCAACCCACTGCTACCGCTGCTAGTCCAGACTGTTGAGCTCTCATTACGTTCCTAACGTAACAAAACTCATTTTCATTTAAAAATTAACACTATAACACGTGTAAATCACAAATCACATTATTCTATTTAAAGTATAAAGCAAGCTGTATACAATATTCTTTAGTGTTCTTCTCTTTAGTATTCCAAATTGTTGGTGATTTGATAAAACCCAGTACTTTTCCTTTTTTTTTTTCTTTTTTACCCTCCATCCCTCCCTCAAAGAACAAATATAGGGAAGTCATGGGCTGGAGGTTAGCCCTGTGACATCACCGGTTCAATCCCCTGAGCTGACAGTACATGACTGAAGTGCCCTTGAGGGAGGCACCTAACCCCAACTGCTCCCCGGGCGCTGCGCATATGGGCTGCCCACCACTCTGGGCGAGTGTGCTCACTGCCCCCTGTATGTGCTTTCACTAGTGTTTATGTGGTGTTTCACTGCACAGATGGATTAAATGCAGAGGTGAAATTTCCCCGTTGTGGAACTAATAAGGGTCACTTAATATATATATATATCATTGTTCATTTTATCAGCTCCACTTACTATATTGGTGCACTTTGTAGTTCTACAATTACAGACTGTAGTCCATCTGTTTCTCTGCATACTTTGTTAGCCCCCTTTTACCCTGTTCTTCAGTGGTCAAGACCCCCATGGAACCCCACAGAGCAGGTACTATTTGGGTGGTGGATCGTTCTCAGCACTGCAGTAACACTGATGTGGTGGTGGTGTGTTAGTGTGTTGCGCTGGTCTGAGAGGATCAGACACAGCAGTGCTGCTGGAGTTTTGAAACACCTCAGTGTCACTGCTGGACTGAGAATAGTCCACCAACCAAAAATATCCAGCCAACAGTGTCCTGTGGGCAGCATCCTGTGACCACTGATGAAGGACTAGAGGATGACCAACACAAACTGTGCAGCAGCAGATGAGCTATCGTCTCTGACTTTAAATCTACAAGGTTGACTGACAAGGTAGGAGTGTCTAATAGAGTGGACAGTGAGTGGACACAGTGTTTAAAAACTCTAGCAGCACTGCTGTGTCTGATCCACTCGTACCAGCACAACACACACTAACACACCACCACCACCACGTCAGTGTTACTGCAGTGCTGAGAATGATCCACCACCCAAATAGTACCTGCTCTGTGAGGGTCCATGGGGGTCCTGACCACTGAAGAACAGGGTTAAATGGGGCTAACAAAGTATGCAGAGAAACAGATGGACTACAGTCTGTAATTGTAGAACTACAAAGTGCACCTATATAGTAAGTGGAGCTGATAAAATGGACAATGAGCGCAGAAACAAGGACATAATGTTATGCCTGATCATTGTATATATATACACACATACAATTAATTAACAGAAAAATAACGCATCCCATACATATATAAAATATATGTATAGATAGACAGATAGACAGACAGACACACAAATCGACAGATATGAACCAAATCATGGATGTGGAGAATCATTACACCCCTAATGAACAACAACAGGTACATTTTTACAGATTTAATATGTTCCTTTACACTGTAAAGATTCCTGCATCTCTTCTTTTGCAGACCATTAAACTGCAGAAATGTCTTATGTATGTATATAAAAGTCAGCTCAACTTAAATTTGATTACACTGATTACAATTTATTACAAACTAAGCTCAACGAAGTATCTGATTACACAGCTTTTTTTGAGTTAACTCAGCTTGAGGACACTACCGTTCATCCAACTCAATTTTCTTAATTTAGTTAAAATTTCTCCCAACGCACAGTTTCAGTTCAACTCACTCAAGGCCCCTAAATATGGACAGCTGCAGCATCGCTGGGCTTCAAACCAGAGAGCGCCTCGGGAATGGGGAGAGTGGTAACATCATGGATTTCCGCAGTAATCCTCTGGTATGGGGATGGGGATAAACTTTACGGTACTCCCACCGGTACAGTAATGAGATATCTATTAACACTGCAGGAATGGGCTCCTGAGTGCAACCATCTAAGCATTGGCCATGTCATCAGGAGATCGCAAGTTCAATCCCTGGTGATACTACAGCCCCCCGTGGCCGGGAGTCCAAGAGAACACAATTGGCCTCACTCTCTTGGGGGGGGCGTAGGATGGAAGTCGTCTCAGAGGAAGACTGTGCTAGCCTTCGCCCTCCTAGCATTGGTAGTATCATGTGACTGGGGAGTCCTAACTAGTGGGCTGAATTGGAGATGACTAAATTGGGGAGAAATTGGGGAAGAAATCCAAAACACTACAGGAATGGAGCAGTTTTTTTTCTTTTTACAGCAGCTAAGATCAATTCATTCCGTATGCTTAACCATCCTGACAGACCGATCTCATTCTTATATTAATCTGATACCTTACTTTCTTTTGTTGCTATCAAAGAGTTTAACAATCCTGCGTTACCTTCACCCGTAGTTTTTTTTTATTTTGAATGTCGCACTCCAGATGCGTTCGGACGACATAGTGAGGGATCCAACGGTCTGACCGACAGGATGCTCTTTTCTACCCATTTCAAACACCAAAAACAACTTCAAAACACAGACATTCCTCTACAAACCAATCAGTGTCTAGTACAGGGGGTCCAGGCCATGCAGGTGATGACAACAGGACGTAGGTGTGTCATGCAAAGTTCTTTAGTGAAACCAAAACTAACCTGATCAAATGTATACAGTGTAACCAAAAACCACCAACCTTTCAGATGTGAAAATCCCCTTAAAGTAAAAAAACAACAACCTTTACAGATTTCTCTTTGGAGGAACAGTGGGAAGATATGTTGGCCCCCGAAGTCACTCAAATTACTATGTTTTAAAATGTTTAATACACTGTGAAAATTCTTTTAACTTCGAAAAGTAATGTAGCAGTATGAGGTGTCTATGGATTCACCCTAACAATCAGGAGATTGTGAATCTGAATCCCTTCAATCTCCTAGCTAACTTAGTACAGGGTTCCAATCGACTAACTGGTGCTCTGCTATCACAAGTATACACAAGTATATATATATATATTGTTCTGTGGTGCTTTGAGCTGCACCTTACTGGGCGACACTAATGCTAGTGTAGTTATCTGACTACAAATTCGACATACTGTACAGTACAGGCTCAGTTTCAGTAACTGATGCTCAAAAAACACCCATTTAGAGGATAAAGAATCTGAGAGCCAGCCGAGAGAGTGACAGACAGAATCAAATGTGTTTTGTGGTGGGTGCTTAGCAGTTAGCCACTCTTTTGTGTAGTTTTCTTCGGTATTTCCTGGTTTCCATCTGGTTAACAGATGGAAAAAGAAACCACAAAACCACAAAGTCTCACGAGTCCACAGAATGACACAGTACAGCCCTGAGAACTATTTGGCTCGACAGTGGAAAATCACTAATAAAATCTGACTAAAACAGAAAAAAACAGTTCTCAAACAGGCTGAAATAACACGCAAAACATAGTCTTTCAGCTCGTTCTGGCTACTGCACTTGCGTATTTCCAAAAAGAGGCAGGCTTTTCCTGTTTGCAGCTTGAACAGCAAGCTGATGGACTATTCTTACTGAAGAGCAAGACTTACTCTTCGAACAGACGCCATGTTAAGCGTTCCGAGCTTTCCCATTCATCTTTCACCCACTGACTGTGTCCTTTATAACGAATGTGGTGGGAAAATCATATCTGGTGGAGATCTGTGCAAACCATAGGAACCAGAACAAGCTAAAAATCATGTTTTCTGCATGTTATTTGAGCGAAACGCTACAAAGTATCTATGTTGTTTTAGTCAGATTTTTCAGTGATTTCAAATACATATTTTAAACGTTACTACACCTTCTGGTTTCAGTTTTACATGTCTCGCCCCATTCAGAGAGAGAGGACTTTCCTATAAACACTTTGACTGCACTCACTTCAGACAGCAAAGTAGACGATTTGGGTATACAAAGTAATTTAAAATCTAAATGAGATGTTCTGACATTTTCTACTCTTTTCTGGAGTAAAGGCGGCGCAAAAATCGAGTAGCCACTCCCATGTCTGTCATTCATACCAAGTTTTCTTCTCTCATGCGAATCGGTCAGAAGCATTACAGACATCCTGTGACAAACTAGCATTATCCACCTCCTCACCGAAAAATAAGCCTGTCCAAATAGGACTTAAAGAGTAACTACACCCCACTATTTTCAGCTAACTCCACCCCTGGCTCAACTTTGAAAAATGTTAAAAAAATAGGAGGGGCACGGTGGGAGGGGCACTGTAGTGATCTGCGGGTTTGGAAGTGGGGCTGCAAGGGAAAACAGATGGGCTGGGCTGCTATGAGAGTGACAGAATCAAACGGCACTTGTACAACCGAGAGATCTTACGAGGTTGACGATCACTACCATCCCAATCTTCAAAGAGAGAAGGTGTTTCTGATCAGGCAGTGCCTCTTGAGCCTTACCAGTATGAGCTGCTAACTCAAGCCGCCAAAAAGTTGCCCCTCAAATTCACGTTCTTCTTCATAAATCTAATCTTCGGGCGCCACACTCACTGAACAGAAATCAACGGCAAGCAGCACTGGAATATGAAAAGTGACAAAGAAAGTTTGAGAAAGGCTGTCGGACGAAAGGTTGACACAGCCGGTAACAACAACAATTTAACCTTAACTTTCTCTGTACCATTTCGCTTTCCCGAGTTCCAGTGCTGCTTGTTGTTGATTTCTGTTGAGTGAGTCACGCACCTGAGGGTTTGATTTGTGAAGGAAAATGTGAATCAGATGCAAAGCCATCAGATATATGAAGACTCCTTCACGTTACCTCATCATACGTTAAACATTATCAATAAACATACTAATCATAATACCTTTATTTCAAACTAAGCTCAGATTGAGTTATTTACAGTTGTTACAGACATCTGCCATACTGCGGCCTTGTGAGATGGTGCTGGGGGTATTTAGTTCAGCACGTGAGTTTGGTTATCTCCTCCTATGCTTTCATATTTATGAGTGCTGCATGAGTAGGGCGTCATCAGGGGGACACTGGTGGAATAATATGCATACTGTGACGTGTCATAGTACCTCATCCCCGCCTATAGCAGAGTTGAACCAGAGGGGCGCTGCAGAGGTAGAACTGACCACGATAAAAATGATATTTTTACAGTTTGGAAGTATGTGTTCACATTTCAAGCAAGCCTGGTGTATATTATTATTGCAGAGCAGTGTATTTCACTGTTATTGGAAAAAGGGTCTTAGTTACTCTTTAAGAGCAGAAAAAACCCAAAGGGGGAATTGTGTAGATGGAAAAAGTCCCCGCTACTAGCGGAGAAAGTGTGTAAAATTTAATTCTGTATTGTTTACTTGAAAGGAAACCCCATTAATGTATCATGATTAGATGTAAACAAGGTCATTCAGAGTGGTTTGGTTTGAAATGCTCCGTTCCAGAGAAACTTACCAAGCCAGAATTGTTCACAGTGGTGGTGATAGGAACCAGACGTCCACCTCTAAAAGCTCCCTCACAGAAATGTTTTACATGAAATGGTTATGAATTCACTGCCTGATGTCTGAGACACTGTTTTTTTGGTTGTTTTATGATAAAGTTCTGGCGTAAAATGAGTTTGAATCCATTTATTTTAATCTATTCATGGTGGACGAATACATGGAGGGCACTCCGAGGCAAAATAGTCCCCAAAGAAAAATACTATTTCAGATTTTCCACTATTTTCCCCCCATCATCAACTTTCCATATAAAACTCAGAAGACACGTGTAGGTTCACTGGTGGTTTTGGATAGTAAATAAAATGTCTATATTTGTGTTGTAGTCATGGTGACCCCTGGTTCCTATCACCACCGCTGTAAATAAATCTGAACCATCTCACACTAAACCACTCTGAATGACCGTTTACATGTCAAGGACTGAATTATTTTAAAAATTTTGAAAAACTGGTGGAATTCCCCTTTAAGTCAAGAAAAACAGTGTAATCAGTTACCTCATAGTTTTAAATTGTGCTAACTTGTCTCTTTTTTGCAGTATACTGCATTTTAAACTAAATAAACCTTACACATACATTTTATCATACATTTTAATTCACAAAATACACTCTCATTACGACTTACTTTAAGAATAAATGAAAATATAAGTTACCTCAGCTTGGCTCTTAAGGCTTATCCGGGTTGTAACCAGTCTCAGCCGGTTGTAACGAGCCGGGGCTGTGAGAGAAAGAAAAAATAACATTTAAATTGACGCTTATTAACAGCATTTGGTTTAACCTGAGTTCAAACGAACAATTTCAACACCTTATTGTCGTTATTTTGACTCAAATCTACTTTCATTAAATTATCTTAATCCTCTGTCGTCTAATTTTAACGTTAGCAAACTGGTTTACTGTTCGCAAGCTTCTTGTTCGAATTTTCCCATTCCACCTTAAATGTTACAGCCCTGGGCGCCAGAATGTAACTTCTGCACCATTTAAGGTGGAACGGGCAAGTTCGAATAAGAAGCTTACCTTCTTACTTCTTACGTCTTACCTCACCATATATCACATTTCTAAGACTAATTATAGACCATTCTCAGATATCACCAGGTTTTTATGTATTCTCTCATTATTAGATGATACTTTGTAGCCGACGTTTAGATTTAAATTATCTGGTTTTCTCGCAGGCTGCAGGTTTAGTTCTGCCAACGTACACAAAAAAATTCTGGAATTTTCTGGTTAAATTGGCCACGCCCCCAGTCGGCAGCGGAGGTGGGATTAAGATCAATTCTGTAAAGCTTAACCCTTTGTCTGCTGAAAAGATTTAAACGCAAATTTGCTTTCTTACTCGCATGAAATGTGGGTTACAT
This sequence comes from Colossoma macropomum, assembly GCF_904425465.1. Taxonomy (NCBI): domain Eukaryota; kingdom Metazoa; phylum Chordata; class Actinopteri; order Characiformes; family Serrasalmidae; genus Colossoma; species Colossoma macropomum. The sequence continues at coordinate 14,142,731 of NW_023494803.1, forward strand.
ACAGATGAGCTAACACTGCTGCGCACTGACCCGACATCGTGAGACTGATCCCACCGAAATAACGTACACAACCTTGCACGCTTTGTACTGTGTGGTAGCTAAGAAGCTTCCGCAGTTTTAGTAATTCAGAAGATCCAGCAGAAAATGCATACAGGACCAAGCTGGCAAATATTTTTTTCTCGTAGAGTACGTTTGCTTAGGTGTTGTGTTTTAGGTCATTTTCTGCAGTTTCTTATTAAGTTGAATGGGATTTTTTTACCAGCATTCAGTTAAACGTGTATAATCTCAGTATAGTAAAAACACATTTGTGGGTGGAGCTTAGAGAGAGCAATAATACACTTTTAGAACGAACCTATTAAGTAGGCGTTTCTGAAAAAGTGGCAAGTTAGAGGAAGTACAAAGTAGGTGTTTCTAATTAAGTGGCCAGTGAGTGGAAGCACAATTTGGTTTTTCTAAAAAGTGGCCAGTTAGTGGGAGTACATAGTAGGTGTTTCTAAAACAGTGGCCAGTGAGTGGAAATACAAGGTAGATGTTTATAATAAACTGGCCAGTTAGTGGAAGTACAAGGTAGGTGTTTCTGATAAAGTGGCCAGTTAGTGGAAGTCACAAGGTAGGTGTTTCTAATAAAGTGGCCAGTACACGTAGAGAGAGTGAATAAGCCCATTATTTGGTATGAGTTAAAAACAGTAAAATGGGGGAGGAGGTGGTAGGAGGGTATGAGTGGGTTTGAGCAGAAAGGAACCAACTGGTTCAATTAAAAAGAACGAAAAAAAAATCTGTCAGGTGCTGTGCGTTCTTCCCCAGTGCAATTAAACCAATCCGCTTTATCTATGCTCAAATTAATTTTAATATTTAAACAGCCACCATGAGAGTTATGAACTGGGGAAAATTAGAATATGCTTAATTAAATATTGATAGTTATAAATAAACAGTCACTAATTTGGTCCACTGCCGTTATGAGTTTTTTTCCATGAGGAAAGAAGGTTCATCTGAATTTCGTCTCATCTCATTAGTTAAACAAATGTTGAACTGGAGAGAGTGAGAGAGAGAAAGAGAGAGAGAGAGAGAGAGAAGAACAGAAAGAGGGAGAGAAAGTGAGAAGGAGAGAGGACGGGGAGCAGAAATAAAGGAGTGTGAGGAGCTTCTGTCTTTATTAAGTGACTTAATAATTAAGTGACACTCATATTGAGATTCAATATGATGTTCAGATACATGATTACAGACAGGTACATACAGAATATGGACAGACAGACAGACAGACAGATAGATAGATAGATAGATAGATAGATAGACAGATAGAGATAGATAGACAGAGATAGATATATAAAATAGATAGACAGATGGATAGATAGATAGATAGATAGATAGATAGATAGAGATAGGTAGGTAGTACTTTATAAATCCCAAAAGGAATTTGTTGTTACATAGCACGACAGAAAATTCAAAACGGGCTAATTTTGCGGCTGGTTGAAGAGTGATCAGTATATTTTGAATATATATCAACACTTACATACTACTTTTACATACTAATTACACACTTTTAGGTTGAAATGTCCAGGTTTCCAGTGTATGGGCCCTTTAACACAGTATAAATGGAGCTGCCTCTCTGCTCTCAGACTGAAACTCACTTCAGACTCATAAATTCACAGGAGCATGTGTGTGTGTGTATGTGTGTGTGTCAGGCTGAGCAGTGGAACATGACAGTTCTCCGACAGCGCTGGTACACCGCTGCTGTTTGGAATTCATATATATATATATATATATATATATATATATATATATATATATATACATATATATTTATATCTCTGAAGTGTATACGGCTATGAAAGGATAAGACACATATATAAATAAAATCAAAGCGCCTGGTCGCCGCAGCTCTTCAGACTGTCTGAGTGTGTGTGGGGGTGTTTGGGGCCTGTGCTGATGCCCCCCTCTCTCTCTCTCTCTCTCTCTCTCTCTCTCTCTCTCTCTCTCTCTCTCTCTCTCCCTCTCTGTCTCTGTAGTCCAGCAGGTGCTGATGCATGAATACTGCGTGTCTGTCACTTCCTTTTCTATCAGAGCTGTGTCAGCTGTGAACACATCAGTACGGTCATCTTCTGTTTGTACGTGTTTACTCCTGTACGCTCTCGCTCCTCCAGTGTTCTTCCGCAGTGGGAGGGCCGTAGGGATGCTTTACACTTTATTAGTTCATCCAGCCTGGTTGTTTACAGAAAATCGGGATTTAGAAGTCAACATAAATATTGGCAATACTGAATAACTTCAGTGGGGAACCCTCAAAGGAGGCCTCATGGTTTTTGCAAAATAAAAATATACGTCTATAAATAATAAAAACTTGTCATCATGCTTGTTGTATTTAAACTCTGTAAGTATTGTAGTAATACTCATTGTAATGTTTTGGTTGAAAAAAAAAGGTTAAAATGTTAACATGCACAAATAAAAAAAATAATCTAATCAGGATTGTTCTCTCTGTGGTATCTACATAGATACAGCTGACCAAACTCTCCCATTGGTTAGGACTTCAGGAGCTGGACAGAAGGCCTTACACACTAGATTAACTACCAGTGTAATTAGGAAGAGACAGAGAAATAAACTAGTCATGCCTGGGACCAATTTAAAAGAAAAACATCACTTGTCCGTCACAATGTTCTAGATACGTTACTGACTGTGAATATGAGTCATAGTCCAAGCTGGTTCCGGTTAGTTGTTAGGAAAGTAAAACAGCGGCGGCAGCTCTATGCAGAACTCGTTACTGTAAGAGTCACTGATACATACAAGCTTAGATATATGATAATGTCTGTTAAAAGCTGTGTCTGTGTTTTAGCAGTCATGTGAATCATTGTTAGCTTAGCGTTAACACACTACTAGAATCTAATAGGGGCAATAGCAGGACTTAACGTTATTCTAGAGGTGTTTTTGTCCTTGTTTTTGAATATGTTTTAACGTTTATTGCCCAAACTAAAGGCCCAGATCTAAATGAAACTGTTTGCCGCAGGATAACTCGTATCAGCGATGGAAGCAGCTCATTTTAAGTAGTGATGAATAAAAACAAACAGACAGTATATATTAGGATATATTTTTCCCGTGATTCCTGTAATGCCCATTCGGATGATTACACTTTTTTAATTATCAAATGTATCTAATAGTAGTTGCAACACTGCTCTCATAACTCTGATAATTACCCCAAAATTCTATTACATCACTGCAGCGCTACCTGCATTATCCACCTAGAATTAAGCTATTTGCTGTTATGATGTAATGCTGATTTGTCCTATATGTAAAAATATATAGATTATATGTAGATCCTGCTGACATATTGGTAGGATATCTGGAAAAAAAAACAACAATGCCAATGTGACCATTACAAATTCATAACCAGTAAGTCAACATGTTGCAATGAAAGCATGAACATATTTGCCTGAGGTTTACCTGAACTTTGGGAACAATAGGTGAGTTTACCTGAACTCAGTGAACAATAGGTGAGTTTACCTGAACTCTGTGAACCTATAGGTGAGTTTACCTGAACTTAATAAACCACAGGTGAGTTTATCTGAACTCTGTGAACCACAAGTGAGTTTACCTGAACTCTGTGAACCATAGGTGAGTTTATCTGAACTCTGTGAACCATAGGTGAGTTTATCTGAACTCTGTGAACCGTAAGTGAGTTTACCTGAACTCTGTGAACCATAGGGGAGTTTACCTGAACTCTGTGAACCATAAGTGAGTTTACCTGAACTCAGTGAACTATAGGTGAGTTTAACTGATCTCAGTGAACCTATAGGCGAGTTTACCCGAACTATGTGAACCATACATGAATTTACCTGAAGTCTGTGAACCAAAGGTGAACTGTAGGAACCACAGGTGAGTTTACATGAACTCTTTGAACAACAAATGAGTTTACATGAACTTTGTGACTCACTGTTAGGTTTGAACTAACTCTAGTAAGAGTAAGAAAGCGAGTAAGAAAGCATGAACTCTAGGAACTATAGATGAGTTTACCTAATTTCTAGGAACCACAGGTGAGTTTACCTGAACACTAGGAACCATATATGTATATGTGTATGACTGTACAGTAAAAGTAACAGCAAGCACAATTACTATCAGGCGATCTTTAATTCTTAGAAGTCATGGTTATGGTCAGTTATAGCAAAATGCTCTAATTTTCTATGAATAATAGAAGATATTTTATTAAGATTTGAATTTGATCTGAAAGACAAAAATGTCCTTTACATTTTTTAACTTTGTGACAAACAGAAAAAGTAATTAGAAAATTGAAGGATGAATTGTCATTACATATGTAATTATGTGATCACATTTAAATAACTATGTAATATAAATCCTGTGTGTGGCAAAACAACAATAATTACTCACTTCTAAAGGGTCAAGTAATCTGGTTAACCTGTGTGGCTTCCCAGCATGATGAAGCTTAGCCCAGGATTAACTCTGATCTGCACTGAAGAGGCCAGTGGATCTTTCTAATCCATGAATTGCCCACTCACTCTGTGGCTCTTTGTCTTCTGCTCTTGGCTCGGATCTGTTCTGGATTTCCAATGAGGAAGATGGCAGGATATCTGGAGAGGAAGAAAAAAGGAGGCACTCAGAGAGACTGCAGTTCATACAGAGCTCCATTCAGGACGTCACAATAGGGCTTTCATTCTCCCACATATGCTTTTATCATTCAAACGCTCCGCATGGCCAGAGAATGCTTTCGCCTGTTGATGGGTCAGCAGCTGAAAAGCAACAAGAAAAGAACTTCTATTTATGAAATACTTATTATCCTGAAACAGCTTAGGGCCCTCCGGCTAGTCTGTAAGAGCAGCCGTAAAGTGGCTACGAGTGCACTCCTTTTGTAAATGTCGATATTTTTAAGTTTTGGAATGATGAAAGGGGCTTTTAGCTTTAGGCATTAGTCTATTAAGAGATTCCTCTGCTTCTACAACAAGAGCTCTACATTTGGTTCAGTGGATTAGATGGTTGTGTCATTAATCTTAGACTGCAATAATGGGGTGTCCCACTGTTTATTGCAGGCTAAAATGGCTAAACTAAGTGGTTTCCCTAAAACCTGAAACATAAAATTGTGAAAAAAGGGTTATTTGAAGCGATGTTATAGAAAGATTACTTTCAATTCCCTTTAAAAATGGAATGGTTTCAATTAGAAATGTGCATTTTCTGCAGAAAATGTAGTGATTGTGCAGCTTAATCAATTCCCAGATGGTTGCCAGACAGTTACCATGGTGGTTGCTAAGGTGCTACAAACCGGTTGCTATGGTATCCCAAGTGAATGCTTGGATGTTGCTTGCTGGTTGCTATGGCATCCCAGGTGGTTGCTAGGGTGTTGGAGATACCGCTATTGGAAGACCAAAATCAATATTCAGATATTCTTTATGGGAAGAAACAAGGCTAACAATTCAATGAAATGGTAATTTTGGGCTGGGCAATATGACAACGTTTATTGTTATCATGATAAAATATGTCACAATACAAATATGTTTTTTCTGAACATATCATGGATTTCGTCAGTACTTGTAGAAACTGCAAGTTTAATTATAAAGTGCACAAAATTAGTCCCTTTTAACTGGATTTAGTGCCAAATACTGAATAAAAATCATTGTGTTCACAATTTTTTATTACTTTTTTTAATGTACCACTGCTGGTTCCTTTTTCTCTGTTCCAACTGATCAGATGTCTGAAAAAAATTAACATTGTGACATATCGTGTATCATAAAAATTCCTTGATGTATTGCACTGTAATATGTGTTGGTGTTTATATGTTTATATATTATACTTTGCTACTATAAGCCCCAAACGTGAGTGCACAAAGGATGTTTTGTTAAAGAAGTAACAGAAAAGGCTTAAATTAGCTTTTTATTCTGAGCTTCTTTAGCACGGCCTGCTCTGGCACGGCTTTTCGCTAACTTTGCTAACTATGCTAACTATGCTAGCTGGAGTTAGCTAGGTCAAGAAACAAAAGATATTTTCACCAACTAACATCGTCCATTAAGTAAAAAAGACCTTGTGTAGATGACAAGTCCTCATCAGCGACTGACATACTGATTAGCTCTGGTGTTAGTGTTAGCGCATTAGCTCATCTGACGAGGCAGCTTCTGTTACGCATCCAATGCAAAAGCCTACCAAAAAATAGAGGCTACTTTTGAGTGTTTTTTAAATATATTCCTCTGTGTGCTGCTAAAGTTTTGTGCTACTGAACTTTTGCCACCTTACAGCAATGCTATCAGTTAAAACGTTAAGCCTACAAGTTAGCAATTTGGCCTCAAAACCCTTAAAAGAACTAAAGGTGGTTCTTCTGTGGTATCTCTCCAAAGAACATTTTTTGGCCAGTGTACACGTTTGCACTTTGGTAGAATTGTGACTAGGGTTCAGAATGCTATGTTCAAAATGAACTCCAAAGCATGCAACCAAGCATTTAGAAAAACATCATATAAATGCATGAAAACTTGTTGATGCTTAGGTGATTTTACACCAGGTGGCAGACACTTCTTAAGAATTATGAAACATGTACACCATATGCCAAATGTCTAGGGGCACCAAGCATTTCGAAATGCTTTTAAAACAAAATTATCACATTTCTTTGTCTGGCTACATTAAATTTAACCATACTAAACAGATCTTTGCAGAAAAAAAAATGTGAAACTGAAGGAGGCACTTTCCATGAACAGAGCTCAATTTATGTCCCGTTACCTTAAAAGAATGATTATTTCCTGTATGTTTATTTATTTTACCAAAAAATAGTCATTTTAACCTGTGTCTCGCAACCCTGATACCCAAATCTGCTCCCCCTCGTAAAAAAATGGAATGGTCCATTTATTATGATATAAACAGAAATTTGCATCATCTTGTTTTCTGACTCTGGAGCAGTGGAAACGTATTCTGTGGAGTGACGAATCATGCTTCTGTATGTGGCAGTCTGGCCTTGGCGAATGCCAGGAGAACGTGACCTGCCTGACTGCATTGTGCCATCTGTAAAGTTTGGTGGAGGAGGGATAATGATATGGGGTTGTTTTTCAGGGGTTGGCCTAGAAACCTTAGTTCCAAGGGAAATCTTAATGCTTCAGCAGACCAAGACATTTTGGACAATTGTACGCTTCCAACTTTGTGGGAGCAGTTTGGGGAAGAACCTTTTCTGTTCCAGCATGACTGAGCCCCAGTTTACAAAGCAAGGTCCATAAAGGCATGGCTGAGTGAGTTTGGTGTGGAAGAACTTGACTGGCCCTTACAGAGCCCTGACCTCAACCCTATGAACTCTCGTACAACATCAGTGCCTGTGTAGTTAGCACGTAGCATGTGAACCCAGTCGAGCTAACCACTCCTGAATGCTGCTTATTTTAGGCTAAGTTCACAACACTTATGTTAAATGAAAATGAAATTCAGTAGTTTGAAATGAAGATTTCATTGAAAACATTTTGATTAAAACAGTTCGTCAGGTTTCACTTCTATGTTATAGACTTTACATGTTTTATTACTGCAATAATATCAGCTTAATGAGGAGTGTGATCTCTGCGTTCAATCCTATTGTTCATTTTTTTGGGTGAAAATTGTCTTAAAACATTTAATTTAGTAGGTTATGTCACCAGAAATGTCAATTTGGTAACGTCATTAGTTAAAATTCCTAATACGAGAATACACTATTACATACTATACTACACTATTTTAGATGTGAAAGAAAAAAAGTAATTGCTTTGAAGTAATACATCTAAGAAATATAGAAAACACAAGAAAACTTTTTTTATTTATTTAAAAAGTTCAAAAAGCATTTCATGAATATATGCATTTCTGTCTCAACAATAATAAATTAACACAGGCTTTCAAATTAACACAGGCTTTACATCTCCCTAAAAATCGTGCAGCAGGGTTGCAAAAAATGCTGTGGGCTACATTTCAGGAAAAACAGCTCATATAGTGTCTGATTCGACAGCCTGAGATGGGAAAGTAACATTTTCTGAAGGTTAAGCGCTTTGATTATTACTTTGTCAAAGAAAAAAGTACATTTTTAAAGAGTTTCAAGGCCTAAAGTGAACGCTATTCACAGAAAATGCCAAGAACAGCTACTAAAAGTCTTACCTTGGGAATAAAGCCAAAGGCCACGGTCATTTTCTCCCCTCGTTGTGATGCTACGTATCAGCACTCAAACCTTTGAGGTGTTTAAAGCACCTTTGGGCCAAAAGGGTTTAAAGATGAGCTTTTAGTAACAGTTTGGAAAAAACAGTCAAATCATTATTTAAAAGCTGCTCTTCATACCAAGAAGACACTAGAAGGACACTTTTTAACACTTTTGCAGTTATGGTGCATTCTGAAATTATTCAGCTCCTTAACTTTATCACCATTTTTTACATTACAGTTTTACTCTAAAATGGATTTATTATGGTTTATTATGGTTTTATTAATAAATTGAAATACAGCATAAATGACTGTTCAGTATTCTTTTCTATGATATTTTGAAAGGGTGCGTCCCGTTTCCATGGTCATTCCCACTCCTGCCCGCTCACACAAGATATCATCCCGCTCCCGCAGAAACTCAGAATCATTTGTCCCGGTCCCACCCGTGTGTTTCCGTCAAGGCGAACTGACATCCAATATCTTTTGTGTATTCACATACACATTATTCTCTGCTGAAATAACACGGCAGTCACGGTCATCAGGCTCACTGTTAGTAACTTCACCAAACGCCATATATTCACCATTTAAACACAAAGCAGGATTTAAACCACAGAGCGGTTATTTTTGGTGTTTTGCTGGGCAGCTGTGGCCGTCATCTTCGTCGTCTCTGTGAGCTACAAGAATATACGTGTTGTTCACGTGATCAGCTGCTTCACAGCTCTTTAGAATGACTTCATTAATTTTAACTGTTTTACTACAATCATTTAATATTATATATATATATATATATATATATATATATATATATATATATATATATATATATATGATGTAGTCATTGTTATACTTTATTTCGGCTGTTCATTAATTTGCAGGATTTCTCTTCATGCATGTTTCGTCCTGCTCCTGCCTACAGTGGGCTGGTTACCCGTCCGCTCCTGCACACAACACTGAAAATTAGTCCCACCACGCAAAATATTGTAGTGGGTCCTGTGGGTTCAGCAAGAATCCTATGGGAGTGCAGACCTCTACTCCACACTCCAAACAAATAAGTGGCAGCATATCATCAGAAAGACTAAGAAAGTCTGGAAGACTAAGAAAACTCTCAGACAGAACTGCTCATGTGCTGGCAGAAAGCAAAACCCCCACATGACAGCAAAGGACCTGCAGGAAGGTTTAGCTGATATAGCAGTGGTGATGCTCTGCTCTGCTGCACAGCGTTACTTGCACAAACACGATCTGCATGGAGGCCATCGGAAGTCAATGTCTGAAGTAAGCAAAACAACATCGAGATAAGCCAGAGGCATTTTTGAAACAAGTGATGAAGTAAAAATGGACCTACATTGGCCACAATCACCATAGGTATGTTTGGAGAAAAAAAGAGCAGCATTTGATGAAAGGACCACCGTGCCAACTGTTAAGCATGGGGGTGGATCTGGATGCTTTGGGGTTGTATGGTGGCCATTGGCACAAGAACACTGCACAGATAGATGAAGAACAGATTCTACTAAATATCATCAAATTCTGGAAGCGAGTGTGACAGTCAGTCAAGAAACTGAATCTATAAGTGTCCGTCTGCTTTTCTATGCATTTGCAACAGTAGGAATTAGCATAACATAAATGGGGCTGTTTAGATACTGTACTATTAAGTCAACTTTAAAGTCAAAAAACATCAAGCAGCTGTAGTGAAGGTGACTTTCTCATGGACAATCAAACACTGATGCAAGCTATTTAAATCAGAAACAAGTAGGCTAGTCCATTTTACCCCGCTAGTTATGAATCTGTGACAGCCTTTCAACCGCTTTTGTTTTTTCAAACGCAAACCGCTTACATCTGCAACTTTCGTTGCCAAGAACATTCTCGGCTAAACAATAAATGACCCCGACTTCAAAAAAAAAAAAAGAAAAGAAAAAAATGTCAACAGAAACTCATTCATCAGATCTTAATCGCGCCCCCTTTTGTTCATGTGATCAGATCGAATTCAAAGTAGCGTTAATTGAACATTCATTTTCTTTTGCTCATCACCATCAAGTTTCTTTCTTTCCTCACTGCTGCCGTTTCAGCAGCCTTGATGACAAGACCAGCTCTTTAAATACAACAGACTTCCTCCTCTGTGCTTGAGAGAGAGAGAGAGAGAGAGAGGGAGGAATACCTGTCACACGTGCCGCAGTGATTCTGAATAGCTGCAATCAGCGCCTTATTCATCTGAGTTGGAGCGTTTTCTTTTTTTTTTCTTTTTCTCTTTTCTCCCGGCCTCATGGCCTGAAAGCGGCAAGCTGTAATTACCACACGAACTGGCAGGAAGCGATGCAATAATTTCACCCAATTTAGGCAGCAGCCTGCAATTCTGCTCCCTTTAGCTTTATGTTAATGCATCAGAGCAGAACATGCACTTCAAGTAAATGCCTAGCCTCTCTCTCACACACAGTCTTAACCATGGTGTAGCGCTCTGATTGCCCTTTTTAAGGGCTATAATCAAGTTTCTTTTCATCGGGAGTCCTGTTTTTTTCTTCTTGTGCTATACAAGTTGCTGTAGACATCTTTTTTCCCCCTGACAGCACACTAGATAAACACATAAAGCTAGCTAGCCAATCTCAGCTGTAAATGTGCAAAAGAGAGGGCTGTTTTGCTTCTGAGTTGCTAAGCTAACTTTTTCAGGGCCTTTAGTAATCCCTATCTGAGGTGACTATTAGAGCTTCAGGGCCTTTAGTAATCCCTATCTGAGGTGACTATTAGAGCTTCAGGGCCTTTAGTAATCCATATGTGTAGTGACTATTAGAGCTAGGCCTTCAATCCAGGCCATAAATGTCAAAATTTAGTTGAAAAACAAGAAAACTCTACTTCTATAACAATGCCAATTAGTGACTGCGCATTGCAAAGCAGTACACAACACTATTATTATCTGATTTATACTCTTCTTCTTCCCATTTCTTACTTTTCTAACTTTTTGTCCACTATCTCGTCCCACAATTTTTGAGATATCAACACTCCAGATCATTATGTATGATCTGGAATGGTGTGCTTGTACATGGACGTATGGCTTTCATACAGTTAGCAATAAATAATAATATTTTCCCCATAGGAATGAATGAGGTGCAAAGGTTTGTGCTCCCAGCTATTATTACAACGAGAGAAGTCCATTAGTAACACCCCACCGTATTAACCATGTAGGATACCATAGCAACCACCAGCAACCACCTGGGACAACTTAGCAACCGGCTAGCAATACCCTGTCAACCACCTGGGATTCCATAGCAACCTCATAACAACAGCCATTTGGGATACCACAGCAACCACCAAGCAACACCCTAGCGACCACCTGGGATACCATAGCAACCACATAGAAACACCCAAACAACCATTTTAGAAGCCATAGCAACCACCTAGCAACACCCTAGCAACCACCTTGGATACGATAGCAACCGCATAGCAATGTTTAAGCTAGCTTTAAGCTGCGCAATGACTGCATTTTCTTCAGGAAATACACTTCTCTAGCTTCTGTTATGAGATTTCTAATAGTATGTTAGCATTAAGCTAATGGTGCTGCACATTAACATTTTGTGGCTGTTCGATATTTGAAGCTTGTAAAGGTCATTCTATGTATTTTATCTGAGTCCTGTAATAGACATTATCATATCTCTAAGCTAATATGTGTCAGTGTTAGAGTCACTATCTCAGTAAAGAGTTCTGACATGGAGCTTCAGCTGCTGTTTTACATTCCTAACAACTAACCGGAACCTGCTTAGGCTACTGCTCGTATTCACTGTTAGTGACATATCTAGAACCTCCAGAAAGACTACAGTGATGTTTTTGTCTCACAAAATCACTTTAATTATGTGGTTATGGCTTTATCAGAAAAAGTAGTTTCCCACCAGAAAAGACCACATCCTTTGAAACTGGATGAAGACAGGTACATGTAAATTTTCAATTTCAGTTGAGCTCAATTTTTAATTGACTTGCACTTTATTGTTACTGCACTTTGTTTTTAGTATTGCACATTAAATGAGGTAATATGAAGGACACTTAAGCTCTGTTTTTAATTTCTCTTTTATGTTTTTATATTTGTTTTATGTGTTTTGCTTTCATGTACTTCTTTTCAAATGTTAGTGCCCTAGATTAAATATTGCACTTTGTATCTTTTTTGATCTTTTATCAACTTTATTTTTTAATTTGCTTAAACTCTTCTTTAAAGGGTCTCCATATAACATGATACTCATACGTTTCGTATCAAAATGCTTCATTATCTTCATCACTACTATCCAAAACCGCTGCAGCAACTTCAGCAGCTGTAAACTCTCTGCCTGCCATTTCACACGTGTCTCTGATGTGGACTGAATGAAGAATGAAGGGTTTCTGGCGTGATGGTCAGTCCTTAGTGATTTCCTGAGTGTCCATTGGTCAGTTTCACACAGAATGTAGACGGACACACGAATCCACCAGTTCCACACAGTGAGAGGCAGATGACGTGTATCTCTTTGACAAGCAGGCACGTTTGTGGACCCCAGAAGGTTAAACAGCATTTTATATCTTCTTGGTTTGTGTTCAAAAACACCCAAGAATAGGCCATAACTGAGGCCAGTTAGCTATCCAACAACTTACTACAATATTTGCAAAGTTTAAATGTGGCAAGCATAATAATTCTATTAAAGAAAAAAGAAATTGGGTGCCAGAAAGCTCTCGATCTTTTCTGAAGGCTTAGAAGGAGGGTTCCTCACAGTGTATTTCTTCTGGGTCTTCGTAGGAGCACAGTGATCCACACTTAACCACGGTGTAGCGCTCTGAAAGGTATAATCAAGTTTCATTTTATCAGGAGGCTTGTTTTCGTTTTGTTTTTTTGTGCTATACAAGTTTCTGTACATGTGACTTTGTTCTCTTGTTATAGCACAATATAAACACTTAATTGACTAACCCATACACATGCAAAGGAGTGGGTTGTTTTGCTTGTTGTTGGGTTGCTAAGCTAACTTCTTGTGCTTTATTTGCAAAAGTCTTTGAGCGTTAATGGTCCTATATATATTTATTGTTCATACTAAAGAACCCTTGAAGAACATTGGGCCTCACTCTTCAATATCTTCCTAAGTTTGTTCTTAAGTGTGTTCTTGAGAAAGGTCCTAAGAAAAAGTCAGATTCATGACATGTTCTTAAAGTGCAGAACTGTTCTCACCTTTGTGCTCTTGAGTGTGTGTAGATTCTGTTCTTACTTAAGAACAAACCCCAAATAAGAAACCTTTGGTGAACGCCAGAATCCTCGTCAAGACTGCGTAAGTGGGTTTTAAGGAGAAAATTCTTCTTAGGAACGGTTGGTGCATGAGGCCCAATCTTTTTAATAGTGTAGACGTTGTGTTTACTTCTTTTTTACATCACAAATCAATAAAATATGTAATGTCCAAACTTTTGCATACAAATGTATATGCTTATCATAGTATAACTGAATCCTGGCAGTTCTGGAAATTTTACACCTGATCGTTTCAATAGTCTGCAAACATTCTTTTACACTTCAGTACTGCTGTGTGTGAGAGAGAACATCAAATACTAACACTTACCCAGATCACCTCTGGAGTCCTGACCCTGTTGGCCCCTGACATTCCTCAGGAACTCGCACAATGAAGCTCTTTTTGAGAGGAAGGAGCAGAAAAACAGAGAATATAGATCTACATGATGTTGAAGGCCAAAGGTCAGAGCAAAGCAGAGTTCAGCATGACCAGAAAAACAGAAAACCTCTCTCACTCTCTGTCTCGCTCACATGCTTTCTCTTGCTGCCTGCTTGTTTTGCTCTTTTTCTGTGAAAATGATACTTCAGCAAAAGTACCCCCCACCCTAAATGTAGCTAATAAGTAATGGATGCGTATAGCCCACCAATTAGCATCATCACACACTCAACCAAAAGCCACGTGTAGTTATTGAGTGTGTGCATCTTTGAGTCTAAATTAAAAAATGATACCTTTATTATTGTTATTACTCAATCAAATGATTTCTTCATCCTTTGCATCTTAAAATGTACCATAGGTTTTGCAGGCCATGTTGTATGTTCCATTTTTTACTCAAAATGTTAAATTCAGTGAATAAACTGAAACTGTTCATTGAAATGTGCAAAAGTGTTTCTGTAGAGGATGTGATAACTTATTTACACTCAAAAATACAAAAAAAACATTAAATTTTACCAGGAGTGCACAAATTTTTGCACACAACCATATAGGAATATGTGAAAGTTAATGTTTTTTAACATAACCTGAATAATAGAAAGTTCGTTGTATGAGCATTTTATAGAAAATCTACTTTTCCAAGCTTAGAAAATAAAGAATGTGTAGGACGGGAAACTCATCATGTGGTCAAAAGTATGTGGTCACCCCTCCTAATTATTGGGTTCAGGTGTTTCAGCCACACTTACTGCTAACAGATGTATAAAATCAAGCACATAGCCATGCAGTCTCCATAGACAAACACTGGCAGCAGAATGCGTCATATTGAAGAGCTCAGAGACTTTAAATATGGCACTGTCATAGGAGGCCAGAAAAATCATCTATCCTCTGATGCATCGGTCACTGCTGAGTTCCAAACGGCTTCTAGAAACAACACCTGCGTAAAAACTGTGCATCGGGAGCTTCATGAAATGGGTTTCCATTGCTGAGCAGCTCTATACAAGCCTAAGATACCAAGTGTCAGCAGGAGTTGACTCTGGAGCTTTGGAAATGTGTCCTCTGGAGTGATGAATCAGCTTCACTGTCTGGCAGTCTGATGGATGAATCTGGGTGTGGTGGATGTCAGGAGAACATTACCTACCGGAATGCACAGTGTCAACAGTAAAGTTTGGTGGAGGAGGGATAATGGGCTGGGGCTGTTTTTCAGGGATTGGGTCCCTTATTTCCAGTGAAGGGTGATTTTAATGCCACAGCACACAAAGACATGTTACACAAATACATACCTCCAGCTTTGTGTCAGCAGTTTGGGGAAGAGCCTTTACTGTTCCAGCATGACTGAGCCCCTGTGAACAAAGCAAGGTCCATAAAGACATGGTTTGAGGAGTGGCCCTCACAGAGCCCTGACCTCAACCCCACTGAACACCTTTGGGATGAACTGGAATGTCAATTGTGAGCCAGACCCTCTCGTCCAACATCAGTGCCTGACCTCACCAATGCTTTTTAGACTGAATGGGCACAAATTCCCACAGACACACTACAAAATCTTGTATAAAGCTTCTCAGAAGACTGGAGGCTGTTATAGCTGCGAAGAAAGGCAACTCCATTTTAATGCCCATGGTTTTGGAATGGGATGTCTAACAAGCTCATTCAGGTCTGATGGTCAGGTATCCACTTAATTTTGGCCATATAGTGCATGTATAAAGTATTTTTTTAATAAGTAATGTTTGAAATAGTGATCTCTGTCCAGTAATAGCCTGTCTACATATGACGTCATATCACCGTGTTCCTGTGGCGCAAGCCGCACATGGATGGCAGGAAGTGATTTTCTACATACACTCTCAAAAAAGATGGTTCTTCATGGGTTCTTTAGAAAAGAAACTGGTTCTAAATAGAATCAACACCCAAAACGATCCTTTGCATGATTAAAGGGCTCTATGTATGACAAAATTGATCTTCAAATTGATAGAGAATGTGCTGTAAATGGATGTATATGGAACCATTTTGGAAAGGGTTCTATACAGCACCAAAAAGAGTTCCTCTATTGTTACAAGCTTGACATCATAACAATAGAGGAACCCTTTCTGATGCTATATGGAAACATATGCAACACATTCTCCATCAATCTGAAGAACCATTTCACCATGCAAAAAAACCCTTTAATCATGCATAGGGTTCTTTGAGGGTTCATGGTTCTATATAGAACCATTGTCTTTACTAAAAAACCCTTGAAGAACCATCTTTTTAGGTGTGTAGGACACTGTCACAAGCTCCCAGAATGCCTGTGGTTTGTGTTGTTATGGCTGCTCAAATCAATCTAACTGAGAAACCATGAGGAGCTTTTATCAAGTGCCAAAACTTGAGGGAAAAAAATGCAAGAAATTCACTGAAAATGCCAGCAAAAATGTCTTGTGAAGCTTCGTGTGTGTCCAGGAGAAGCGGCGTGTGTATTCTGCACAGTTCATCTATGTGTGTGTGAACTGCTGATAGATATAAAACAGTAACTACAAGCAGCTCCACTAACACTGAAATCAGAGTTAACAGCTACACAGAAGACTAAATAATGCATCCTTCCATGCAGCTTCTTGTTCGAATGTTCCTGTTCCACCTTGAATGGTGCAGCATTTACAGTCTGGTGTCAGACATTATGATAACTGCTGCACCATTTAAGGTGGAATGGGAACATTCAAATAGGACGCTGGTAAAGTTGTGCCTCCACACTTTTGTGTGCTTTCATTAGTGTTCTTGAGTAGAAGGACGTCTGGAGGACGAGGTAGCTGCTCAATTCTGCTGCCTCCATAGCAGACGAGACTTTCAGTTCAGCTGAAAAATCAACAACATATTTCGTATAGTTTCACTTTGTAGTTCTACAGTTACAGACTTTAGTCCATCTGTTACTCTGCATACTTTATTGCCCTGTTCTTCAGTGATCAGGACCCCCCAGAGCAGGTATTATTTGGGTGGTGGGTCATTTCCAGCACTGCAGTGACACCGATGTGGTGGTGGTGTGTTAGTGTGTGTTGTGCTGGTACAAGTGAATCAGACACAGCAGTGCTGCTGGAGTTTTTAAACACTGTGTCCACTCACTGTCCACTCTATTAGACACTCCTACCTTGTTGGTCCACATTGTAGATGTAAAGTCAGAGACGATAGCTCATCTGCTGCTGCACAGTTTGTGTTGGTCATCCTCTAGTCCTTCATCAGTGCTCACAGGATGCTGCCCACAGGACGCTGTTGGCTGGACGATTTTGGTTCTCAGTCCAAAAGCGACATTAAGGTGTTTCAAAACTCCAGCAATACTGCTGTGTCTGATCCACTCTCGCCAGCGCAACACACACTAACACACCACCACGTCAGTTTCACTGCAGTGCTGAGAATGGCCCACTCCCCAAATAATACCTGCTTTGTGGGGTTCCTGACCATTGAAGATGGAGTGATGGAGCTCCATCCAATACCTTTGGGATGAGTTGGAGTGATCTAGAACTGACCATCCAACATCAGTACCTGACCTCACTAATGCTCAATCAAACCCTCACAGCAATGTTCAACATCTAGAGTAGAGTCTTCCCAGAAGAGTAGAGGCTGTTACTGCAGCACAAACTCACTATTAATACCTTTCATTTCAGAAGAAACAGGTGAACACAGTCGACATGCGAGGGACATTTTTCCCCTGAGCTGCTCCGTTAATGTCAGAGTCCGTTACACGCTTGTGTCTCTGCTCCGCTGGTCGTTAAGAGCTCTGTCCTGCATTACAGCAGAAATACGAGCTCTCTCCGGAGGGGAGGATATTCAGTTTTTTGGGGGCAGATGATGAAGACGTCCCTTTAACCTCAGCTTTTACAGCCGTTAGGACGTCGCAATTAATCTGCACTTACTTTTCATACGGCTGACAGCTCAGATACATTCACCCCCCCTGGACTCGACATCCCCTCAGAGAGCAGACTTAATACCTCCTACTGACAGTGGGGTGGGTGAGCACAGAGAAAGAGAGATAGGGAGACAGAGAAAGAGAGAGAAAGAGAGGGAGAAAAACAGAGAGAGGGAGACAGAGATAGAAAGGGGGAACACAGAGAGAGAGGGAGAGAGAAGGAGAGCAGAGACAGAAAGAGAGATAAAGAGAGATAATGTGAGAGCGAAAGAGAGAGAAACAAAGAAAAAAGGAAAGAAAGGGAGGGGTTAGACAGGGAAGGAGGAATACAAAGATTAAGGAAGAGGGAAGGGAGAAGGGGAGCTGAGTGAAGGACAGGAGAAAGAGAGAAAGAGAGGAAACATGAGAGACAAATAGAGAAAGAAGGAGAGAGAGGGAGAAGAGAAAGTGAGAAAGAGAGATGAAGAAATAGAGAGAAATAAAGGAGATAGAAATAGAGAAAAAAGAGCAAGAAAGAAGGAAAAAGATAAGGAAGGAAAGAGAAATAAAGAAATAAATAAGGCTAGAGAGGTAAAGAGGGAGGGAGTGAAAAGAGAGAAAGAAGGAGAGAGACTGATGCGAGAGGAAGTGTAAAACAGGGTGGAGTTTACAGTGTGATGTCACTCAGCGTGATAAGACTGTGACACTGTTTACACATTAACGAACAGAGTAAATTACACCAAATCTTTCATTGAGAAATATGAGATATGATCTTATCAATCAATCAGCCTCTATTGAAACTCTATAACCCTGATTTCCAATGTAGCAGGGCCAATACAAAAATCAGGGATTGAAAAAACTAGAAAAAAAAGTCATCATAATAGTAAATTTAATAGTACAAAATCTATCAAGTTAGAATAAACTGTTAAAATTGCAAATATAAAGTAATAAATAACAGACCAAATAGGAATAAATAATATACAAGCATAGTACATAGTTTATAAAATAAATAAAAGAATGGAAAATGTAAAACTAAGTTACAAAATACAGGGGGTCCGGGACCCCCTAAATCACGTGTCAGGCTCCAGTCCTCGCGGGCCAAAACTCCGCAGACTTTAGCACACTTCCTCACTAAACACACCTGATTCAGCTCGTCAGCTAATCAGCAAGGCCTTCATGAACTGAATTCAGAGCATTAGATAAGGGTAAACATTAATCTCCACAGCACTTTAGTCCAGACGTTCCCCAGTTTGACATGCCTGCCCTAAATGAATGTCTTGGACCCCGTAAACGTTTAAAAATGAAAATTCTAGGTGTGGGGGTAGAAAATAAACTTATTATGATGTTATGCTGCACGATTAATGTATGTAAGGCCATATTCCCAAACTAGAAAAGAGCAATAAACTAAAAAGAGTAGTAAATGTAAAATAATAACCAAAACATACCAAAAGCATATTAAAAGTTACCTAAAATCAAATAAATGTCCAGCTTTAGGGATTCCTGTATACCAGTTCGCTGGTGCTGCAGCTGAAAGCAGATTTTACCAGTTCAGTAAAAGCTCTCGGCACCTGAAGGCTGATCCAATCACTGGAACCAGTCTGATAAACTGCACTATTTATGCTGAGCACTTCTGTGATATACGATGGCATACGGCCAGTAAGAGCTTTATAGATAAATGGAAGCTGATACAGCCAGAGATGAGTTGCAGATGCATGTCTGTATATTACATCGCTATGATCCAGAATAGACAATATTATTGCTCCAGACTTTTACCATGGGTGCATTGGGAAACACATTTTGATACATGGAGCCAGGTTTTCACCTCAGTTTACATGTAAGTTTGTTAATGCGGTATTTAAAAGTGTCTTTGTGGTCTAGTCATATGCCAAGGTGTTTATATTCACAAACACTTTCAATGTCAGATCCCTGAAACGTGTTAAAATCAATGTTAGCGGCTCTGGAAAATAGCATAAATTTAGTTTTCTCAACACTTGAGACTAATTTATGATTATGATTGTAGGGCATTAAAGTTTCTCCACTGCAGTACCAATATAGTCAGCCGAGCAATACAGGACAGTGTAGTCAGCATATAAATGTACTTTGCAATCGACAATGGCAATGGAGGTGACAATGCTATTAATACTGTATAGGTATTAAATAATACTGGTCAGAGGACCAAGCCTTGAGGAACCCCCTTAGTTGCCGGTAGTAGCTCTGATTTACTTTGTCCCAAGGCCAAACACTGCATCAGAAAGAACATTAAATAAAAATAAGACTAACTTATTTACCTGTTTTAAGTGATTCTTTTAAGGAAAATGATCTCATTATATTGGCAGGTAAAGTTTGTTTCGAGCAAATTTGTTAGAACAACTTATAATTTGACTTACTAAAAATTAGTTAAAAAAGCTTTTAATAAGCTCACAACAACCTTGAAATGAGAAATATTGCATGTATCAACTGGATAATTTTACTTGCCAATATACCGTTTTTGCAGTGGATTTGTTGAATGAGTAGACATTTGGTGTTTTGCTGTAAATGTGGCTCTCCTGTTGATTTTCCCCTAAATGTGTAGCTCTTTTGGACAGATCTACTGTACGTTTCACGCCTCTTATTTTCTTTCGCTGCTTTTTTCTGGCACATGGACACATCTGAGACTTTTCTCTGTTTTGCTTTCAAAAAATGATCAAATGTAAAGGAGATCTTTTCACATGACAACATTTGATCGAATCAGAATAAAATATCTCATCTTCCTCTAACACACAAAATGTGCTATGTGATTAAATGTTTACAATCTGCATTTTCCACACAGTTTCTCCACTTGCATCACTGAGCTACGAGACTGAAATAATTCACATAAAACTACGACATGCTGCTGTTATCACCGTGACTTCTAAGGGCAAAGTCAACTCGGTAAGCTAATTAAATTAACATTACATCTCTCTTTTCAAGGCTCTGAGAAGAAACAGTAGACGTTAGCGTTAGCTTTTCCAGAGTGCTGAGGCCCAGAGGAGATTGAGACGTGATTAAAGGTGAAGGCAGTAATGTGGCCATGTACTCCACACGTTCTGCTATATTTAGTAAGTTTCATTAAGTGGAGAACTAAGGCACGCCCCAAGAACAGGTCTTCTGAACTCAGCCTGATCCACACTGCACTTCATCAGAGGCAGAGGAATGTGCGCAGGTTAGCTAAAGTAGGCCAAGATGAAGTCTGCTGCTGTAGTGTGGTCCATGCTAATTGCTGTTGGAGGAGGAGTCTGGAGCTTCCAGTGCTTTATTCAGTCTGAGGACCTGATTTAGTGAAGGTCTGCATGTGCAAAACATGCAAACTTCTTAACTTCAGCTCCAAATTAATGCCCGTAGATTTGGGATGGGATGTCCAACAAGCTCTTATAGGTGTGAAGGTCAGGTGTCCACATACCTTTGGCCATAGTGGTCAAATCATCAACAAAGAATGTCCAAGCTAGTCCATTGGCCACTTTATTAGAAACACCTACTTTGTGTTTCCATTAATTGGCCACTTTATTAGAAACACCTACCTCATGCTTCCATTAACTGGCCACTTTATTGGAAACACCTACTCTATGCTTCCCCTCACTGGCCATTTTATTAGAAACACCTACCTCGTCCTTCCACTCACTGGCCACTTTATAAGAAACACCTACTTTGTGCTTCCACTAACTGGCCACTTTATTAGAAACACCTATGTTGTGCTTCCCCTCACTGACTGTTTTATTAGAAACACCTACCTTGTCCTTCCACTCACTAGCCACTTTATTAGAAACACCTACCTTATCCTTCCACTCACTGGCCACTTTATTAGAAACACCTACCTCGTCCTTCCACTCACTAGCCACTTTATTAGAAACACCTACCTCGTCCTTCCACTCACTGGCCACTTTATTAGAAACACCTACCTCATGCTTCCATTAACTGGCCACTTTATTGGAAACACCTACTCTATGCTTCCCCTCACTGGCCATTTTATTAGAAACACCTACCTCGTCCTTCCACTCACTGGCCACTTTATAAGAAACACCTACTTTGTGCTTCCACTAACTGGCCACTTTATTAGAAACACCTATGTTGTGCTTCCCCTCACTGACTGTTTTATTAGAAACACCTACCTTGTCCTTCCACTCACTAGCCACTTTATTAGAAACACCTACCTTATCCTTCCACTCATTGGCCACTTTATTAGAAACACCCACCTTATCCTTCCACTCACTGGCCACTTTATTAGAAACACCTACCTCGTCCTTCCACTCACTAGCCACTTTATTAGAAACACCTACGTTGTCCTTCCACTCACTGGCCACTTTATTAGAAACACCTATCTTGTGCTTCCACTAACTGGGCACTTTATTAGAAACACCTACGTTGTGCTTCCCCTCACTGGCCATTTTATAAGAAACACCTACCTTGTCCTTCCACTCGCTGGCCACTTTATTAGAAACACCTACGTCGTCCTTCCACTCACTGGCCACTTTATAAGAAACACCTACTTTGTGCTTCCACCAACTGGCCACTTCATTAGAAACACCTACTTTACTGCTCCACTATGTAGATGTACAGTTACAGACTGCCCCCTCTCTACCCCATTCATCATTGGTCAGTTCCTGTCTACAGGACTGCTGTTGACCAGATAATATTTGCATGGTGGACTATTCAAATGGTGGAGCTACAGGGGACTGTGCAGCTCTCTCTGTCTGAACTGTGTGCTCTGATTTCTACAGTTCCAGCATTTCTCTGGGGTCAAGGGGACAAGCTCTTTTGGTGACCTTACTGATTTGACCTTGTTAACCATTGGCACCAGGATGCCATCCTCTGACCTCGGTGAAAAGGACTGGGTCACTGTTGCTAGGAAACCGTGTCTATGAAGAGTGTGTTTAGCTAATATCTCGACAAACAAAGTGAGAACTCTCTTTGGAAAGAGCTGGAGTTTATAACGAATGAGGTCAGGTAGAGCCAGGATGTGAGAGTGAGTTTGTTGTATTTGGGCTGTAAAATCTGTAAGTTTTCTTTAGGGACTATTTTGCCTCACGGCAACCTACAGGCATGAATAAAAAAATACATTTTAGACAGAAAAACTGCTGTAAAACAACATCTCAAACATCAGGCAGTGTATTCATAACCATTTCATGTAATAACTCATCATGTCTGATTCTGATTTGGGTGAATTGTGAGGACACTCTAGCTCCTCTTCACGGCGGGGCTTTAGAAACGGCGAACGGCCACAGATTCATCAGTGCAGCTGCAGTTTTGTGGTGAAATAAAAGACGACAGTAAGCTGCAGCCACAGCCTTCACTACACTGCGCTTTCTGATGATTATATTTAACACAGATGAAACCGTTGAGCTGCAGTGTTGAGGACCATGCATTGACTAGGTTCCTACTGTTTGCGCACGAATAAAAAAAAAAAATGCCACGATTAAAAGAAAACGAGAGAACGAGTTAAGAAATCGTGGCCACGAATAAAGGAAATCGCACCCACAAATGAAAGAAAACGTGCACACGATTAAAAGAAAACAAGAGAACAAATTGTTAACCATGGGAATGAATTAAGAAATTGTGACCAAGAATAAAAGAAAACATACGTACATATTGCAAAACGTTTTTATTTTTACCCCCGTCCCTTCCGGGGCTCCGTAAATTAGAAATGATTAAAAATGAAGTACATTTAGGAGCCTGTACTTCTTGAGTAAAATATGTAAGTTATACTTCAACTTTTCCTTGACTCACCTCTGTAACAGCACTTTATTATCCTAATTTAAATTAGAATTTCTAATTAGATTTTTAATTTCCTAATTTAATTTCTAATTTGATGATTTTCTCTTTTCAATCCATTGTTTGGATCATGTTTTAATCATGTTTTTAAATGCTAGTCTCCTTTATTTTTAAAATAACTTGAAAATAACTTGAGTTCATTGTTTTACTAACTCAGCTACCTAACCCAGCTTAGATTAACATGGAGTTTGTGCTGGTTTTGTTCAGCAGCGATGACAGAGCTCATCTGTATTCTCAACTCGATCTACACGACCAAACGCAGTGAAACGCCAGGATTGAGGCTGTTGTCTTGAGAAACGTGTGGATATGATACGAGGCAGTGATATGATTTGTACCTAAGATTTACATTTCCTGCAGTTTCCCCTCTCCAGGCCTGGTGTGATGTATAGCTGGCCTGATTGCTGAGTATTGATTATCACTTTGCGTGAGCTCGTGCTCCTGTGTTTGATTTGAGCTGCTCTCCAGCCTCCCTCATTGTGTCCAGTGATGAATGATTATTGAGTCCGGTCACACTCGTTCTGCAAACATTTTTTACTCCTTCCTCTCTCTCTCTCTCGGTGGCGCCCGTGGCCTTCGGCTGCTCTGGAAAAATGAGACTGTGCGTTATATGTTATTAATCAGCTCTTTTTTATTATTTTATGCTACATTAATAATTGCAGTCGTACAGCCTAGAGGCCTGGTGTCATTTTGAGCACCGGAATGATGTAGTCGTCTGGAGAAACATCGGCCGATCGAGACAATCGAGGGCCAAATGCCTGTTGAGCTGGTGATCGATGTGGTCGCTGAACTGCTGGGCTGTAGATTAGCACAGTCTGCCAGGTTAAAGTGGGAGCTACATCTTGCTTATGCTCAAGGTATGAAATACAGGGGGTCCTAATTAACCTTTTGGACCCATCTTGGATCAAAATACTGGGGGGTCTCTGAAAATAAATTTTTTATGACGTTATGTTGTCCATTAGGGTAAAATAGACGCCCAGATACATCATTCTGTTGGTGTTGAAGCATCAGCCCTGCTATGGTGAGTGAGTTAGCAGCCTGCCTACATGGGACCCCTGAATACCAGGGGTACGTTACACACTGGTTTTATTGCCGTGCTGTGTTGAACACTGCTTGTGTAACTGAGCTAAAATCCAGCTCTCTTTATCGGAATTCTTAATTGGATTTCTAGGCCTTAATCCCATCTAAGAATCGGAGTGTGCTGTTTACATGACCACTGTATATTCATGACCATTTCATGTAATAACGTTTTTGTGAGGGAGCTTTTAGAGGTGGACGTCTGGTTCCTAACACCACCACTGTGAACAGTTCTGAGTTGGTAAGTTTCTCTAGACCGGAGCGTTTCACACCAAACCACACTGAACCACTCTGTTTACATCTTAACCAGTTAATTACTCAGGAATTTTGAAACATTGGTGGAATTCTCCTTTAAGTAAGAACCACACTTTTAAAAGAAGGCTGAGATTTTTCTGTGGACCCCTTTAGCGCCCCCTACAGACCCTCAGTTTAAGAGCTGTTGTCTTAAGGAATATTAGGAGAATCGCCATTAAGTCTTCTGAGACATCAAAGAGCAACATTTCAGCTGATTTCTTTTACATGTTCAGTGAACAACCAATCAGACTCACTCTGCAAAGATCTACAGAGCAACTGTCTCAGATTTCATCACTTCATTAGCCCACTGTAAACCTCTCTCGCTCTCACTCTCTCACTCTGTCACACATGCACAGAAGCATGGGGTATATGTGTGTCAGTTATTGACTTCATATGTCCGTGTGTGGGCCATATGTGCAGTGTGTGTCTGTATGTGTCTGTCTGTGGTTGTTCTAATGTTCTACAGTAGCACACATGTGTTTCCAGTTTGAGGATGTACTCAGACAGAGTAAATGATGATGTGTTGGCGGTGTGTATTTGACCCATTTGGGCCTCAGCCAGCTGCATAAAACACTGTTAGTTCTATGAGCTCTATCAGCTCTACTAGTTCTATTAGTTCTATCAGCTCTGTCAACTCTATCAGCTCTATTAGTTCTATTAGTTCTATCAGCTCTGTCAACTCTATCAGCTCTATTAGTTCAATTAGTTCTATCAGCTCTATTAGCCGTATCAGCTCTATTAGTTCTATCAGCTATGCTAGTTCTGTTAGTTCTAACAGCTCTATCAGCCATATCAGCTCTATCAGCCCTATTAGTTTTATCAGCTCTATCAGCTTTATTAGTCCTATCAGCTCTATCAGCTCTATTAGTTTTATCAGCTCCATTAGTTATATTAGTTCTATCAGCTCTATTAGCTCTATTAGTTCTATCAGCTGTATCAGCTTTAATAGTTCTATTAACTCTATCGGCTCTATCATCTTGAATAATTCTATCAGCTCTATTTGTTCTATCAGCCCTATTAGCTCTATCAGCTTTATTAGTTCTATCAGCTCTATCAACTTTATAAGCTCTATTAGTTCTATCAGCTCTATCGGCTGTATTAATTCTGTCAATTCTATCAGCTCTATTAGTTCTGTAAGTTCTATCAGCTCTATTAGTTCTATCAGTTCTAACAGCTCTATCAGTTCTCTCAACCCTATCGACTCTATCAGCTCTATCAGGTCTATCAGCTCTATTAGCTTAATCAGTTCTATCAGCTCTATTAGTTCTACCAACTCTATTAGTTTGATTAGCTCGATCAGTTCTATCAACTCGATCAGCTCTATTAGCTCTATCAGCTTCATCAACTCTATTAGCTCTATTAGTTCCATCAACTCTATCAGCACTATCAACTCTATTAGCTCAATCAGTTCCATCAGCTCTATCAATTCTATCAGCTTTATCAATTCTATCAGATCTATTAGCTCTATCACCTTTATCAATTCTATCAGAGCTATTAGCTCTATCAGCTTTATCAATTCTATCAGATCAGTTAGCTCTATCAGCTTATCTATATCAAGTCTAATAGCACTGTCACATTCATCAACTCCAGCAGTTGTATCAGCTCTACCAACCTTTTTCTTTCTGCCCCACCCCTCCCCTCTGTGGAAAAACATGTTCAATAGAAATCTTTGTATTTAGATGTTGCTCATCAGCATGACACATACACACACACTAAAACACACATACACACACAGTGAAAGTTCAGGAAAATAAAGTTTATTTTCTGTTTCATTCAAACCATAACAAACCTGGAGAGTTTCTTTTCTGTATGTTTCGCTCCAGTTCAGCCCGTCTTCTAAACAAACCTTTATACTTCAGTCTAATAATAACAGATTTCAGTTCTGAGAACCCAGCTCTGCTTCACATCATTCACTCAGACTTCCAGACTAAATCTCTCTGACCTAAAAATGGTGGTCACCACACCCTCCGCTTGCAGTCTAATAATTATATTGCCATTATTTCACCTGTTAAAGGCGAATGATCTGGATTTCAGCAGATCTTTGCAGAAACACAGTATTTCTAATAAAGTGGCCAGTGAGTGGAAGTACAGGGTAAGTGTTTCTAATAAAGGGCCAGTGAGAGGAAGCACAAGGTAGGTGTTTCCAATAACCTGGCCAGTGAGTGTAAATACAAGGTAGGTGTTTCTAATAAAGTGGCCAGTGAATGAACACACAAGAAAGGTGTTTCTAATAAAGTGGCCAATGAGTCTAAGTACAAGATAGGTGTTTCTAAAAAAGTGGCCAGTTAGTAGAAGTACAAGGTAGGTGTTTCTAATAAAGTGGCTACTGAGTGTAGAGCAGATACTGTAGGAGTGATGCACAACCTGCAGTACAGATGGAGGCCTAAAAACCTATTTTTCAATCTCTCTCTCTCTTTCTCTTTCTTTCTTTCTCTCTCTCTTTCTCTCTCTCTCTCTCTCTCTCTCTCTCTCTCTCTCTCTCTCTCTGTGGTCATATCCAGATGACCCTGCTGGAGTTCTCTGCATGGTGATGGAAAGCAGCACGCACACACACACACACACACACACACACACACACACACACACACACAGTGCCATGTGTCTCTCTCGGTGTGTGGCCTCCTCTCCTCTGTCCTCTCTCATATTCCCATCTCTGTGCTTTTTTTTCCTCTTTTTCATTCTCTCCCTCATCTTCATCTGTTTCTCCCCTCAGCATCCTTCTTCTATGCTCTCCTCTCCTCCTCTCTCTTCTTCACTTCTCTCTTCTCTTCTATTATTCTCTTCTTCTTTCTTCTGTCTCTCTCTCTCTCTCTCTCTCTCTCTCTCTCTCTCTCTCTCTCTCTCTACAACAGAATAATAGAATCATGTTCCCTTTTTGCTTTTATTGTTCTTCTGGTGGCTGTTCTGTCAGAACAACTCAAAACAAGTCATCACTCTGTGTGTGTGTGTATGTGGTCTGATATTGAAAGTCCATCTACATCATGCTCACGTGAACACAATAAACAATGAATTTATCTCAAGCCTGGACGAGTGGGCTAGTCGTGCTGCAGGCCGAAATCACAACCTGAGAGATCAGCAATCTCAACAGCAGCGTCTGTTTCTCCAGCAATCAATAAAAACAGCATCTGGAACTGTTCCGTTTGTGTTCCGTCATTATGACTTCATTCCACTGCCCTCCCCCCCTCATCAATCCCTCCATCATCCCTCCTTTCCCCAGTCTAGAGAGGGACAATGTAGAAACAATCATCACCATAAATATTTCAGTAAAATACCTTGTTAACCACAGCTTCTGCTAGAAAACTGGGTAAAAATATTTGGCCAAAAGTATGTGGACACCTCTCCTGATTACTGAGCTCAGGTGTTTCAGTCTCACCCATTGCTAACAGGCGTATAAAATCAAATCAAGCACTCTACAGACTGCTTGATTTGTCTCTACAGACAAATACTGGCAGCGGAATGGGTCATACTGAAGAGCTCAGAGACTTTAAACATCACCTAAATTTAAAAGTTTGGTGGAGGAGGGATAATGGGGCATTAATATAGAGCTGCCCCTCATTATCCCCTCTCCACCAAACTTTACTGTTCGCACTATGCATTCCGGTAGGTAACATTCTCCCGGCATCCACCATACCCAGATTCATCCATCAAGTTGCCAGACAACGAAGCATGATTCATCACTCCACAGAACATGTTTCCACTGCTCCAGAGTCCTGTGGCGGTGTGCCTTACACCACTCCACCCGATGCTTGGCATTGCACATAGTGATCTTAGGCTTGTGTGCAGCTGCTCGACCATGGAAACCACTTTCATGAAGCTCCCGATGCACAGATGCTGGTGTTGCTTCCAGAGGAAGTTTGTACGGTCTACTGCTTTGTGGCTCAGCTGTTAGATAATTGCATTTTATATATTATTACACTTACAGTTGACTGGGGCAGATCTAGTGGGGCAGAAATCTCACAAACTGACACTCTTAAAAAATATGGTTCCTAATGGGTTTAATAAAGATAATGCTACTATATAGAACCATGATGAAATCGTTCTTCAGATTGATGTAGAGTGTTGTATAATGTTTATATTGAACCTTTTTGAAAAGCGTTCTATATAGCACTTTGTTGTATACATTATATATTTGGTGCTAAATAGAACCTAAATAGAACCTTATACAACACATTCTCCATCAATCCGAAGAACCATTTCAGCATGCAAGGAACCAAGTGTGCAAATGGTTCTTTGATTGTTCATGGTTCTATATAGAATCATTGTCTTCACTAAAGTACCTTTGAAGAGCCTACTTTTTAAGAGCGTATGACAGTGTCTTGTTTAAAGTCACTGAGATCTTCAGTATGCGCCATTCTACTGCCAGTGTTTGTCTTTGGAGACTTCATGGCTATTTGCTTGATTATATACACCTGTTAGCAATGGGCATGGCGGAAACACCTGAACTCTATAATTAGGAGAGGTGTCCACATACTTTCGTCAAAGCTGAGAAAATGAAAACTTATTTTTCTAAATGGAAAAAGATGGTGTAACAACACACTGCCAACCAATCAGCTGCTTATTACTATGTAGTTACCATTTACTAGTTGTTTTTGTTGTTTACAGTCTCCCTATAATTGATCTGCACAATCCATGCAGTTGTTTAGTGTTCCCAAAGTGAGTGTACCCGTCACTTACTCACAAAAGAGTATCATTAATCACGATAACACTAACAGATGGTCATATTGCCCAGCCCTGCTTTACCCAGTAAACACTCACAGCACCTGTGGAACGACCGAGAGAATGAGTCCTTTTCACATCTCTGTGCTTTTATGTGCATAAACTGCTTTTCTTTCCTTTTAAAGCTATTTTACCTTTTTTTTTATATTGTAAATACCAAGTGGAGCTCTCAGATTGAATTTGTGTGTAAATGTGTGAGTGTGTTTAATGCTGCCAGGCTGCCATTCCATCTCTCTCTCTCTCTCTCTCTCTCTCTCTCTCCCCCTCTCAGCTGCTTTAGACGCGTTTTAAACTTTGTTAGGCTGAATAAATGGCAGTTCATGTAAATCATTGGGAAAATTGCTCCGGTACCGGGAAACGCTCCACAAAATGTCATTTCCAGTCTATTTCAAAATGCAAATGCGTCATCAATCTCTCTCTCTCTCTCTCTCTCTCTCTCTCTCTCTCTCTCTCTCTCTCTCCTTTTTCCTCTCTCTGTTTGCTCTCTTTCTCTCTCATTTCTCTCTCTTTCTAAAATTTCTTTCACTTGCTTTCTCTCTGATATTTCTCTCTCCTTTCTGTATCTCTCATTTCTGCCACGCTCTCTCTCTATCATTTCTGTCTCTATCTCACTTTTGTTTCTCCTTCACATTGGTTCTCTGTCCTTTTCTCTTTCTCATGTCTCTCTCTATCATTTCTCTCTTTCATTTCTCTTTCTTTCTCTCTCTCAATTCTGTCTCTCATTTCTGTCACTATCTATCATTTTTGTCTGTCCTCTGTTTTTCTTATCTTTCTCTCTCTATCTAATTTCTCTCTCTCTCTCTATCATGTGTGTCAGTAAGTCTCACAGCACTACCTGCAGGCTCTCTCCAGCTCAACATACAACAGAGAGAGAGAGAGAGAGAGAGAGAGAGAGAGAGAAGGAAAGGAAACAGGAAAGAAAGAATGATGAAAGAAAGATGAGAGTGAGAGATAAGATAAGGAGACAATGAGAGAGACAAAAGAGACTGAGAGAGAGCAGGGAAGAAGTAGAGAGATAGAGGGAGGGAGAGAGAGCAACTGCAACATGAATTATACCCTAAGACAGTGTCTTGGTCTAGCTTTAGGATTTACTTGTCCTGGTCTGATGCGAGTGCATCAGTTTTGAAGATGGATAAATACGGGCTTTGGTCTTGACTGAGACTCGATATGTCTTGGTCTTGACTCAGACTCAATGTTTCCTCATCTTGGTCTTGGCTCAGACTCTATGTGCCTAGTCTTGGTCTTGACTCAGACTCAATGTGTCCCTGTCTTGGTCATGACTCAGACTCAATGTGTC
Source organism: Colossoma macropomum (assembly GCF_904425465.1). Taxonomy (NCBI): domain Eukaryota; kingdom Metazoa; phylum Chordata; class Actinopteri; order Characiformes; family Serrasalmidae; genus Colossoma; species Colossoma macropomum. Next base: position 14,173,494 of record NW_023494803.1, read on the forward strand.
CAGGTCTAGGTCTTAAATGAGACTTAATGTGTCCTGGTCTTGGTCATGACTCAGACTCAATGTGTCTTGGTCTTGGTTTCAACTCAGACTCGATGTGTCCTTGTCTCTGTTTTTGTTGAGACTCAATGTGTCCCTGTCTTGGTCTTAACTGAGACACGAAGTGTCCTGGTCTTGGTCTTAAGTGAGACTTGATGTTTCCGGTCTTGGTCTTGACTCAGACTTGATGTGTCCAGGTCTTGGTCTTAAATGATACTCGATGTGTTCTGGCCTCGGTCTTAAATGAGTCACGATATGCCCTGGTCTTGGTCTTGACTTCGACTCCATGTATCTTGGTCATGACTCAGAATCAGTTTATCTTCAGTTTATCTGAAGTCTTAACTGAGACTCAATGTGTCCTTATCTTGGTCTTAACTGAGACCCAATGTATCCTGGTCTTGGTCTTGACTCAGACTCAGTGTGTCCTGGTCTTGTTCTTGACTGGCACTCGATGTGTCTTTGTCTCTGTCTTCACTGAGACTCAATGTGTCCTTGTCTCGGTCTTAACTAAGACTCAATATTTCCTTATCTTGGTCTTAACTAAGACTCAATGTGTCCTTGTCTCGGTCTTAACTAAGACTCAATATTTCCTTATCTTGGTCTTAACTAAGACTCAATGTGTCCTGGTCTTGGTCTTAACTCAGACTTGATGTGTCCTTGTCTCTGTCTTCATTAAGACTCAATATGTCCCTGTCTTGGTCTTAACTGAGATACAATGTATCCTGGTCTTGGTGTTGGCTCAGACTCAGTGTGTTTTGGTTTTAATTGCTCCATGTGTCCTTGAACATCACTCAGACTCTGTTTGTCCTGGTCTTGGTCTTGACTCAGATTCAATATATCTTTGTCTTGACTCAGAGACAATATGGAGTCTTGAACTTCACCCAGACTTGATGTGTTCTGGTCTCTGTCTTAATGTTGACTTGATGTGTCCTGGTTTTGGTCTTGAGTCAGAGTCAATGTTTAGAATTTGTTATTAGTAAATTTGTTGTGGAAAGACAAAAACTTGTAAAAACAATTCAAAGCCTTCTGCATGGGGAACAGATGGAGATGCATTTTTAGGCACCCCCCCCCACTCTCTGTGTGTGTTTCTCTCTCTCTCTTTCTCTCTTTCTTACCCCCCCCTCTCTCTCTCTCTGTGTGTGTGTGTGTGTTTCTCTCTCTCTCTTTCTCTCTCTCTTACCCTCTCTGTCTCTCTCTCTCTCTCTCTCTCTCTCTGTGTTTCTCTCTCTCTTACCCTCTCTCTCTCTCTCTCTCTCTCTGTTTAGCATAGTGACTGGAGGAAAGAAAAGGGAAAACTCAAAGCCTCCTGTGAGCGTTCTTGCATATTTACATTCCTGAACTTGCTCAGTTTTCCAGTTCAGCCACTGCGTTGGTGTGTTGGTGAGAGCATTTACTTACACACTTACTGAGATACTTCACTGTTTATTTTAGTTCAGTACACACTGAAAGGCCTCTGTAGGCATTTTGCAGCAGTGAAGTCTTTCTATTCTCCTGAAAAGCTGGCATGTGTGCAGATATGTGAATGTACTTATCAAACTATGAATTTTCTTCTCCTAATAAGTGAACTCATTCTGATATACAACCTGTTGTACAACAGAAATTTCAAAGCAACTTACAAGTCTATAGAAGTCTAAGATTTATTGCTATCATTAAAAAAAACATGTTCTAATTTTAAATGTAGTTAATCAAAAAGATTAAAGGAAATTGGGTGAAAGGTACAGATTCTGAACTTTCAATCCATACTAGATTTGTGTTTGTATGTAGAAGAGGATATATTTTATTATGATTTAAATTTGATGAAATGTAAAATAATATTCTTTAATAAAGTTTAATATTGGCTTTAGGTATTTACAGATGTGACAAACTAAAAAGACTCTACAGCAGTTTTACAGTGAAGGTTGTGGAAGGCAAGGTAGATGTTTTTAATAAAGTGGCCAGTTAGTGGAAGTACAAGGTAGGTCTTTCTAATAAAGTGGCCAGTTAACAGAAGTACAAGGTAGATGTTTCTAATAAAGTGGCCATTTAGTTCAAGCACAAGGTAGGTGTTTCTAAAGTGGCCAGTTAGTGGGAGCACAAGGTAGGTGTTTCTCATTTCCAAGACAACTTCAAGGTCTCTGGTCAATCATTGAGACCTAATGAAAAAAGCTTTTAAAATAACTCTGGTGTTGTTTGATGTAACTTGTTTTGGCAGTAGAGAATCTCTAGAGGAAAACTTCAAACAAATATATATTAAAAAAACAGAAATAATAAAACTGTTGGTACACAGAGTGTTGAGAAGTGGCTCAGGCCTCAGAGGGTAAGCTTGAGAAATAGTGCTGAACTCTCCACAGGCATTCTGGACACTTCAGCAGCTCCGGCGGGTTTGAATTGTAAATGTGGTCAGGGCTGATTTTGCCGAGGGTGGTGTTTGAGCAGTCTGCACTGTTTGGCTCTCATTTCCCTGATCCGTATCGGTGTATTGATCGCCCATTGGAGCACTCAGTATTGACTGGCCTGTTAGCAGCAGCACGACACTGTCAACACCCACCGCGCCCCACACACACTTTGCCAGCCCCCTGCATTGCTCCCTAAAGAGAACACAACACACTCGTCACGGCCTACGCCAATGCAGATATTGATCATGTCACCTAAAATAGCCTGGGGAGGGCCGGCTTTAAAGCTAGCGCTGTTTTTTCTGCTGGATTTGGCCTAAATTGTGCTGTCGATAGTTATTCTCTCAACAGTCCTTATTAATACTGGAGTGAAGTTAATCGCTGCTGCAGTGGCGGTGCTGCTCTTTCTGATGGAAGTAAACAAAGAGTAATTTAAAGCAATAGTTTGGCAAAAAATACAAGTTTACAACTAAGTTTACCCCTTGTTAGCCCAAATGTAGTCAATCAGCCAAGATGTGTTTGCTATTTGAAGTTTTCTTCTTTAGTTTTAGCACTAGAGCTATGAGTCTGAAGTAGCTAACAAGTATTGGCTTATGTCCAAATAGCATTACTAACTGCATGCCTAAATCATAGCATCCTCACCGAGTGGTGATTTGAGATTTAGGGCCGTAATGGGGCCACAGGTCCTGTTCAAGGGCCATATAGATGCCCTCAAATTCCACTAATTCTAGATGATAAAGTTCTAATGAGAACTCCTAATCAATCCTTATCAATTCACAATGTCCGTTCAGACATGCAAACTAGTGAGCAGTGAAAATGATGATCAAATGCAACATAATCTTTAGATTGTCCATAACAATTTCAGCCAAAAATCACTTGTAGTTGAGTGTCTTGGTTGCATTACTTTGGTGGATTCAAGAAAACATAAGTTTCGGTGTGTTAAAAATGTTAACAACTATAATATTTTAAAATAGAAAAAATGTGAAAAATAATACTAAATTACCTATAAAAAGATGCATGGAAACAAGGATATTTATATATCCGTAAATTACTCCATAAACAACCTCAATAAACACTCCTATAAGCTAAAAAAAGGAGATATTAGTCCATAAACTACCTCAATAAATGCTCCTAAACACTAAACTAGGAGATATTAGTCCATAAACAAGGTCAGTAAATATCCATATATACTAGAATAAGTTATATTAGTCATTAAACAAACTTACTAAACAATCAAACACACTAGAATTGGTATTAGTCCATAAACAACCTCAATAATCACTCATACAACCTAGAATTGGAGATATTAGTCAATAAACAAGCTTAATAAACACTTGAACACACTAGAATAGGAGATATTAGTCCATAAACAAGATCAATAAATACTTATATGCACTAGAATAGGAGACATTAGTCCATAAACAACCTCAATAAACCTATAATATTTCAAAATAGTAAAAATGCTAATAATAATAATAAAATAAACTATAAAAAGATGCATATAAACAAAAATATATTCTATAAACTATGACTTTCTACTGCCGTGCACCCTCTGTGTACCCTTAAAAAAGATGGTTTTTCAAGGGTTCTTTAGTAAAGACAGTGGTTCTATGTACACCCATGAACAATAATTGAACTATTTGCATGCTTAAAAGGTTCTTTGCATTGTAAAATGGTTCTGAGAATGTGTTGTATAAGGTGCTACATAGCATTGTTATGATGTCAAGCTTGTATAAAATAGAAGAAACCTTTTGATATTATATAGAACCATTTTATAAAGAACCAAATACAACACATTCTCCACCAAGCTGAAGTATTTGAGTGCAAAAATGGTTCTTTCAGTGTGAATAGTTCTTCACAGAATCATTGACTTTAAAGCACCCTTGAAGAACCATCTTTTTAAGAGTGTACGCACTCTTTTTACAACGTACACCGCAGTACTCGCCGTCCTGTCCACTCCAGTTACAGCGGCGTACTGAAATCGGTATTGGATTTATGTCTGTGGGTGATTTTAGTATTCATTTGTGTATTGCGTTTCTGTCTGTGCTCTTTTTTATCGCTGTTGAGAGCAATGAGACGTCTCCTCAAATCTCACTTTATCACTCTGTGATTTTACCGCCCGCTGCTGTTTCGCTGAGCTTGATCAATATCTGGATATCTGTCTCTTTAAATAGACTTTTATTATTTTATTTTTGTGTTTAGCTGTGAATCACAGAGAGATCAGATAAGGGGAGACAGTAAAATCGTCGCTGTTGTCGTGTTTGCTGTCTGAAACGTCTGCTGATGCTCTGCTGTTTCCTTCTTGTCAGGTTTTTTTGCCACATCGTTTATAAGACACGAACATTTTTTATCAGATTTGGTATTTGTTTAACCTTTCAAGAGTACATGACTGCTTTCTGCTTTTGCATGTCTTCCTGTTTTGTATTTGTGTAATATTGTCACTGTTGAGTAACATGACGTTTTATCTTCAGATTCAACACAAGCTCAGCTAATCCTAATGCAGCCCTTCTATACACTAGAACAGACATTAGTTCATAAACAACCTCAATAAACACTCCTTTATGCTAGAAAAGGAGACATTAGTCCATAAACAATTGAATAAACCCTCCTATAAACTAGAACAGGAGATATTAGTCCCTAAACAACCTCAATAAACATTCATATACAGTAGAATGTAAGATAGTACTCCATAAACAACTTAACAAATGCTCTTGTACACTAGAATGGGATACATGAGTCCATAAATGACCTCAAGAAATGCTCCTTTGCACTGGAACAGGCAATACTAGTCCATTAATAAATGCTCCTAGACACTATGAATAGGAGATATTAGTCCATTTGTAAATGATGCCAGAAAAAGAAGATATTATTATAGTGTCACAACCACATTTTGAACCACAGCCCCTTTCTTTTAGGCAAATGAATGGTGACTTTTGTTTTGTCCATCATCATCTCTTTCGTCATCACTCAAAAACACTAATATAAACTAGAATAGAGACATTAGTTCATAAACAACTACAATAAATGCTCCTACAAACTACAATAGACAGATTAGTCTGTGAAAGAGCTCAATAAACACCACAAAAAGATAGAATAAGTGATATAAGTCCATAAATAACCTCAATAAATATTCATATGCCCTAGAGTAGGAGATATTAGTCCATAAATAACCTTAATAAATATTCATATGCACTAGGAGATATTAGTCCATAAACAACCTCAATAAACACTCATCTACACTATAACAGGATATATTAGTCAAAAACCAGCTAAACAATCCCAATAAATACTCATATACACTAGAATAAGAGATATTAGTCTATAAGCAATCTCAACCTATACTGATATACACTACAATAGGAGACATTATCATGTACATGAGACTTGGTCTCATTAGTCCATAAACAAACTGAATACATACTCATATTGACTAGAACCAGAGATAATCATCTATAAACCAGCTAAACAATCTCAATAAATATTGATATACACTAGAATAGGAGATATTAGTTAATGAACAACCTCAATAAACACTCATATACACTAGAATAGGACATATTACTCCATAAACAAGCTCAACAAACACACATATACACTAGACTAGCGACATTAGTTCATAAACAACTGCAATAAACACTCCTATAAACTATAATAGACAGATTAGTCCATGAAAGAGCTCAATAAACACTACAACAAGCTAGAATAAGTGATGTAAGTCCATAAATAACCTCAATAAATATTCATATGCACTAGAATAGGAGATATTAGTCCATAAACAACCTCAATAAACACTCATCTACACTATAACAGGATATATTAGTCAAAAACCAGCTAAACAATCCCAATAAATACTCACATACACTAGAATAAGAGATATTAGTCTATAAGCAATCTCAACCTATACTGATATACACTAGAAAAGGAGATATTAGTTCATGAACAAGCTCAATAAAGACACAAACACACTAGAATTGGAGATACTTAACTATTAACAAGTTCAATAAATACACTTATATAATAGGAGATATTAGTCCATAAACCAGCTAAACAATCTCAATAAATTCTCATGTACACTAGAATAGGAGACATTTTTTCATCAACAACCTCAATAAACACTCATATATACTAGAAGAGGAGATATTAGTCCATAAACAACCTCAATCAACACTCGTACACTAGACTTGGAGATATTAGTCCATAAACACACAGCCACTCTCAAATCACTCTATCCAAAGGATCACTGTGTATACATACTGGTCACTTTATCAGAATTCCCTTCCTTTAAGCCCCACCTGGAATTTAATCCATAAACAACCTCAATAAACACAGATATACACTAGAATAGGAGATATTAGTTAATGAACAACCTCAATAAACACTCATATACACTAGAATAGGACATATTACCCCATAAACAATCTCAATAAACACTCATATACACTACAATAGGACATACTACTCCATACACAAGCTTAATAAACACTTATACACACTAGAGTAGGAGATATTAGTCCCTAAACAACCTCAGTAAATACTTCTATAAGCTAGAAAATGAGATATTAGTCATTAAACAAGCTTAATAAACACTCTCATACACTAGAATTGGAGATACTAGTCCATAAACAAGTGCAATAAACATTCCTAGACACTAGAATAGGAGATACTAGTACATAAACAGACTCAGTAAATATTCCTATACTCTAGAACAGGGAGATATTATTTGTAACCACATTTCGAACCACAGCCCATCTGTTTTAGACAAATGAATGATTGAACTTTTGTTCATTATCTCCCTCTCTCTCTTCCCTCTTTCCATCTCTCTCTCTTTCTCTCTCTCTCTTTCTCTCCCTCTCCCCCTTTCTCTCTCTGACCCCCCTCACATTTTTTCATGTTGTTGCCATGTCGACAGGTCCAGTGCACCAGGCCAGCTGCTCCACCATTACCCACAATCCCTCAGCAGCGGTCTGCCTCGTCACTCTATCAGTCATAGACAGAGAGAGACACTTCAGCAACACACACACACACACACACCTGAAGGTCTGTACCTGCTCTGTCCTGTGTAATTTAGGTGAATTTAGGTGAAGCACTGTGTAACATCATCAATTTGCTGTACATAAACTCTTAGAGCATGTAGCACTGATGCAGTATTATTGGAAGCACTGTGATTAAAATACAAAATGCATTTAAAAAGTTTTAATCTCACTAAGTGCAACTAATTGTCGTTTTAAAGCTGTTAAAACAGGAACAGTGTGTAAAAGGTTTGTGTTTTGCTGTTCATGTTGGGAAACATGCACAAAATTCATTTTCTCCACAATAATTCAGATTCCCCGCAGGGGGGTGTGGTTTGCAATTACTTAGCATTTTCACACATTTTTAAGTGCCATGGAACCCACACCAGCAGGAGTACATGTATGATTGCAGTGGCGGCAGGCTAGCTTTATTTCAGATTTGTACATTCTCATTCATCAGTTCTGAATTGTGACCTGTTAAAGTCAAACAAACAGCAGAAACTCAATATTATCTGCTCAAAATGGCGAATGCCAACTCCATTTATAAGAGTGGAATAATTATGTTACAGCAATGTAATAATTATGTAACAATGCAAGTCTTATTTAAGGGCAAATTAATACAATATTTATCAAAGCCGAGGATGTTAAAATAATACTACATAGGAACAAAAATAAACATGAAATTGTTAAACGAGTGAAAGTAAAGAGTGGTAAGTGAGGACTACAAGAGGAGTATTTACTGTCTGCAGTTTTTGTCGTCCTTTAAAAGAGTTCATAGTAATTTTTTTTCATGTATTTTTTATCATTTCGCTTAAATATCACCATATGCGTGTGTGTGTGTGTGTTTGATCTGCGGGCCGTTATTTAAAGGTTACTCCACTAACCTTAATAACACAGTTCAGTGCACAGAGGATGAGTTTATGTTCAGTGAGTGAACAGAGAGGGAGTGGGAGAGAGACAGAGAGACACATAGATACACATATATGTAATTCAATTCAATAGAGTTCAACCCAGTAAGCTTCACTGGAGTGACTGTAATTTTAAAGAAAACATCAAAGAACACATATATTCAGATTTGGGCAGAATTCTTCTGTGAACTAGTGATGTCTGAATGCTGAACACCTTGTCCTGAGTGTATTCAGTAACATATTCCACTACATTACATAAAAAAATATTCAGAATACATTTAGAATACATTTACAATAAATCTGTTTAATTCACACTGTTCCTCGCTATTACTTGTTTTCAGTTTGCTACAAGTAATTATTCTTTTTCTTGAATATATATCATGAAAAATTTACTTATTATTTAAAGGAATTTCCAAAAATTATTAACATATTTTTTTCTGCCTGCTTCAGGTCACTACTGCTCCCACAATCCCTTGAGCAGGAGTCCAGTACAGCACAAATGTGGATATTATCATATATAGTCAATGAGCATATATATCATACATATCATATAGTGGGTGTATATAACATATGTCACATATACAGTCAATGAGTTTATATATTGTATATATCATATATACAGTCAGCGAGTGTGTATATCCTATATGCAGTCAATGAGGGTATACAATAATAATAATAATAATAATAATAATAATAATAATAATAGTACGTCTTTATAATATAGCACATTTCATACATTAAATGCAGTAAAAGCAACAGAGAGAAATAAAAACACAGAGAAAGATAAGTAATATAGGCATATATCATATAGATTACACATGCAGTCAATGAGGGTATATATCATATATACCACCTATACAATCAATGAGTGTATATCATATACATATCATATATACAGTCGTATAACATACATATCATTTATACAGTGAATGAGTGTACATATCATATATATCAAATATAGAGTCAATTAGTTTATATATCATATACACTGATCAGGCATAACATTATAACCCCTTCATTGTTTCTACGCTCATTGTCCATTTTATCAGCTCCACTTACTATATACTATTTACTGTAGTCCATCTGTTTCTCTGCATACTTTGTTAGCCGCCTTCAGCCTGGATTGCTATGGATGGGTCTGAGGGTCAAACTAGGACAGGAGTCAGAAACAGTTGCCTCATAGCAACACGTGGCTCTTTTACTGCCCTGTTGCAGCTCCACAGCAAAATTCGATTTGTAGGTAAAAATAAAATAATCATTCTTTTCAGTAAAATAAAGCTCTGCTGATCATTCTAACACAGGTTTAACAATAAATGGTCTTAAACTCTGGAGTTAATGTAGAACTGATCATTCACCCTTTAACCCTGAAGATCAGCGCAGACTGCTGGTCACCATAGCAACACAGACAACAGTCTCAGCTAGCTAATAGCTAATGAAACGACAAAGAGAAAGATTTAAGACGAACATGGATCATTTGGAGACAAATGGGCTTATTTGCATTTATAATCACTCCAACTGGTTTCCTTATACGTTTAATCTGCAACCAGAAACTGAGAAACACTAAAAACTCTTTAAAAAGAAACGTTCTACTTTGGGTTTTAGAGATGTGGGAAAAACAGCTATGCGCTCTTAAAAAGACGGTTCTTCTAGGGTTCTTTGGATGCTGTATGTGGTTCTATATAAAACTTTTTGAAAGCAGCTCCATATTGCACCAAAAAGGGCTCTGCTGTTGTGTACGATGTCAAGCTTGTAAGAATAGAGGAACCCTTTGCTATATAGGTACTACATTTAGGAACACTGGTGCGATATACAACCATTTTCCGAAGGGTTCTATAATGAACCATCTATAGCACATTCTCCATCAATATGAAGAACTATTTCATGATGTAAAGAACCCTTTGATCATGCAAATTGTTCTTTGAATGTTTGTGGTTCTGTATAGACCCATTGTCTTTACTAAAGAACATTTAAAGAACCAAAGCGTTTTTGTTTATATTATATTTTCAGCCTGTAGTAGTACATTAGCATCTGCACAGACACATTTACAGCCAAGATGCTACAACTCTTCACCAATAAAATGGACATAAATTGTTGCGGCTCTCAAGATGGTTTGATTTTTTTTGTTTAAATGGGACAAAATGTCTCCTGTTAATATCTGTGTTGCTGACAGCTGAACTAGGAGAGTGAGTTAGTAGAGAGAAAGCATGAAGGAGTGAATGGAGAGAGAAAGAGAGAGGTGCAGTCTATCCTGCAGTGTGTGTTCAGTCAAGTGTGTTTTGGTTCTTCTCACCTCACTGTGTGTGTGTGTGTGTGTGTGTGTGTGCGTGTGTGTGTGTATTCATCTCACTAAAGAAAAAAAAACACATTCACTTCTCCTGAAAAGGGCAAACTGCCTTCTGCACACACACACCTCTCTCTGTAAGGGTGAGAGAGAGAGAGAGAGAGAGAGAGAGAGAGAATGGGGAAGAGAGAAAATTGAGAAGGAAAGAAAGCTCGAAAAAAGAAGAGAGGGTAATAAAGAAAAAAGAAAAAATGAATGAATGAATGAATGACAGAAGAAAGAAAGAAAAAAGAAATACAGAGAGAGGATTGAAAGAGAGGGAATAGAGAGGATTGAGAGAGCGAGTGAGAAAAGAGAAGGAGAGAGAGAAGACAGAGAGAGAGGGACAGAGAGAAAGGTAGAGAGAGAGAGAGAAAAGACAGAGAGAGAGAGAAAAGACAGAGAGAGAGGGAGAGAGAGAGAGAAGACAGAGACAGGGAGAGAGAGAAAGGACTGAGAGAGAGAGAGAGAGAGAGAGAGAGAGAGAGAGAGAAGCTGGCAGTGGACTGAGGTGACTTAATTAGAAACTAAATAATGAAAGTGAGATCGAGAGCGAGAGCGAGAGAGAGAGAGAGAGAGAGAGAGAGAGAGAGAGAGAGAGAGAAAGTGAGAGAGAGAGAGAGAGAGAGAGAGAGAGAGAGAGAGAGAGGTAAAGACGGTAGAGGTTTGAATATTGGTCACTCCGGCTCTGAGAGAAGGGAATGTTTTTAATAATAGCGCTGTGCCTTGGAGCATAGTAAATTTTAATGACTGATAGAAAACCAATTATCGATGGAGCTGTATTGCACCCAGCCTGCTGACCTTTACAGACTGAAAAATGGCATTCTAGCAGAAATGTTGATGCATTCCCCCTCCCTCCCTCCATCCCTCCCTCCACCCTTCTCTCTCTTTATAAACTCTTTCCTTTTTTCAACACACTTTGTCTTCCTTTGCACATCCCTGCTTACTTGACCCCTAATGAAATTTCAATTAAGTTGTTAAAATGTTTTTCTTCCTCTGGTTCGTGTACGGATGGTGATGCTGTGGGAGTTTTTTGTTGATAGCACTTTGGATTGCACTTCGAGGGATAGTTCAGCCAGAATTTCAAATTCCCTCATTACCTCAGCAAATGTAGATGATTAGTGAAGATTTGTTTACTTCTTTAGATCTGCACTGGAGCTACGAGGCTAATGGGCGGGGATAGTCTACTGTAGGCTGAATGGGTGGGGCTAATCTGCTGTAGGCTGAATGGGTGGGGCTAAACTGCTGTAGTCTGACTGGGTGGGGCTAAACTGCTGTAGACTGAATGGGTGGGGCTAAACTGTTGTAGGCTGAATGGGTGGGGCTAAAGTGCTGTACATTAAATGGGTGGAGCTAAAGTGCTGTTGGCTGAAAGGGTGGGACTAAACTGCTATAGACTGAATGGGTGGGGCTAAACTGCTGTACGTTGAATAGGTGGAGCTAAACTGCTATAGGCTGAATGGGCAGGGCTAATCTTCTGTAGACTGAATGGGCGTGATTAAAACGCTGCAGGCAGAATGAGTAGGGCTAAACTGTTGTAGGCTGAATGGGTGGGGTAAACTGTTGTAGGCTGAATGGGTGGGGCTAAACTAATGTAGGTTGAATGGGCAGGGCTAAACTGCTGTACATTGAATGGTTGGAGCTAAAGTGCTGTTGGCTGAAAGGGTGGGGCTAAACTGCTGTAGGCTGAATGGGCGGGGCTAATCTGCTGTAGGCTGAATGGGTGGGGCTAAACTGCTGTAGGCTAATTGGGTGGGGCTAAACTGCTATAGGTTAAATGGGCGGGGCTAATCTGCTGTAGGATGAATGGGTGGGGCTAAACTGTTGTAGGCTGAACGGGTGGAGCCAAACTGTTGTAGGCTGACTTGGTGGGGTAAACTGTTGTAGGCTGAATGGGCAGGGCTAAACTGCTGTACGTTGAATGGTTGGAGCTAAAGTGCTGTTGGCTGAAAGGGTGGGGCTAAACTGCTGTAGCTTGAATGGGCGGGGCTAATCTGCTGTTGGCTGAATGGGTGGGGCTAAACTGCTGTACGTTGAATGGTTGGAGCTAAAGTGCTGTTGGCTGAATGGGTAGGGCTAAACTGCTATAGGCTAAATGGGCGGGGCTAATCTGCTGTAGGCTGAATGGGTGGGGCTAAACTGCTGTACGTTGAATGGTTGGAGCTAAAGTGCTGTTGGCTGAAAGGGTGGGGCTAAACTGCTGTAGGCTAAATGGGCGGGGCTAATCTGCTGTAGGCTGAATGGGTGGGGCTAAACTGCTGTACGTTGAATGGTTGGAGCTAAAGTGCTGTTGGCTGAAAGGGTGGGGCTAAACTGCTGTAGGCTGAATGGGTGGGGCTAAACTGCTATAGGCTGAATGGGCAGGGCTAAACTGCTTTAGGCTGAATGTGTGGCGCTAAACTGTTGTTGGCTGAATGGGTGGGGCTGAACTGCTGTAGGCTGAATGGGTGGGGCTAAACTGTTGTCGGCTAAATGGGTGGGGCTGAAGTGCTGTAGACTTATGTGGTTTATATATTTTCTTTTAAAAATCAGCTTTGAACCTCAAATGCCACACATATCCCCAAAATCCACACTGCACAGCCCTGTATAAACACTTAATCCCTCCTGATACAGACCTTTAGCCTGTTTACGCTGATCCAGGGTGATTCCCAAAAGCAATGAAGGCAGCTTGTTGTTCTCGGCAGTGCTGACCGTCATGCTGCCCAGTTTTTTTTTGTTAGAAGCTGTAACGCACACACTCCACCAGCAGCACCCTGACACGCCAGCCAAACACACGGCTCATTAAGAACCAAGGCGATTAGCTAGCTCTCTGCCAAATATGGCAACTTCCTGTCTGGGGCATGCTAACGGGCTAATGGCCTGTCAGGGACATGACCGATCTCCGTGGAAACAATAGCGTCTTTCATATCGCCATTCAATGATCTTTTGTTCGCCTTTCATCCGATTTTTCCTCCAAGTCATGTCAGATCAGCCAGGCGAAGGGACCGAAAGAAAGCGCTTCAGCAGAAGAGGGGGATTTCAGGAGTGAAATTAATGAGGCTGCTATTGTACGCTATTGTCCTAGTGCGCGCTAAAACGGATATTGCGGCTTTCTTTCGCTCTCCAGTGCATCGTGACCCGTGTCGGGGAAAGTCGTTTATCAATGCGCTAAATGCTCCTATTCAAAACCAGCAAGGCCCAGTCGATAGGGGAATGCTGGGAAATTGGATGGCAGATATCCTGATCAATCAAACACAGTTTTCGGTGAAGTTGTTCTCAGCTGACACAGCTTGTATAACCTCCATAGAAAAGCACTGACTGGAGCAGCTGCACATGATTCGAATGTCACCATGCCCAGTGTCAAGCTTGGGCTAGAGGAGTATAAAGCTCCCCAGCATTGGGCTGTGAAGCAGTGGAACTGCGTTCTCTGCTGAGAACAACAGCATAGACCAGCTTGAATTCTATGCTAGTCTAGCTAATTTATGCTGGTCTGGTGCTGGTTTAGCTGGTGCCGCGAATGGTCATACTGGCTGACCAGCATACCAGCATCCGAAACACAACATACGCTGGTTTTGATGGTGACCAACTTAACAGCTTCAGTTGCTGCTGACCAGCAAATTAGCATTCAAAACACAACGTCTCGCTATTGTTGGAAGAAAACCTTATATCTCCAAAATGATAACTTTACAGGAGAAGGAAAAAGTCTACTTTACTTTTAATGGAAGCCAATGGAACCAGACATTTTTCCCAAGTCATTTTAGGTCATTTCTTTTAGCCCGTTCATCAGGAAATGTACATACAATTTAAAGGGTACCTGGTTTTAAATTATGATTTTCAAATTATGTCAAAACCTGAAAAATGTCAAAAATGGCGATACAAGGTTTTCTTCCTACAACAGCGATATGCTGGTCTATGCTGGTTTTTCTAGCAGTTCTCTGGACTGATGGAGCTCCATCCAATACCTTTGGGATGAGTTGGAGTGATCCAGAACTGACCATCCAACATCAGTACCTGACCTCACTAATGCTCAGTCAAATCCTCACAGCAATGTTCCAACATCTAGAAGCCTTCCCAGAAGAATAGAGGCTGTTACTGCAGCACAAACTCACTATTAACACCCTTCATTTCAGAAGAAGAGCTGGAGTCTACAGACTTTTGGACATGTAGTTGTTTACTTGTCGTGGAAGTCAGTCAGTGCGCAGCTACTTTTGTACTTCTACTCTTTAAAAAGTTACTTTCACTTTTATGGGTTTGGGTTACTCTGTCAAAATTGTGCAAAGTCTTTCAAAGCCTGAACATCATGCAGCAACACAGTTAAAACACACATAGCCAGCTTTTAACTGTCGTCCCATTTTTGCCTGAAACAGCATACCCAAACAAAAGGAGGTGCTGTTCCCACATACTTTGGACTTCAGTCATGATCTCGGTCTCATTTGAAAGGAAACACTCAACCATCAGAATAACTGTGTGAACTACTAGAAGAGTTTATTTCCTCCTGACTCATAGATCTCTAAACTGATCTCAACCCTTCATTGCAGTTACTCCTTTCACTTGGTGGTGGCAGCAGTTCTGTAAACCATTAACCTGCAAATTAATTACTGAATGACTTTTAAGTCATGACTACACACTAACAGTGCAGCTGACAGAGACAACCAGCTAATTTCAATCAACTGGATACTTTTTCATTGAGAGCCATAACAAATTTGTGCCTCATATGTCAAGAGACTGTAGTGAATTTAATTATGCATACATTATGAAACCTTGCATGGAGACTACAATCAATATTCAAGGGACAAGAAGGCAAAATATATATATATATATATATATATATATATATATATATATATATATATATAATATATATATATACTAAAGCAGCTATTTATCTGAGCAAATTCAGTAGTTTGTCCAATATGGTTGAGTGTTTCCTAAAGCAGCTATTGAAATGGTTGAGTGTTTCCTAAAGCAGCTATTTATCTGAGCAAATTCAGTAGTTTGTCCAATAAGTAATAATTGTTCTACATGTTCATGTTTTTCACATTTTTAATACTGAATATTTCAAATAATTTATTTATAAGTAATAATTTGGTATTTTGGTTACTGGCTCTCGGGTATTTAATAGGGTCTATTCTGGCCCCATTTGAAAAATGTTTGGACACCTCTGGTATATTGCATCTTTTTATTGCTGGATGATTTGATTTGTTAAAATGCTGTGTGAAAAACGGAAAGGGAACGCTTTAACGGGAAATGGGCCGGTACTTGCACAGCGATCTAGATAAGGTTAATAAGCTTTGGTCTCCCCTCCATTTTCACTCTTCATTTCTTCTCATACAGATTGTGTGCCTCATATGTGCAAAGACAAGGAAAATAAGTTAGCTTGTTAAGCTAGCTAGCCATATCTGCTAATGCTAATGGTGGCAGCTAGCCGACTGGTAGGATTTTGTTAGGATTATGGCTGTTGTAGGGCTAACGTTAGCTGACTAATCAGGAGGATCAAAGCTCTCTCTCATTAGGAATAGCTCTTGTAAGGCTAATGTTAGTTAGCTAGTCTGGATGATCACTCTGCTGTCTCTCTGGTTATGAGTAGCTGATATTAGCTAGCTGCCCTTCCTGTTCTGTGGATGAGGTTGATTATGCAGTGAGTGGAAACAGAAAACATTGAAACAAGACCATTTTATTTTGCAACTTTTTAAGGCTGCTACAGGTTGTTAACTTTAACAGTCCATAACTGTGTCAACCACAAAGCTACACAGTCTTGTGAAGCACTGTTTCCACCTGGATTTGGTGAAGATCCTACAAAATGGCGGTAATAACTCCTTTTAAGGGTTAATCCAAACACAGTATATCTAGCCCTTGGTGCAAGTCAGGGCTAACAGCACTTATAGGCACATATGCGGAGAGTTACTGCTAAAGGAGACCCTGCTGGTGGATGAATGTGTATGCTAAGCTTTATCCTTGAGCAGACGTTTTCACTGCGTCAGCAGCTTTCCCTGCTGCTGCTGCTGCTTTACAGCCTCTAAATTTGCTGTAAAATATGACTTTGTTTGGGCTCCATTTGTTTTCGCACTTGTCGTTCGGGGGGAAAACGATGCTAAGCTGCGTCAGTTTGTCTCCCGGTAACATAAGGCCTCCCGCATCCTCCAGTCTCAGCTTTTACAGGGGCATTAAAAAACCTCCGATCCACTGCAATTTCTGAAAGTGCTCTATAATTTCAGATGCTGGCCATGTCCTTGCGTTCTGGGCGAGGCTTTTAAAGTTCTGAAAAGGCTCACACCCACGCAAGGACAGAGAAATGGCTACCCATGTCATGCATAATACTGACAAGAAAAACACCAGACAAGGCCGGACAAGCATAGCAGCCATGTAGACCACAGCTTTGTGGCCACCAATATATTCACACCACATCGTCTTTGAACTTGAATAACTTTCCAACACGTTCAAAAATGCACGTGTGAAGCTGTTATTTCCACCCATTGTTCTGCAGTATTGTGTGGAATTTCCTTGTGCAATTCCACCAGGCCCAATCTACAATACATCTGCAAAATCCTCTGGACTGTTTGAGCACTACATTACAGTCCATGCACATCCACACTCTCAGCAGCCAGTCTTTATACTTACCGTATAAGTCAATGAGTATCCAGACACCTGTTTGTCCAAAATTTCCTCCAAAGAGAATTAATGAGAAGTCTGATTGGACAATCCGTTCTGCTCTAGTAAGGCTTTTACACTAGATCTTGGAACATTTCTGCTAAAATTTGATTCCATTCAGTCCACCATTAGTTTTTCATCAGTCTGACTCTTACCCAAAGTGTTCAATGGAGCTTCTTTTTTTCCGGCTTATCCCAAAGAAGTTTAAGTGAGTATCATGACTCAAACTCATCACAAAGGTGTTGAATGAAGCTTCATCAGTCCAACTCATCCCAAAGACATTAAGGGGAGCTTTATCATTCCAGCTCTGAGCTCATTCTAAATGTATTCCTAAAGATGTTAAATTGAGTTTCATCACTCCAACTCATTCCAAAGGTTTTCAGGAGAGCTTTATCACTCCAACTCATTCAAAAGGTGTTCAATGCATCTTTATGATTCCAACTTGTCCTAAAGATGTTCAATGCAGTTTCATCACTCCAACTCATCCCAAAGGTTTTTAGGAGAGCTTTATCACTCCAACTCATTCAAAAGGTGTTCAATGCATCTTTATGATTCCAACTTGTCCTAAAGGTGTTTAGTGGAGCTTCATTAATCCAACTCATCCCAAAGATGTTCAATGGAGCGTCATCACTCCAACTCATCCCAAAAGTGTTCAATGGAGCTACAACACTCCAACTCATCACAAAGGTGTTTAGTCAGTATTCATCTCTTCAACTCCTTCCACAGATGTTTAGTGGAGTTTTATCACTCCAACTCATCCCCAAGAAGTTCAAGTGAGCATCATCACTCCAACTTATTACAAAGTTGTTGAATGGACCTTCATCATTCCAACTTATCCCAAAGGAGTACAACTGAGTTTCATCACTCTAACTCATCCCCAAGATGTTTAGTGGAGCTTTATCACTCCAACTCATCCTAAAGATGTTAAACTGAGCTTCATCATCCAACTCATCCCAAAGGAGCCCAAATGAGTTAATCACTCCAACTCATCTCCAAGATGTTTAGTGGAGCTTCATCACTCCAACTCATCCCAAAGATGTTGAACTGAGCTTCATCGCTCCAACTCATCCCAAAGAAGTTCAAGTGATTATCATGACTCAAACTCATCACAAAGGTGTTGAATGAGCTTCAACACTCCAACTTGTCCTAAGAGAATCCAAATAAGTTTCATCATTCCAACTCTGAGCTGATCCCAAAGGATGGAGCTTTATCATTCCAACTCATCGCAAAGGTGCTGAATGAGCTTCATCACTCCAACTCATCCTAAAGATATTCAGTGCATCTTCTTTATTCCGACTCATCCAAAAGAAGTTTAAGTATCATGACTCAAACTCATCACAAAGGTGTTCAGTTGAGCTTCATCACTCCTACTTTGCCGAAGGTGTCTTCTGTATTAAACAACACTTGATGATAATGTAATATATCACCAAGTGGCCACATTTAGGCTCAGCGTCTAGCAGGGTTAGGGTGAGATTTAAGGTGATGGTAGAATCCTGAAGGGCTTCAAAAGCTTCGACATGCTGTTTCTGCCTCAGTTATTAACATTTAGCCTCGAGTGTAAACTTGCTCAGTCTGTCAGAGCCATTTCAATCTCACCAGCGTTTCAGTCTCAGCGCTGGAGAACCAGGGACTTTAACCTTTAGAAGTCACAGTTGTGACCATCAATAAAAACAGCATGCTGCAAATTTATATGAATTATTTCTGACTTGTAGCTCAAAGAAACAAGTGGAGAAATTGTGTGGAGAGTGCAGATTCTAACCTTTCAATCCATGCCACGTTTGTGTTTGTAAGAATAAGTGGAGATATTTTATGATGATTTTAATTGTGTGCAGTCTTGCTTTGTTGAAAGAACAATACCCAGACCTCTAAGGGTTGAACTAGATAAACCTTACACGGTTCTGGTGGAGAAAGAGAACACAGAGAGAAAGTGTTTTTTTTTTCTTGAAGCCTTTCTGTGCATATCTCTCTCCTCCCTCTCCATTCACTGTGGCATCTGTTAGCGCTGAGCGTCAGAAGCGGTTTTTCAGCTTGTCGTGCAAAGTGTCTGAAAAGAACGCTGGGAAAAATAAACAAACATGGGAAGCAAGGCTGGGAGATTAAAAAAAAAAGGAGAAATCCACAAAAATCTTCTCCAGCTGCACAACATGGTGAAAAAAAGCAGCTCTGACAAGGCAAAAAAGTTGAGGTAATATTCTTGAAGGCATCATCTGCTTTGTGTCGTATTTGCTGGGATTAACAATGATTTCATTCCCCACAATTCCTCAGTTTGCTTCTGTAGAACATGACAAGAGACCTTTGACAGGCCAGCCGTGCTGCATGGTTGTTTCCTTAAAGGAGAAATATGTAAGATGGCGCAACCTGTCGAATTCATACTCCACACTACAAATAAATAGGGGGCAATATATCACCAAAAAACTTTGTGGTGCAAGGAACTGCAGAGCCCCTCCTCCTCTCTCTTCACTCCTCCCCCTCATTACAAGTCTAGTTGCGAGTTCAGCATCAAACCTTATTCCTTTATTCGCTGAGAGCTCCAATGGAAAAATAACATTATAACATAATGTTATTTCTTCTCCTTCTGTTTATAATTTTAGTCAGTTGTGGATTGTTTTAAACAAAAAATCTTACAAATTGCAACTTTAACCTGGGCTTTCAGAGAGCAGGATCTCTTGTTTAGCCAGCTAACTTTAGCGTAGCTTGCTCTAACCCTGGATTTTCTCTTTTACAAAGGTGGTATTAGATTTTACTGGGCTGTGGCATCTTATGCGGCCACGCCTGTCCTGTTGCTTGCAAATCTGCTATAAATTTGTTTCATTGTTCACAAAATAAACCAGACGATAAAAAGTTTTTTTTGGATTTTCCCCCAATTTTTTTGTTTCCAATTCCACCCACTAGTTAGGACTCCCCAATCACATGATACTACCAGCGCTAGGTGGACGAAGGCTAGCACAGGCTTCCTCCGAGTCCTGTGAAGCTCCACTGCATTGTTTCAAACTGCCACTAATGCAACGTCATTGGACAGCTGTAATTAAGAAGTGACAGAGGAATCGACCAATCAAACCTTGATTTACAGTGGGACCATCATTCTAGTCCAGGGGTGTCCAGACTTTTTTCAAAGAGGGCCAGATCTGGCCATGTCTGAATATCCCAGGGGGCGAAATATTATTCACAAATGATTAAAAATAAGTTTTCATAATCTCAAAAATACAACAATGTGAAGTAAATTAATACATCTAGCTAGAAATCTTCTGAATTTGATGATGACCCCTTAAATGTGTATAACTCTGCTGCCAGAGGAGTTGTGGCTTGTGCATGTTCACGCTGGTCAGAGTGAAACGCATGTCGAATGTATTAAGTACATTGCTTTTCAAGTGTTTACGTTTTAAAAATATAATTTGTGGGACAAACCAAATAAAAATCCACAAATTTTCAGTCCTGTAAGATCATGTTCTTCACACATCAAATAAACAGAGTGACATCGTTCAGAAATCACTTTATTAAAGAAGATCAGATTAGACAGCATAAACAGCCGTCATTGTTCCGCCTTAAAGTCCAGGGGTGTCCAGACTTTTTTCAAAGAGGGCCAGATCTGGCCATGTCTGAATATCTGAGGGCGAAATATTATTCACAAATGATTAAAAATAAGTTTTCATAATCTCAAAAATACAACAATGTGAAGTAAATTAATACATCTAGCTAGAAATCTTCTGAATTTGATGATGACCCCTTAAATGTGTATAACTCTGCTGCCAGAGGAGTTGTGGCTTGTGCATGTTCACGCTGGTCAGAGTGAAACGCATGTCGAATGTATTAAGTACATTGCTTTTCAAGTGTTTACGTTTTAAAAATATAATTTGTGGGACAAACCAAATAAAAATCCACAAATTTTCAGTCCTGTAAGATCATGTTCTTCACACATCAAATAAACAGAGTGACATCGTTCAGAAATCACTTTATTAAAGAAGATCAGATTAGACAGCATAAACAGCCGTCATTGTTCTGCCTTAAAGGGTTAATATTTTCTGAGCTGCTGAATTTGCTCTGATAAGAAGTCGGTGCTGTGAGACTCGGGAAGCTGCAGTTGTTTTAGTTTCTCTCCTGAATATTTACTGTAATGTTCATGCTGTGTTTCATGTCTGTTGATATTAAATTATTACAGTCTTTTGAAATATGAGGCTCATTTGCTGCAGCTGTCAATGAAAAAGTGTTCAACTCTCCATCAAAATCACTGGTTCTCAGCATTCTGTGTGAGCTTTATGGATGCAGTCTGGACTAAACTAAATGCCACCATCTGGTAAGAGGAAGAACTGCAGCATTCGGGCTGGTTAGCCACGTATAACACACTCTACAACAGAAACCATGGGCCAAATAAAATCTGTCCACGGGCCGCATTTGGCTTTGGACACTCCTGCTCTAGTCCTTCTAGAAGTTTTAGACATGACACTGTCTGGGAATATGAGTCGTAGTCTAGGCAGTGTTGGTTGTTAGGACTGTAAAACAGTGGCAGCAGCTCTATGTCAGGACTCTTTACTAAAAGAGTCAATGAGTATGTTCACATGCACTTAATAATCTGATCATAATCAGATTTCTGCAGTTATCTGATTATTTAGATGATTGTGTAAACAGCATACTCCGATTTCTTAGTTTGGAGTAAGGTCCAGAAATCCGATTAAGAAATCGGATAAAGAGGCTGGATTTTAGCTCAGTAATCAGATTTCTCAGTGCATGTGAACTCTTACTCTGATTTCTTTCGGATTTCTCAGTCTGCACATGTGTGAAAACAGACCGTGGTACCCAAAATAAGTGAGCAGCATTACCGTGAGACCCAGCAAAACTCTTTTGGAGTGACGCTGAGCCGACTACATGCTTGATGAAATAAAGGATTTAAATATTGTTCATCTTCTAAGCGATGTATGTTCATATTTTCAGTTATAATGACGCAATGTTTAAAAATAAAAGTCACGGCATGAAGTTTGAGTTTTACTTTATGCTCACATCACGACTTCTGTGAGTTTATTGGCTGGTTGTAAAGCAGAAATCTGATTACTGTCTGACTCATGTAGACCTGGAGGTTCCCATTATCTGATTAGATAGATAGATCGATCGATCACTTTATTAATCCCAGAGGGGAATTGATTCTCTTGATTACTCAACTGCATGTAGATGCATTTCTACAGTTATCAGAATATTAAGTGCATACACTTAATGTGTTAAACTCAAATATATGATATGGCTTGTTACAAACTTTCGATGAAACATATAGAACATCTTTTACTAGCTTCAAATGTCTGTCTTTAATGCAGAAATGCAGGATGATGTCAACAGCAATCGAGGACTGTAGTATGTATATCTATGGTTCCTCCCTGTGTGTGAAGACATCTTTGATAATTGATAAGATTGATTTGATTTGACTGATTTACAGTTGACCTCCGCAGTGATGATATCGTAGCTGCAGCTAGGAGACAGAAAGAGAGAGAGAGAGAGAGAGAGAGAGAGAGAGAGATTTGCTGTGAGTGGATGATTCAGTGTCTCAGCCCAGACGCTCTGTGTGTGTGTGTGTGTGTAGACAGTGGAGGTAACAAGCTGTCTGAGGAATACTTAATATGAATCCCAACGCTACAACCACATCTCTCTCTCTCTCTCTCTCTCTCTCTCAATCTATCTTTCTTTCTCTCTCTCTGTATTTCTTTTCTCTCTCTCCATTGTCTTGGTCTCTGTCTCTTCTCTTTCTCTCACCCTTTGTATTTTCTCTCTCTCTGCATTTCTTCTCTCTCCCTCGTTCTCTGTTTCTTTCTCTATTGGTTTCTCTGCATCTTTCTTACCCTTTCGCTGTTTCTCTTCTGGTTCCTTCACTTTCTCTATTTTCTCTCTTTCTCTCTCTCTCCTCTCTCTCTCTCTCTCTTTCTCTCTCTCTCTCTTCCTCCTGGTATAATGTATGCTGTGAGAAGGTCATGATGGTGTAATTTGTAGATGAGAGCTCAGCTTACTGGGGCACACACACACATTCTGATCTGATGGCTACCAGCCCAGAAACACACACACACACACACACACACACACACACACACACCCTCATGCTGGGCATAAGTCGACAGCTTCATTATCTCTAATAGTGTCATTATGTTCTAAGTATCGTGGAGGACAACTCTCAGTCCAGCCACATTTCCTCTCTAACATCTCCAACGTTCATTAGATCTTCTCTTTTGAAGTCTAAACAGAAAAAAGAGGCCATTTAACTCTCAATTTGGACCATGTCAACGCTGCGTATGACGGGCAATTCAGCTAATGATTGCTACGCCAACAGAGTCTCAACACACAAATCCAATCAGGTCAAGAAGAAAAGCCTGCATTACAGCCGACAGGCTAAATTTAGCCTGAACACTCATGTGGGACCTGCTACTCCAGCGTGAATTTAATTTAGCTGCTAGCTTTCAGCTGTGCTCCATTAGCATTAGCATTAGCTCTTAGATGTGCATATTTCATCCTCTTGAACCCAAAAGGTTAATATGAAAGACCCGGTGTGGAACAGATGTAACTTGCCGATTAGCTGTGCTGCAACAGGAGCTTCCACTTCAGTGTGAAATAAATTTGGCTTCCAGCTGCACTACATTAGCATTAGCATTAGTCCATCTTTAATCCAAAAGGTTATGAAAGAGCCAGTCTGGAACTTATTAACTTGCTGAAAAAGTGGACAGTTGAGTGGAATCACAAGTGTTTCTGGTGTTGCTTATAAAGTGGAAAGTTAATAGAAGCATAAGGTAGTTGTTTCTAATAAAGTGGCCAGTTAGTGGAAGCTCAAGGTAGGCGTTTCTAATAAAGTGGCCAGTTGGTGGAAACAAAAGGTAGTTGTTTCTAATAAAATGGCCAGTCAGTGGAAGCACAAGGTGGGTATTTCTTTTTTTTTTTTGTTTTTCTCCCCAATTTTTTATCTTCAATTCCACCCACTAGTTAGGGGAACTCAAAGGTGGGTATTTCTGGGTATTGCCAGTTATTGGAAGCACAAGGTGGGTGTTTCTATTAAAGTGGCTAGTAAGGGGAAGCACAAGGTGGGTGTTTCTAATAAAGTGGCCAGTTAGAGGAAGTACAAGGTAGGTGTTTCTAATAAAGTGGCCAGTTAGTGGTTTAAAATAAAACATAGCCTAACATTTACACATTGTTTAAAAAATAGACAAACTTTGTGTACATACTGAATAGAACTCTTCCCTTTAATCTTTTAGATATGCTAATGAGCATATCTGCTAATCCAATTCAAGTATATTAGTTTCCATGTATTATTCAATTCAAATATATTTATTATTATATGCATGTATTTATCAAAAAACTGAAAATATCTACCATGTAACTTTCGCTACATTGTGCAATCTCAATCCTGAAAAGAGAGGCATGGAGGACTCGGTCCAGTTAACTGGCGAGCAGGAGGAGAAAACTGACACTAAACTTCCTCCAGGCTGAAGAGATTAGGGCTGACCTTTGTGCGATCATTTCCCCCTCTCCCAGGCTCGGAGGGAAGGACTAATCATACAGGACGCTACGATGAGGTTTGGTCAGGGATTAGAGATGAATATGTATGTCCACACTTACGCTAAATCTTCCATTAGTAAGGCATGTGAGAGCATGCAAGCAGGCATGAAGGGATTTGAGCTGGTCTGATGTTGGCTAAGTGAGTAATTAGACTGACAGTCAGGGAAATTCGGCCCTGGTTTACTCTAGAGAGCACCGTTTGATCAACCTCAGTTCCTCTGGTGTGAGATCCCTCCGGAGCACAGTGCAAATGTCATGACCTTTCAGACTCTAAGAAGACATTCTGGAGGTATTAGTGAAGATTTCAAATGTCATCTATTAACCAGTGTTTTCTTTTTGTAAAAAAAATGTGTTGTCACAGAACCACTCCCAGGTGGGCTATGTACTGGCACTTTCTGACCTAGTCTGGAACATTCTAGTTCTTCTGTGGTTCTGTTTTGAACTTTCTTGCTCTTCTGTGGCTGCCTGGAAATTTGTAGTTCTTCTGTGGTCCAGTTGGAAATTTTATACTTCTTCTGTGGCCCAGTCTGGAACATTGTAGTTTGTCCGTGGTTCAATCTAGAACTTGCTAGTTCCTCTACGGTCCAGTCTGGAAATTTCTAGTTCATGTGTGGTTTTGTTTGGAACTTTGTAGCTCTTCTGTGGCTCTGCCTGGGAATTTCTAGTTCTTCTGTGGTCCAGTGTGGAACTTCCTAGTTCTTCTGTGGCCCAGTGTGGAACAGTCTAGTTCTTCTGTTGTTTTGTCTGGAACTTTCTAGTTCTTACTCTGCTTGGAACTTACTTGCTCTTCTGTGACTCTGCCTGGAACTTTGCATTTCTACTGTGGTTCAGTCTGGAACTTTCTAGTTTTTCTTTGGTTTTGTTCAGAATGTTCTAGCTCTTTTGTGATTCGGCCTTAAAATGTCTAGTCTCTTCTGCAGCTCTGTCTGAAATGTTTTAGTTTTTCTGTGGCCCAGTCTGGAACTTTCTATTTCTTCTTTGGCCCAGTCTGAAACTTTCTAGTTATTCTTTGGCCCATTATGGAACTTTGTAGTTCTTGTGTGGCCCAGTCTGAAACTTCATAGTTCTTCTTCGGCCCAATATGGAACTTTATAGTTCTTCTGTGGCTCAGTTTGGAACTTTATAGTTCTTCTGTGGCCCAGTCTGGAACTTTCTAGTTCTTGTGTGGCCCAGTCTGGAACTTTATAGTTCCTCTTTGGCTTAGTCTGGAACTTTATAGTTCTTCTGTGGCTCAGTTTGGAACTTTATAGTTCTTCTGTGGCCCAGTCTGGAACTTTCTAGTCTGTGTGGCCCATGGAACTTTATAGTTCCTCTGTGGCCCAGTCTGGAACTTTCTAGTTCTTCTTTGGCCCAGTCTGGAACTTTTTAGTTTTCTGTGGCCCAGTCTGGAACTTTATATTTCTTCTGTGGCTCAGTCTGAAACTTTCCAGTTGTTCTGTGGTCCAATCTGGAACTTTGTAGTTCTTCTGTGGACCTATGTGGAGCAGGTAGCTGGCTAGCATTAGTGGTAAAAATCCTGTCTGATGCTAAAAAGCTTGTTTCTATTCCATGTTTTTCTATTTCTTTGTTCTTTCATGCTAATTCTTTTTCCCAGTGATCACTTGTTTTTCGCGGCACTGAAATAATCATGAAAGCAGTTCTGTTTTTTGGTCTCTTGGATTTGACATCATTGCTCTACCACATGAGGCTTCGCTGTTGACCGGAGTCAAAGTCAGTCAGCACGGTTAACATGTCCGTGTTCTGCATTTTTAGCATGGTAAGTAAATTCTGGTGCAGGAAGAAGGTCCATAAGAAACAAAGATGGTGGCGTCCAAGACACATACTTTGGGGGAACATGTGGCACTGAGCTAATCCTACTGAAATCCCACTGAATGATTGTATCCAGGCCCTTTAATAACTCTGTGGTCTGGAGCTTTCCTGCTGATGGGCCTGTCTGGATCCTTTTCCCACTCATTATTACCTCCACCTGTGTCTTGTTATGTAACCTTTGTGTAATTAGTGTAAATAAAGTTCCTATTGTGTCTTTGTGTTCTTACACAATGTTTCTAGTTTGTTAGCATTTATTCATTAGATTTTCTGTTCTCTCTTTTTCTGTTTTAAGTAAAGTACCTGGCCCTGTGGTGTCATCTCTGAAATGTTTTGTCAATCATCCAAGAGGTTACATCAGTTAAAATAAGTGTCAAGAATCTAGAAAATAGGAGATAGTTTAGACTTGTTTAGCACTTTTTTGGCAACTGCATAATTCCATTCCTTGTGTGTTATTTAAATGTTTTGAGGGTAAAACCCTTCATGAGTACTTGTGTCCAAACTTTTGACTGGTACTGTGTATAGAACTTTCTCAGTTCTGGTGTTCGCTTGATGGTGATGGTGCGTGAATCAGACAGACGCTGGAGAACAGAACCGCCGCTGTTTCGTAATGCTGAGTTGTGTCACGACTGAGTCCGTACACTCAAACTCCTTCTCTCTGACAGTTGGTGCTGTGGACGTGTTAAAGCTTTCATCAAAACATCACCTCATAGTTCCAGGACGCAGTGGCAAAACGTCTCTTGGACGTTTTTCAGTGTGAAAGCACGCACGTCCAGCAGTTCACGCTGCATGATTAACTAACCCAGTGATTTTCACTTCAACAACTGACAAGAGAACGGAGTTTGTGAGCTATAAGAAGACTCTAAGTAGAATTTTAAATGAATGTTGTTGTTTTTTAAATCAGAATGAATGAAAATTGCAAGGTTATGAGACAAAGGTGTTTGCAGTCCTCAAATGAAGAAAGGTCTTTTATTTTGCTTTCAAAAGTATTCGAGTTATCACTGAAAGTTCTCACAGAAGTTAGACGTCAAGGTGGCTGCAAAGTAATTTCATTCAATTCTTCATAATTAAGTGTGAGAAATGTAAACGGAGTGATTCAGAATAGTTTGGTGTGAAATGGTTCAGATGTCTTTACAGTGGTGCTGATAGGAACCAGGGGTCGCCATGACTACAACACAAACATAGACATTTTATTTACTATCCAAAACCACTAGTGAACCTACACGAGTCTTCTGAGTTTTATATGGAATGTTGATGATGGGAAAATAGTAGAAAAGCTAAAATAAAAAGTATTCTTTTGGGACAGCGCCCTACATATTATGTATCCTTGCACCATGAATGAATATTAAAAATACAGTACTGTGCAAAAGTCAGAGACAAGCATTCACTTATTTATTTTCCAGTGAAAATTGTCATAAAGGGCACGTTATTCATTTTAGAGCATAAGCAAATAAAGCAAAAACAACTGTAACAGAAAATTTCAGGAGTTACAACAGCTAAATATAATTTCAGCTGTTTGAGGGTTGATTGTGTCACTCTTTACCTTTATTCCAGCTTCCATTCATTTCAGGAGACTCACTTTCAGTTTCTCAAAGAAATCTGCAGACACACCTCCAAAGTTAGAAGTTGGTTGATCATTTTCTGAAGTAATCCAAACACATTCAGTGATGTTGAGGTGTGGTCAGTCTGTTTTCTCTGTTTGAGGACATCAGAAATTCATATTCAACAACTCAGCTCAGTTTGAGACAAGTGTGAGAAGATTTAAGCATGCAGTTAGCATGTTGCTAATCACCTTGTAGCACCAGTGATAAAGTAGAAAAGCCAACTTCAGACAGCAAACAAGTCTTGGTTGATGGACTCTTTTCAAAGGAGGGGCTAAAACCTGATCAATCAGATTTTTAGTCCGACCGTTGCTTTTATATATGC
The DNA here is from genome assembly GCF_904425465.1 of Colossoma macropomum. Lineage (NCBI taxonomy): Eukaryota > Metazoa > Chordata > Actinopteri > Characiformes > Serrasalmidae > Colossoma > Colossoma macropomum. The sequence goes on from NW_023494803.1 coordinate 14,202,016, forward strand.
GAATTGCAACCACAACATTAAATTCTCTCTTAAATATCTCTTACTCTTTCTTCAAAGACATGAAGAACGAGGGAGAGATTGTTTGGACAAATCAGACCCAGCTAAGCTATTTATACACCTGTCTCTCTCTGTAAAGGTTGAATATATTAAATCATTTAAGAGACAGAGTGTTCACACTCTTACAGTCCTACCTACACGTTCATACAGCCTACAGCAGGTTCGCATGCAATTAACCAGCAGCAGCTGGCCTAATTACTGCCATTCATTCTTTAAGGGTGAGAACGATGAGCGATCGGCAAACCAAGAGCACATATGAGCTCTGCGAGAGAGCGCAGCACCGCTCATGTACTGATCCACATCATGCATTTTTCTTACATTTCTTTATGTCTTAATTCGTTTCTACATTTACAACCTTCCTTACAATCTTCCAGAGATTTACTTAAACTTTCTGAGCAGGTAACACTGGTGCTACAAGAGTTCAAGTGAAGTCAAGTCAGGCTTTATTGTCATTTCAATTATATACAAGTACACAGTGAAACAAAACAACATTCCTCCAGGACCAACACAGGAACACAAGTGCAGAACAATACAATAAACACAGTGCAGACAATACAGTACAATAAATAAAAACAAAAAAGTTACAATAAATACAAAACAGAACATAGGCAGTACACGGTACTGAGAGTATGTGGAGTTGTGCAAAGGAGGATGTAACATACTATGACATATTAGCAGATTAGCAGATAGCCTACCATATATGAGCATAGCAGCCACTGAGGTAGTAACTAGAACAACAATATATAGTATACAGTATTTAGTTGATAATTTGGTTGAGAATTCTAACAGGTAACAATGTTAAAGTGAAGTAAAAATGTGCAAAATTGTAGTACATGTAGTTGTACACGTAGCATGGCATAATACCTGAAAAGTGTAAATAACAGTAACAATTTTTCATTTTAACACTTAAACATTTAAACATAACTAAGTTTAAATTGTAATAATCTTTATTGATAATTCATTTTTATTCACAGTAATTCATTTTTATTGACAGTAACTCAAATTCTGCAAACGGGGGCGCTAGCAAGAACTCGAACTAGAGCTAGAAAGTTTTTGTGTCCATCCCTGAGTAGGAGGACACCCACATCAGCAGGAGCTCATGAATCCATGACCGGCATTTCGGCTCCTTTTAGTGAGTAAGATCAATAGGCTCAGCTCACCAATAAGGGCCGAGTCTTTCAGCTCCCAAACGGCTCTTAGTTCAGGAGCACTGTCAGTTTATTGTTCCCAAAATTAGCCAAATTTCAATAAAACCTACTTTTTTTTTGTTAAATGGAAGGAGCCAGATGTTGAAAAGTCATTTGGATGAATTTTGCTGAGGCAAGGATCAGAAGATGCAGACAAATCAATAAAGCAGTTATCAACAAACATGGGTGGATATTCATAAATGCATTTGTTTTTGTGACATCACAGAAACAAATTCGAAACATGCCTGTAAGTGGAGTTAGAAAGACATACTCGATACTGATCTCAGTACTGTATCTCTTCATTAGTTTACATCATTTTCAAATTTTTCTTTTCCCCTAATCTCCAACTCTGCTCTCTCTCCACCTGTCTCCCATGGCAACGGGTAAATGAGGGTCTGCCATAGCAGCAGCATCACCCGCTGCTTGTCACCATTATCGCCATGGCGATCAACCGCCCACCCACCCAATCCCTCTCAGATGTTATCGACTGGGCAGGACCACCATCGGCCCGCTCCGAACTCAGCTAATAAAGCAGCAACACTTTCTGAATAAAAGATGTACTCAGGCTCCACCCACAAAAGCACAGTGAGGTTGGACAAGCTTTAAAGAATTATGGTAAAAATCCCATGAAACCTAATGAGAAACTGTAGAACAGACTCAATTTATATTGCAATACCTACATTTAGAGCCAGTTATTCACTCAACCTAATGAGAAACTGTAGAACAGACTCAGTTTATATCACAATACCTACATTTAGAGCCAGTTATTCATTCAACCTAATGAGAAACTGTAGAACAGACTCAGTTTATATTGCAATACCTATATTTAGAGTCAGTTATTTATTTGTGTGCTACAGTTTCTCTTAAGGTTAAACAGGATTTTCCCTGTTGATTGTGTTTGCGTGTGAGTGAGCTGAAGAGAGAATTTGACTGCGTTTTTGTTGGAGGTTGTTTGTGTGTTGACGCGTGTGATAGCCAGGAAAGCCTTGCTGTCACATCGCATCTCATCCATCAGACACACACACATAAATACAGACACACACTCACACACAGCTGTCTCCCTGGTGTTGTGTGTACTGCAGTGGACACCAGTGTGGGACAGTCAGTGTCCCCGGTATCTCTAGCCTTAAGCAGCAGTTCATCAGGTGCATACAGGTGTCTGCAGGTGAGGACAGGTGAGTACAATGGAGGACAAGTGAGTGCAGGTGAGGGCAGGTGAATGCAGGTTAGAACAGGTGGAGGCACGTGAGAATAGGCGTGTGCAGGTTAGAACAGGTGAGTACATGTGAGGACAAGTGAGGTAATTACAGGTCAGAACATGTGAGGACAGGTGGGTGCAGGTGAGGACAACTGAAGACAGGTGGGGATAGGTGAGTGCAGATGAGTACAGGTGAATGCAGATGAGAACATGTGAGGACAGATGAGTGCAGGTGAGAACATATGAGGACAGATGAGTGCAGATGAGAACATATGAGGACAGGTGAGTGCAGGTGAGAACATATGAGGATAAGTGAGTGCAGGGGAGGACACATAAATGCAGTGAGAACATGTGAGTACCGATGAGGACAGGTGAGGGTGGGTAAGTGCAGGTGAGAACATGTGATGACAGGTGAGTGCAGGTGAGAACATATAAGGACAGGTGAGTGTAGATGAGGACCGGTGAGTGCAAGTGAGAACATGTGAGGACAGGTGAGTACAGGTGAGAATATGTGAGGACAGGTGAGTGCAGATGGGGACAGGTGAGTGCAGGTGAGAATATGTGAGGACAGGTGAGTGCAGGTGAGAATATGTGAGGACAGGTGAGTGCGGGTGAGAATATGTGAGGACAGGTGAGTGTAGGTGAGGACAGGTTAGTGCAGGTGAGAATATGTGAGGACAGGTGAGTGCAGGTGAGAATATGTGAGGACAGGTGAGTGTAGGTGAGGACAGGTGAGTGCAGGTGAGAATATGTGAGGACAGGTGAGTGTAGGTGAGGACAGGTGAGTGCAGGTGAGAATATGTGAGGACAGGTGAGTGCAGGTGAGAATATGTGAGGACAGGTGAGTGCGGGTGAGAATATGTGAGGACAGGTGAGTGTAGGTGAGGACAGGTGAGTGCAGGTGAGAATATGTGAGGACAGGTGAGTGCAGGTGAGAATATGTGAGGACAGGTGAGTGCGGGTGAGAACATTTGAGGACAGGTCAGTGCAGGTGAGAACATGTAAGGACAGGTGAGTGCAGATAAGGACAAGTAAAAGTATATGGACTATCACTACAAAGAGATTATCATTTAGCATTTTTAATGATTATTAGGCCAGTTATTAAATTCATTATGTATAATTTGCATGAAGTGGAACCTGATATATGTTTTAAATGATTAAAAGAGTGGTAAACAGGTAAACATCACAGAAACACATTAATACACATCATTGTGTGTGGTGTGTGTGTGTGTGTGTGTATGTGTGTGTGGTGTGTTCAATGGCCTCAGGGGTTACTAAACCCATAACAGTGTTTTCAGGGGCTGAAAGCTTTAGTATGTAAATGTGGAGCAGGTTAGTCATTGCCATCTGTTTACATCTATAGGACACTTTGATTCCTCTGAATGAATCACTGATTCAATGAGTCATCTGAATGAATCACTGCACCTCTGAATTGCTTTTCTACATCCAGAATCCTCTAGGATGTTCTGCAGTCAGCAGTAGTGTGTGCAACAGCAGCTCTCAACATGCACACACATACACACATACACACATACACACACACACACACACACACACTAGCCACCAGCTGTTCAGTAGGTTTCTTCATTTGATCCAGACTGCTGCTTCACTAAAGAATGAAGAGTAAAAATACATTAGTTATCAGTTTATATCACAATACCTACATTTAGAGTCAGTTATTCATTCAGCCTAATGAGAAACTGTAGAACAGACTCAGTTTATATCACAATACCTACATTTAGAGCCAGTTATTCATTCAGCCTAATGAGAAACTGTAGAACAGACTGAGGCAAAATAGTGCCCAAAGAAAACGTATGATGTCAGATTTTCCACTACTTTCCATCATCAAAATTACTTATAAAACCCAGAAGACATTTGTAGGTTCACTGGTGGTTTTGGATAGTAAATAAAATGTCTATATCGGTTATTCAGAGCTGTACAATAATTGTGCGTTACAATCAAATCGTAGCTAACAGCAGTATGATAAGGATGGGAAACCTGGTGGAAGGTCTGGTTTCTGCAGGAGTGTGTGTGTGTGTGTGTGTGTGTGTGTGTGTGTGTGTGTGTGTGTGTGTGTGTGTGTGTGCTGTTGTCAGGGAGCTGCTGCTTTGAGAACAATGACTTTTGACAGCTGGGGGAGACCCCAAGGATTTACTGAGCGAGGAAGAGCGCTGTGGGTGTGAATGAACTCCTCCGGCCGGCCATCTTTTCATTTGACCTCACATCATCAGTAGACACAATAAAATAACAAGTAAATAAGAACACTGTAATCAAACAATTAATATTTGGACCTTTTGTGGTGAACTACATAACAGAGGACTGGGGTGTTTACTGTCTGAATGGTAACAGTAAAATAACTGAATGCTGTTTGTAAACGTAATTATCTAAAATAATTCTGTGTAATTACATCCACAAACAGATATCAGTGCTGTAATTTAGTCCGAGTAATTATGAGACATTAGCAAAGGGATTATTCTCCACGCGGCTCTGACTGAACTGTTACTGATCCTGTTAATAACAGAGTCACGAATGTTCGTTATGAAGCACTAACGACCCCCTGCATACTAATCAGCAGAAATTAAAGTGTATCAGAATTAATTTACTGAATTTCTGTTACTCCAAAAGACTAAGAAAATAAAAACAGTATTTGGCATACATATGTATATATATATATATATATATATATATATATATATATATATATATATATCCTCTCTCTCCATCTCTCTCTTCTTTCTGTCTCTCTCTCTCTTTGTAGTCTCATCTATTCTCTCTCTTCTTCCTCTGTTTCTTCTTTCTGTCTGTCTCTCTTGCTTTGCTCTCTGTCTCTATCTATTCTGACCCTCTCTCTCTCTCTCTGTCCCTCTCTCTCTCTCTCTTGCTCCCTCTCTTTTTCCTTTCTCTTTATCTCTCACTTCTTCCTCTCTTTCTTCTTTCTGTCCCTTTTCTCTCTTTTCTTGATCTCTCTATTTATTCCACTCTCCTCTCTCTCTTTCTCTCTCTCCCTCTCTCTTTACTTTTTCTTCATCTATCTCTTCTTTTTTCTCTATCTCTTTACTCTATCTCTCCGTTTATCGTTTCTCTTCATCTCTCTTCTTCCTCTCTCATCTTTCAGTATCTGTTGCTGTCTCTTCTTACTCTATCTCTATTTATTCTCTCTCTTCCTCCCTCTCTCTCTCTCTCTCTCTCTTTCTCCCTCCCTCCCTCTACACCTCTCTCTTCTTCCTGTACTCTCTCTCTTTCTATTTATTCTCTCTACCCTTGTCTCTCTCTCTCTTGCTCTCTCCGGATCTCCTGACTCCGCTACTCGACACAGAATCATCCATCACTGCGGCAACAGTGCCTGTCAGCGCCCTGGAGGTGAGGGACCGCCAGGGCAGATGGGAAGGGAGAAGGAGACTGGTCATCCAGCATCAGGTGGAGAGAGCGAGAGAGATAGTTAGCTAGAGAGACAGAGGTGAAAAGAAAAAGAGTTAAACAGACTAGACGTGTATGTCTGACCAGTACACTCTTCTGACCGCTCTACACACGTTTATCATCCATCACTACTGACCACATTCATCACTACTGACCACATCCCTCCTCCCGCTGTGAGTCTGAGTGCATCAGTGATGAACCGTGACTGTTAGAGCCAGACCTTCAGTTTGGCCCGTAAATGTCAAAACAAGAGAAAAATCACCTCTACGATAGTGCAAATTTCTGCTAGCACCCCTATGGGATTCTAGTAGTATTAGCTAAGCTAACAGTCGACCACATCAACACTTTTTTTTCTGAGCTCGTATGTGTCAGTGTTACAGTGACTCTTTTGAACTGCCGCCGCTGTTTTACATTCCTAACAACTAACCAGAACCTGCTTAGTCTACAGCTCATATTCACAGTCAGTACCGTATCTAGAATTTCCAGAGGGAATAGGGTGATTTTTTTCACTCATTGTGAATCAAACCATGATTGGTTGATTCCTCTGTCACTTATCTTTCACCTAATAGTCCCTTTTTCACTTTGTCATATTTTTTCTAATGGAAATTCTCGTTGCAGGTAATGCTGCTTCCGCTAAAGCAATTACACTAGCAACAATGACGAGTAGGGCGGGTACGGCTTACTCAAGTATTGGAGCTTGAAGCAAAAACAGCTTCATCTAAACTTTGTTATACAGTAAAAGAACCTCTGTCAACATTTCACCGCTGCTGACTAACGTTACACTGAGTGCAGTTCGTGCTTTGGAGTTGCTGCTGCAGCCTGACGATCTGGCATGCCCCCCTGCCAGGATGTGCACGTGTTTAGCTTTTTGCCACTTTAACTAGTTCATTGTTAGTGAGTTGTTTTAATGTCTCCAGCTAATATGGCTTATCTAGCGTTTTGGTTATACTTAATATCAGTTAATATCTCTATCGATTTATCACTGTTTATTGTAGATGTTAGCTGACGTTACTGTACCCTGATAGCTGTAAAGGAATTTTTCCACGAATCATTTATGTCCTTTATTTAGCTTGGGCTTCCACATTGTTGTGTGTTTGGCTCTCCAACAGTTCTGGACACTTAATCAAATTTTAAACACCTGTATTTCTGAGGTTAGTAACTGTCCAAAACGCAGTAGCGGAAATTGTTTTACCCAGCATTTACGCACTTCTGTTTATTGTGAAAAGGGCCTATCATATTGATAGTTAACCTGACATTTAAGGCCTTCTGTGAAGCTCCTGAAGTCCAAACCAATGGGAAAGCTCAATTTGTTGTATCTACCTAGATACCACAGAGAAAACAATCTTGATTGGCCGTTTCAAGACTTTGTTGTTACCCGAGACCCTCCACATGTGGCCGATTTGCATGGCCATGCCTCCCACGCCCCCACGGAAGCATGAGCCAGTGGAAGAACATTTTCTAAAGCACATGACAACTTATAAAATTGAATAGTAAAAGATTTGTTTAGCAAATTATCTTCCCTGTAACATTACACACTCTCGCAGTTTATATGTCCTCCACCAGAGGGCAACATAGAGTGTGAATCTCATGTTTTGGTCAGAGTTTTTAACCTGAAAAACTACTGCAGCGGTCCAAAGACTACCATGCCTCAGACGACAAGCACAGCAGTTTGTACAGAGTGCAGATATACCACATAGAAGTGTTGCAGGAAAGCAAGAAGCTCTTCTGCTATTCTAAACTAGCAAAGTTAGCAAAGAGGCTGGCATAATGTTAGCTCTGATTTTGAAATGAGGGAATTGTTCTTTATATATGAAGGAGTTTAGTTACTGCTGCAAACTTTCAGTTCAGGTTACTTGGTAGCATCCGTAACGCTTCGTAAATTCGCAAGCGAGGAAGACCGTTCTGAATTTTGAATAGGATTCGGCACCATACGCTTGTACTAACAGACTTCTGAGAGCACAAAGAAAATGTGGAAGACAGAGGAGAACATCTGAAACATTTTTTGCTTTGTTGGCTTTATAAGATGTTCGCTGCGGTCATAAACTGCCATATACATGCAGGACAGTTTACAGAAAAGAAGGATACTGGAAACCATGTTTACTAAGGAAATAGTCTACCCTTACAGGAGAGTCACATACATTTCCCAAGTGATTATACACTTTATTGCCCCCCATTGCAGCTATAACAGCATTTTTGATGTTGGACGAGAGGGCCTGGCTCACAATCAATGTTTCAGTTCATCTCACAGGTGGAGGTCAGGGCTCTGTGCAGGCCACTGGAGTTCCTTCACACCAAACTGGTCACACCATGTCTTTATGGACCTTGCTTTGTGCTCAAGGGCTCAGTCATGCTGGAACAGGAAAGGCTCTTCCCCAAACTGCTGACACAAAGCTGGAAGCATATAATGGTGTAAAATGTCTTTGTGTGCTGTAGCATTAACATCACCCTTCACTGGAACTAAGGGGCCTGAAAAACTGCCCATTATTCCTCCTCCACCAAACTTTACTGCTGGCACTATGCATTCTGGTAGGTAGTGTTGTCCTCCCCTGGTGTGATTCATCACTCCAGAGAACATGTTCCCACTGCTCCAGAGTCCAGTGGCAGCGCTTAACACCACTCCAGCCGACGCTTGGCATTGCACATAGTGCGCTTTGGCTTGTGTGCCGCTGCTCGGCCATGGAGACCCATTTTATGGAGGTTCCAGTGCATAGTTGTTGTGCTGGTGTTGCTTCCAAGGGCAGTTTTGAGCTCTGTAGTGAGTGATGCGGCAGAGGATACATGATTCAGCATTAGGCAGGCCCACTCTGTGGGTTTGTGTGGTCTACCACTTCATGGCTGAACTGTTGTTGCGCCTTTCACAATAACAGCACTTACAGTTGACCGGGGCAGATCTAGAAGGGTGCATATTTCATCATGTGATATGCCAAAGTCACTCAGCTCTTCAGTACGACCTATTCTACTGCCAGTGTTTGTCCTTGGAGACTGCATGGTTATGTGCTTGATTTTATACACCTGCTAGCAGTAAGTGTGGCTGAGACATAAACTACAAACTTCCTCACAGCTTCTGTAAAGCTAAATAACTGAGGCTGGGTTCAACGGATTTCTCATTATCATCCTGGAGCCTGCTTTGTTAAAGTGGTGTCAGACCTTAGACATCAACAATTACATCCTTGCCTGCGTTCACCTGCTAAATAAAATAAAATCATCTTCCGACTGAAGTGCCTTTGTACCTCCGAATCAAACTCTGGCTCTAAAGCGGATAATAATGACACTCTGCCAACCTGTGTTTAGTCTGCTACCTCTCAGACTCCAACCCAACACTAACACTAATTAGCAAACAAACAGTGCTTCCGCCATGTTGTCACCAGATTAAGTGACACATCCAAACAATAGTGACTAGCTTTATAAGGATAAGCAAACAGTGCTGCTGTAATTATGATATACTGCTGAATATGATCATTATGAAAGGCAGCCCTAAATGTCACAGCCTGCTGTCTCCCAAGGGTAGTCACTGCCAGGGGATTGTGGGTAAATTTATACAGTTGTGCTGTCATGGTAACCAGGGCTGTGTATGTTCGAGCAGTGGAGCTAATGTTATCTCTAATGAGTTATGAAAGTGTGCGCTAGTACTTTTTTAGAAAATCATATTTGCTTTTTGAGTACATTTGAAGCTCTGGAGCATCAGAGTGCATTACACACGAGCAGATACACTAGTCTGGATCATGAAGGGTTATTAGAAACACCTACATTGTACTTCCACTGACTGGCCACTTTATTAAAAACACCTACAATGTACTCCCACTCACTGGCCACTTTATTAGAAACACCTACATTGTACTCCCACTCACTGGCCACTTTATTAGAAACACCTTCCTTGTACCTCCACTAACTGGCCACTTTATCAGAAACATCTACCTTGTACTTCCTCTCACTGGTCACTTTATTAGAAACATCTACCTTGCACTTCCTCTCACTGGCCACTTTATCAGAAACATCTACTTTGTACTTCCACTAAATGGCCACTTTATTAGAAACATCTACCTTGCACTTCCTCTCACTGGCCACTTTATCAGAAACATCTACTTTGTACTTCCACTAAATGGCCACTTTATTAGAAACATCTACCTTGCACTTCCTCTCACTGGTCACTTTATCAGAAACACCCACCTCTTGCTTCCGCTAAATGGCCACTTTATGAGATACACCCACCTTGTGCTTCCACTAACTGGCCCCTTTACTAGAAACACCTTCCTTGTACTTTTACTTACTGGCCACTTTATTAGAAACATCTACCCTGTACTTCCTCTCACTGGTCACTTTATCAGAAACACCTACCTCTTGCTTCTGCTAAATGGCCACTTTTAGATACACCCACCTTGTGCTTCGGGATGGATTGTACTGTCAGAATAAAAGGTTTTGTGCAGGTACATTTTTCATTCATTAAGGTAAAAACAATATAAAAGAACCCTCAGAGGTTCATCAGTAGTTTTAAGGTGGAAATGTGCACATTAACTATTTTTTTTTCAGGAAAAATGTACATATTTGTACCTTTTCATAACGTAATGTTTTAAAACAGAACAATAAAATAAACAGTGTGGAGTCAGACACAGTGTGTGGAAGTACAAGTAAAAAAACATAACTGCAATGGATTTTGGTACAGTTATTTTCTCTATCTGAAGGCACTGAAGACATAACCTTGAGGGTTCCACCCCAGTGATGGTTTAGTACCTTTATTTCTGAGAGAGTATGAAGCTGGTTTTGGTGGACAGAGTTGACCCCAGCTGTGCTGATATCTCCACCCAATGAATAGATAATACATAAATGCTTGAAGGAAAAGAACAAAAAGGCAGGATAATATTCTTTTTCTTATTTTTTTTAATAAGCAAATATGTAGAAATGAATAATACGTCCTTCATTCAGTGTTCACTACGATAATTAATCTCAGGAGAACAGAACTGTAGATTTATCACCTCAACACGAGACTCATCAGCGATGAATATTAGGCCTGATAACAAAATGAAGAATAAATGAAAACAAAAGAAAGACAGACACATTAACACCTTTCTCACTGTACTCGCTAAACACCCCCGAAGAGAGAGAGGGATAGAGAGAAACGAGAGGGGGGAGAAAGAATGACAAAGGAGGAGTGAAACAGCCTGGACTAAACAGAGGAGAATCCAGAAAAAAGAGAAAGAGAGAGAGAGAGAGAGAGAGAGAGAGAGAGAGAGAGAGAGAGAGAGAGAGAGAGAGAGTGAAGAAAGACAGATTGAGAGAGAAAGAGAAAGAGAGGAAAGCGAAAGAGAAAGAAGAGAGAGATAGGAAGATGATGAGAGAAAAAGAAAAAGGGAAAAAGGCAGAGAGGGAGAGAGAAAGGGAAAAAGAGGAAAGAGAAAGAGAAAGAAAGGAGAGAGAGAGATGGTAGGGGAAAGTGAGAGAGAAAGACATGGGTTGAGAGAAAAACAGGAAGATAAAGAAAAAAAAGAAAAAGGGAAAAAGGCAGAGAGAGGAAGAGAGAAAGGGAAAAAGAGGAAAAAAAGAAAGAAGAGAGAGAGAGAGAGAGAAGGAAAAAGGCAGAGAGAGAGAGAGAGAGAGAGAGAGAGAGAGAGAGACTAACAGGCAGAGCTCATGTTCTCTATTGTTTTGTTTGTTAAGTCTTTTATTTCTATTCTGCTCCTTTCTTTTGGGCTCTCTCTCTCTCTGTCTCTCTCTCTGTCTCTCTCTCTCTCTCTCTGTCTCTCTCTCTCTCTCTCTGTCTCTCTCTCTCTCTCTCTCTCTCTCTCTCTCTCTGCATGAGGACGCGTTCCCTCTTCTCTCTTTTTCAGGAACACAGCCCTCCGACAGGAAGAACAAGCGCGATAAACGAGTGTAATTAACCCGAGGCTGCTCCTGCAGAACCTGCCGCTGCTTTCTGCTCCGCCTTTATTCATCTTCATCCTTTATTCCTCCACTTCAGCGCGATGGAGGGATGATGCATGAGGGCCTGATGGATGGAGAGGAGAGGACAGAGAGATATAGAGGAAAGAATATTTTTCTTTCTGCCCTCTTTTCGTTCTCATTCGATCTCTTTGTCCTCGTTTTTTCCTCATTGTCTTCTCTCTGCTAATCTGCTTACATTGCATAAACAGCTGGACTGTGTTTTAAATATGATATATATAATACAACCAATACAACCGATACAGTATCACACTAATCAATATCCAATATATTTACACTCTTAGTATGTCTTCTTTTTGTCCACTAACTCATCCTGCAGTTTTCGAGATATTGACACCGTTCCATCTCCGGAATGTTCAGTCTGATTGGGAATAGTTTATCTACAGCTTTTTGATCGGGCATACGGTGTACAATCATCGTTAAATGACTAACTTTTTCCTCATAAGATGGACTGGAGTGCAAAGGTTTGTGCACCCAGCTTCTATTACAATGATTTAAATCCATTAGCAACACCCTATTACCATTGAGTGCCACAGCAACTTCCAGTATCAACCTAGCAGCCACATGGGATACCCTAGCAAGCACCTAGCGACAGCCTAGCAACCACCACCATAGCAACTGCCCAGCAACACCTTAGTAACCACCTGTAATACTATATAAATGGCCATGCAACACCTTAGCAACCACTTGGGATACCATAGCAACCACCTAGCAACGTATTGTCGCTCTACATGTTCTTAAGGAAATACATTTTTCTAGTTAAAATACATTAATCACCTGTATAGCATCTGTAAAAATAATGTAACTCAGTAATTTACTGTAAATTTATGAATGTAAAAATGATGTTTAATTTTACCTGACCTATAAACATTATTTTTGTTTTTTGAAAACTCTTATTAAACACGTTTATTCACCAAGTTTCACACTGTATATGGTTAACTTTGTTTACAATTTGCTTAAGCAGGACCAAACATCAAACATTGCATCAAACAAATGGCAATATTGATAAACAATAAAACACCTTGTCTGGGACGGATTATTTATGTATTTATTTATTTATTTATATTTTCTATATTTTTCTTCTATATATTTTTCCTTTCTCCATGTTGTATCTCTAGCTGTACACGAGCCACAGGGGGGTTTCTGATAAAGTGGCCGTGTCAGTATACTGTACACTAATGCTTTTGTTTGATTCTACACACATTTCTATGTAAATCTAGACATTTTTCTGAACAGAATAGCACAATATATCATTTTATATCAGCCAATAGGTTTAACCCCTTAAAATCTCAGGCTTATTACACACTAAGGCTTATTATTCAGTAACTACAGGGACTTCATTTCAAACTGGCTGAGCTATTCTTAGATTATAGAAGTGTGTAATAAAACTTTGGGTCTTCTGGTGGACGCTTGACATTTAAGAGGTTAAGCTAACTAGCAGCCAAGGTAGCTGTTAGCCAAACTGAACACAGTGCCATTAACTGACCAAAAAAGACAATTAAATTAGTATTTACGGTTATAAAGACAGTTCAGTTTAAGTTCAAGTTCAAGAGTCTTTATTGTCATTTCAGATTTATACAAGTACACAGTGAAAGAAAACAATGTTCCTTCAGGACCAACACAGGAACACAAGTGCAGAACAGTACAATAAACACAGTGCAGACAATACAGTACAATGAATACGAAAGACTTACATAAATACAAAACAGAACACAGGCAGTACACGGTACTGAGAGTATGTGGAGCTGTGCGAAGGAGGATGTAACATACTATGACATATTAGCAGATTAGCAGATATTGTTAAGGGAATAAAATGTGCAAAATGCAAGTGGTCAGTGGTTACACCAGTTCCAGTTACAATTCAGTAGAAATTAGAGAGTCTTTGGCATAGGCCCCGTCCTCGGTCCAGGTCTCAGACCCTCTCTGATCCTGCCAGATGGAGACGGCAGGGGCGGAGCCTACCCACCCGGAGAACCAGATAGGGACCCAACTGGTGGTGGTAGGAAGGAAGGAAGAGAACATCAAAACGTAAGCACCTGAAAAGAGAGGTGCAGGCACGTGATTGGTCAGGAGTAATGAATGAATGAATGACTTATCATTAAAGTCTTCCCGGCAGAACTGTTGTTAAAGCTTCCATTTCCAGAACACCTGTTAGACTATTAGAGTCCTTCACACTGTGACATCAACCCATCAGGATGGGTGAATACCATTATTGACTACTGGACATTACCAGGAACCAGCAGGAACTTTTAATGGTTTCTATGGTTTGACCTGTCTCAAGCAGTGAGACCGTTCTTGTTTATGAGTGTGTAGTGGAAAAACGCCCTAACCGTTTAGCTAGCTAGCATACAGCTCAGACATTTATAGCACAATACTGTCTGAAACTGAAATGTTTTGCACTAATACTCAAATACGTCTGAACTAAATGGAAATGACAGATGACCCCAACAGCAGTCCATTTCATCTGAATCACGATGTACATATTCCAGCCTGGATAAGCAAACGATGGCCGGCTATGCTAAGATAGCAGGGCTTCTAATGAAGTGATGATGAGTGTACAGCAAGAGAGAGGAAGCTTCATCTGTCTGACTGACAGCCTGCCTCCTTTCTTCTCTCTGCTGCCTCTCTGTCTGTTTCCTCCCTCCTCTTCTCCTCCTTTATCTCTCCATCATCTCTCCTCTGCTTTATTTGATGTATATTTCACACCCTCGCTGCATTAATCAGCATCCTACTGTCGCATCGAGCAAGAGAGAGGCCGTCTCGCATCTCGCATGCTGGCGCTTCTGTCTGTTTTAGTAAGTCTGTATGGAAACACTGTGGTTTCTTACACATTGATAAAGGGAGGTTTTTATAGGAGCAAAAAATGTGAACAAAATTCACAAATTTGGCTTCTGGATGTTCATAAAAGCTCCTTTAACCACTTATGCTTAATACTCACACTGTAATGAATTTCTGTAAGTGAATATGTACAGTACAGGTGGATTATACTGTATAAATGCCTTATTGTGTGGCTACTGTAATATTACTGTGACAATGTAATAATCCATCAAAATGTACAATATTCTTAGCTTTCACTGTAAAACTAGGCATCAAAAGTGCTTTTCTGAAGGTTTATCTTCTCAACTGCAGTTTAATTTTTGCTTTTCAGTTTATTATTAAAATGTCAAAAGAGCTGAGTTGCATTAATATCTGTGAATCAGAGCAAATACAACAAATCTATACATAGTATTTGCAAAAATCTGGCGGCCATATTGTTGACGTTTGGTCAGTACAATGTGTACTGAGTAGTCAGAGCCGACCACAGCTTCCAAATCAAGATATCACAGGTTGTTGCCTCTTATACCATATTCAGACATTCACACACTTAAAAACATGGTTCATCAAGAGTTCTTTAGGGTTCTGTTTAGAGCCATGAGTTCTATATAGAACTATTTCATGCTTAAATGCTTCTTTGCTTGGTAAAATAGTTTTTTAGATTGTTGTATATGGTTCTATATAGCATCTTTTGAAAATGGCTGTATACAGCACCAAACAGAGTTCTGCTATTGTATATAAGCTTGACATTGTCACAATAGAAGACCACTTTTGGCACTAGAACCATATAAAACACATTCTCCATTAATTTGAAGAACCATTTCAATATGCAGAGAACGATCTACATCTGGGGACTGTACATTTGATTTAGTTCCGCCATTTTTTCATAATTTCTGCATAGTTCAGTCACTAAGATGTAAACAGAGTGATTCAGAGTGGTTAGGTGTGAAATGGTTCAGATGTCTTTACAGTGGTGGTGATAGGAACCAGGGGTCTCCATGACTACAACACAAATATAGACATTTTATTTACTATACAAAACCACCAGTGAACCTACACATGTCTTCTGAGTTTATATGGAATGTTGATGATGGAAAATAGTGGAAAACTTGACAATAATAAGTTTTCTTCAGGGACTATTTTGCCTCACAACACCCTGCATATTATGTATCCCTCCACCATGAATGGAATTTAAGGCCAAAATCTTTTCAAAACTACTGCAAAACAACGTCTCAAACATCAGGCAGTGAATTCATAACCATTTCATGCAATAATGTTCTGTGAGGGAGCTTTTAGAGGTGGACGTCTGGTTCCTACCACAACCACTGTGAAGAATTCTGACTCAGTAAGTTTTTCTAGCATTTCACACCAAACAACTCTGAGCAACTCTGTTCACATCTGAACCATTTAATTCTGCAGAAATTTTGAAAAATCAGTGGATTTCCCCTTTAAGAGAGTTCATTTTATATGCCACGTGCATAATAAATGAGCTGATTTCTTGGTTAGCGTTTAGGTCTTTGACTGTGGTCCTCTGCTGGAGTGCCTCTCTTTCTGTTTGTCCGTCTCCGAGCGATGGTATTTTATCTTTCTCTGGCCTTGGCTTGATGGAGTAGTTTGTATGAACAAAGTGTGGTATTAGGCAGGCTGCTCAGAAGTGAGCAAGCAATCAGGATTAGAGCAAGAGAGGCTGAGAGAAACAGAGAGAGAGATATAAAGGAGATATGGAGAGGAGACAGAGGCAGACAGTGAGGTAATTGAGTCTCTTAAGACCCGACTATTCTAAGCTGATTTTGCTCCAAGGCTACAATTTGCCATTGATTTTGGTGTCTAAAACCTGAACAGATAGCAAGTTTTTGTGTGAAATCCATATTTCTGTTCCAAATACAACAGACCAGCAATTGCCCTCTCCAGGCTCCGCCTACAAATGTATTCTTTCATAGCTACTATTGTGAGGTAAGATAAGACTTACAGAACACTGGAAAAATACAAATCTCCATCAGTATACCTGCATTCAGAGCCTGTATGTAGGTACTGTGATACAAACTGAGTCTGTTCTACAGTTTCTCATTAGGTTGAATGAATAACTGACTCTAAATGTAGGTATTGTGATATAAACTGAGTCTGTTCTACAGTTTCTCATCAGGTTTAATGAATAACTGACTCTAAATGTAGGTATTGTGATATAAACTGAGTCTGTTCTACAGTTTCTCACTAGGCTGAATGAATAACTGACTCTAAATGTAGGTATTGTGATATAAACTCAGTCTGTTCTACAGTTTCTCATTAGGTTTAATGAATAACTGACTCTAAATGTAGGTATTGGGATATAAACTGAGTCTGTTCTACAGTTTCTCATTAGGTTGAATGAATAACTGACTCTAAATGTAGGTATTGTGATATAAACTGAGTCTGTTCTACAGTTTCTCATTAGGCTGAATGAATAACTGATACTAAATGTAGGTATTGTGATATAAACTGAGTCTGTTCTACAGTTTCTCATTAGATTGAATGAATAACCGACTCTAAATGTAGGTATTGGGATATAAACTGAGTCTGTTCTACAGTTTCTCATTAGGTTGAATGAATAACTGACTCTAAATGTAGGTATTGGGATATAAACTGAGTCTGTTCTACAGTTTCTCATCAGGTTGAATGAATAACTGACTCTAAATGTAGGTATTGTGATATAAACTGAGTCTGTTCTACAGTTTCTCATTAGGTTGAATGAATAACTGACTCTAAATGTAGGTATTGTGATATAAACTGAGTCTGTTCTACAGTTTCTCATTAGGTTGAATGAATAACTGACTCTAAATGTAGGTATTGTGATATAAACTGAGTCTGTTCTACAGTTTCTCATTAGGTTGAATGGGATTTTAACAGTGTCCTGTAACACTTGTTGAACATCACAACCGTAGCTATGAAAGCAACATATTTGTGGGAGGAGCCTAATGAGTTCAGTTGCTGATCAGTTGTTTATGGATTTCAGTTAAAATGGTTGTAATTGCTGTCTCTGTTTGACTCCACTGTGGTGGTTACTAAGCAGAATTAACTTAAATCAAGTTTTTTTTTTATGTTTTTAATGTTTGACCAGAATTTGCGGTGATGTTTGATTGGCTGCTGTTGATGTTGTCATGGTGAAAGTCGTAGCAACAAACTGAGTCGTCCTCTCTCCTCAGAGGATCAGAGTGTGACAAGACTGAGTCTGACTCAGCGAGCGAGAGAGAGAAAGAGAGAGACAGAAAGAAACAGAGACAAATAGTGACAGAGAGAGTAAGAAAGGACAAGAGAACAGAAAGAGAGAGATAAAGGAGAAAAACAGACACAAAGAGTGACAGAAAGCAAGAAAAGGAGAGACACAGAAGAGAAAGAGGAAAAAAGAGAGGTAGAGACAAAGGAAGAGTCAGAGAGAGAGAGAGAGAGGGAGAGAGAAAGAGGAAGAAAGAAAGGCAGAGAGAAAGGAAGAGGGAGAGAGAAAGAGAGGGGGGGGAGAAAGAAAGAAAGATCGAGAAAGCATGAAAGAGGTAGACAGAGAAAACAAGAGAAAGAGAGAGAGAAAGAGGGAGAGAGAGACAAAGAAAGAGAGAAAGAGGAAGAGAGAGAGTGGAAAAGGGAGAGAGAGAGAGAGAGAGAGAGGTAGACTGAGAGTGAATGTGGCTGTAAGTGATGTGGGTTTGGTGGTGAGATGCTAATTCTCCTCTCAGTACACAGCTGAATAACCATCCAAAGCAGCTCCAGCAGACTGTGAACAGAAAGAACCCATCTGTCTGTCTCTCTGTCTGTCTGTCTGTCTGTATGTGTGTATGAAGTCTGTCACGCTGATGTGTAAATCCTATGTGGATTAAACTGACTGTCTAATGCAGCTTCAGTGAAAGTATGTAAGCTCCTCACATCTGAACACCTACAGTGACTCTCTGCTGGGAAGCGTTCTAATCCAAGTAAACTTTGGCCCCTATCCATTTCCCCTAGGCCCTACCACTGGGCCAAAATATATAGACTGTTTCAAAATACTGTCAACCAACTATAAAGTGTTTTTATCTCGTATTTCAGTTCCCACTCCTGAGGACCACTATGACATTCATGTGGTTTTACATTCCAAAGTCAGTCAGAATTCATTATGCAAACTCGTTTTATCCCTTAGAATCAAACGGGCTGTTTTTGTTACTGTGGCTTTAAGACTGATCTGTAAACAAGCTCTGTTCTGATTGGCTGCTCTGTATTGTTCCTCATTAAAAAGCAGTCCATGCTGAAACACTCCTTATAACAGTGTGAACGGCCCGCTGTAGGCGGACTACACTCTTAAAAAAGATGGTTCTTCAAGGGTTCTTAATAATGACAGTGGCTCTTTGTAGAGCTATGATCACTCAAAGAACCATTTGCATGATTAAAAGGTTCATTGCATGGTGAAATGAGTCTTCAGATTGATGCAGAATGTGCTCTATATAGCAACAAAAAGAGCTCTGCTATTGTGTGCACTGTCAGGATTGTAATAATAGAAGAACCTTTTTGGTGCTATATAGAACCTTTCAAAGCAGTTCTATATAGAACCATATACAACACATTCTCCATTAATCTGAAGAACAATTTCGCCATGATAAGAGTCATTTAAACCTGCAAATGGTTTGTTGAGTGTTGGTTTTGTATAGGTTGATGTTTAAATGTGTGTGGGTGTTGTAAATATGTGGGTTTTTGTGACAGTATGTTTTGAAACATTTGAAACATGTTTACATACAACATTAAACTCTTTAATCGAAAAAAAGTGTGGAAGATTAGGGTTGTAATGATGCGAGCCCTTAGTTTTTTTTTGTTTAGGGTGCATAGGAAATGAGGCCAAGGGGAAGTGAGCAAGGGTTTGTCTTTTCCGAATTGGCACCAGGCCCCAGTTCAGATTGTATTAATGTGTTTATTTATACAATGTCGCTCTTTAATGCAGACTTGATTTCTTCCTGCAGGTCTAGAGCGCACCCTAGTGGAAGATAAAGTGTTGAGTGAGCCATTTGCCAGCTCTCTCTCTCTATCTCTCTCTCTCTCTCTCTCTCTCTCATTCTCTCTCTTTTTCTTTCTCTGTAGGCCTGGCAACCGGTCTCCATGGTGATGTCAACAGCCACAGGGGTCCGCCCTCCTCCATGGTGCCATCTGGTCCAAAGCGGAGGCGGAACCAGGCGGAACCCGGGCGACCTGAACACGCGCACGCACAGGCCAACGGTGAGGAAGGTACAGGTGCACCCCATCTGCTCTCGCCTGCTTTCACCATCTGAGCCTCTCAGTTCTCCCACCAGATCGAAAAAAACACATAGCAACACTTGTGACATTTATATACGCTTACATATACATGCATTTAGGTAGAATTACATTTATAATGCAAAACACAAACAAAAACAAATCATTTCCTCTCATCTGGGCTGCTTACTTGCTGAAATGGAGCTCCAAGTTGGGAACCATCAGTGCTGCCTTCTAGGTCTTCAGAGAACATCTAATGATTTCAATGAAATGAAACAAAACATGTCCATAATGTTTAGTTCATTCATTTAGTTCATTTACACTCTGTTAGTATTGTAGTAAAACTCTTATTTCAGTGTTTTGTTTTGATTGGAAACAAAAGAGTTGAATTCTTGAAAAGCCCAATGGGTATTTATCCAATCCAATTGTTTTCTCTGTGGTATCTAGGTAGATCCAGCCAACCAAGTTCTCCCATTGGTTAGTACTTCAGGAGCTGGACTGAAAGCTTTACATGCTAGATTAACTACCAACATAATTAGGAAGAGACAGAGGAATAAACTAGTCATGTCAGGGACCAATTAAAAAAAAAATCTCTCTAGTCCTTCACAATGTTCTAGATACATCACTAATTGTAAATGCGAGTCGTAGTCTAAGCAGTGTTCTAGTAAGTTGTTAGGAAAGTTAAACAGTGATGGCAGCTCTATGTCAGAGCTCTTTACTGAAAGAATGACAGTAAAACTAACACATACAAGCTCAGATATATGATAATATCTGTTACAAACTTCATATAAAACAGATGAACTGTCTGCTATAAGCTTCCAATGTCCGTGTTTGAGCTAGAACTGCTAAAATAATATCGCTGTTAGCTTAGCGCTACCATAGTATTAGAATCCTATAGGAGTAATAATTAGCATTATTATAGAGATTTCTCATTTTTGAACAGTTTTAAATATTTATAGCTCAAACTGAAGGCCTCGCTCTAATAATCATGGGTCTCCACTGATACATACATAATGTGTCTATAAAAATGGATAAAAACTCATTGAATAAGTAAATACAGCAGCAGTGATAACAATCATACAGTGTCAAAAACACACACAATTAAGTCTGTTAGATATTTTGGCTACTTATTTTTTCCAAATGTCTTTATAATTAAATCCTGGAGACAAACACAGAGTCACTCAGAGCGGTTTGGCGTGAAATGGTTCAGATTTCTTTACAGTGGTGGTGATAGGAACCAGGGGTCGCCATGACTACAACACAAATATAGACATTTTATTTACTATCCAAAACCACCAGTGAACCTACACGAGTCTTCTGAGTTTATATGGAATGTTGATGATGGAAAATAGCGGAAAATCTGAAACAAAAAGTTATCTTTGGGGACTATTTTGCCTCATAGCGCCCTGCATGTATCCCTCCACCATGAATGGAGTTAAGGTTCTCAAAACTATCATAAAACAGTGTCTCAGTCATCAGGCAGTGAATTCATAACCATTTCATGTAGTAACTTTCTGTGAGGGAGCTTTTAGAGGTGGACGTCTGGTTCTTATCACCACCACTGTGAACAATTCTGACTCAGAATGACTCTGCTTACATCTTAACCAGTTAATTATGCAGAATTTTTGAAAAATCTGTGTATTTCCCCTCGACATGCTGTGGTGATTTAGGCACTATGCTAATAGGCGAAGAGATGTAAGCTACCGTTACTTGTTAGCATCATCAGCCTTCCAGTGCTTAAACTAAAGTGAGGAAGGACCACTAAGAGGAACCAAGACTTAAATGGGGAACCAAGCTTTGTCTGGGCTGGGTACGCTAAAAATTACAGGGGCTAAATTACAGGGTTCTTTGGAGAGATGCCATAGAACCTTTCAAAGGATGGTTCTTGAAATTCTTGTGAATCTTTTTTAAAGTTTGAAGAACCTCTGCACTCTCTTCAAGGGTTCTCAAGTAAAGACAGTGGTTCTATATAGAACCATGAACACTCAAAGAACCCTTTGCATGATTAAATGGTTCTTTGCATGGTGAAATGGTTCTTCAGAATGATGGTAAATGTGCTGTATACGGTTCTATACAGCACCAAAGAGGATTCTGCTATTGTTAAGACTGTATTGTATACAATGGAAGAACCCTTGTTGGTGCTGCATAGAATCAATTCCAAAAAGGTTCTATATAGAACCATATGCAACACATATTCTCCATCAGTCTGAAGAACAATTTCACCATGCAAAGAAACTTTTAATCGTGAAATGTTTCTTTGAGTGTCCATGGTTCTGCATAGATCCATTGTTTTTGCTAAAGAACTTTTGAAGAACCATCTTTTTAAGAGTGTACATAATGTTAAGCTTCTAAACCAATGAAAGTTTTTCCAGTCGAGAAATTTGCTCTTTAAAATTGTGGAGCAGTTATGATGGAATTGAACAGATAATAAAACAGAGTCTCGACTATGTAGGTTACAGAAGCTTTACCCTCCACTTTCACCCCCCGTACCCCCCCACTTTGTAGAGGTCTTAAGCCCTGCAGCTCAAGCCTGGCCTTCAGTGGATAATTATAATCGAGTTTCAAGCAATTACAGAGGAACTAATGTATTTTAAATGGCTTTTAAATTAAGAGTAAAGATTAGCTTTTTTTCCACACTCACTTTCCATAAACTGGTGGTAAAAGGTTTGGAGGGGCAGAATGAGAAACGTCTGTGTGAGATTCAGCAGTTTTGGGGACATTCGGCTGCTCTCCACGAGGACAAATACATGTTTAGTATTTCGTTTTTTCTCATACATATTGGACAATATAAAGAAATTCATTTTAATATGATAATAAAGACAAACAATACAAATATGGATATGAATAAAGACATATAAATAAATACTAATATTGAGGAATAATTATAAAATATTGAGTATTATGAAAATAATGCGTATGTTATATAGTTATATTTTATGTTTTTTTTTTTCTTTAATTTTTTAATATACTATGGACACTATACTCTCTCTCTCTGGCACCTTCAGATCAGTCTTTATATTCCAGTAAGCCAGAGCAGTTTTTTGACATCCCCC
This sequence comes from Colossoma macropomum, assembly GCF_904425465.1. Classification (NCBI taxonomy): domain Eukaryota; kingdom Metazoa; phylum Chordata; class Actinopteri; order Characiformes; family Serrasalmidae; genus Colossoma; species Colossoma macropomum. Next base: position 14,224,896 of record NW_023494803.1, read on the forward strand.
CTCCCTCTCCTCATGTTTCCATATGTGTATGTGCATACATGCCTCTGTACAGGTGTTAGCGTGTTAGCATGTTACCGTGTGAGAGAGACGGTTCCTCCAGTCTTCACTAGCCGGCTGGGCTGTTCTCTAAAGACTCTTTTAATTAGGCTTTAATTGGCTAATTAACTCTCTGCATCAGAGAGCAGCAGGATAGAGAGGAGAGGGCAGAGAGCACACAGAGAGTTCCAGCTCCTTCAGCTCTTCATACTGACACTGAAAAACTGTATTCCTGACTTTATAACACACACACACACACACACACATATATATATATATATATATACATATATATATATATATAATATATTTTTTTTTACATATAGATACTTACATGTTGTTGCTGTCCTAAAAAAAATATATATGCTCCAAAATTGATCAGAAAAATGTCTTTACATCAATGTTTTTTGACGTCAATGTTTTTTGCCCTCTCCTGTAAAGAAAACAAAAGGCTGGTAAAGTTGTGTAATGATAAAAAAACACCTGGTGGTTGATTGGCAATATGATTGGGTATAGAAAGAGCATCACAGAGATGCTGAGTCTTTCAGAAGTAAAGATGGGGAGGGATTCACCACTCTGTGAAAGACTGTACAGGCAACAATTTAAGAATAACATTTCTCAGCATAAAACAGTAAAGCAACTTTTCATCATCTACGGTACACCACACTTAATTAAAAGATTCAGAGAATCTGGAGAAATCTCTGTAGGCAAGGAACAAAGCCAAAAACCAGTATTTTTTAAATATTTTTCATACATAAACACACACACACACACACACACACATATATATATATATATATATATATATATATATATATATGTGTGTGTGTGTGTGTGTGTGTGTGTGTGTTTGTTTGGATCTGCTGCAGCTCCGGGGCGCTCCCAGACCTTCCAATATTTTAAATATTTGATTTTCTGACTCCTGCAGCGTGAGACGTATGAGTGACGTAACTGAGGGAGTGATTCTCCAGCTCTCGCTGAGATCTCTGTGTTTCTCACCATAAATCCATCCCCAGATTGCTTTGTTGCTTCCTGTGTGTGTGTATGGGCTCAGACAGGTTCGGCCCAGTCTGGCTGTGTTCTGTATCACAGTGAGATTTGAGAGCTTTTGTGTAAAACTATTTATGTATGTCTGTCTTCGTCTGACTCTCCAGTGTGTGAGCTGTTTGTGCACAGCCTCACAATGAAATGACAAGAAATTCTGTAAAAGACTGACGTTAAGTGTGTGATGCTCCATTTTTTAAAAATCTGGATTTTTAAAAGGCCTGTAGTGTACGCCCAGCTTTAGACTTATTCTTCATTTAATCTCTCTTTCATTTTCTCTCTCTCTCTCTCTCTGCATCTCTCTCTGTCTCTGTCACACACACACAGTCACACACGTTCTCCATTAAAGTGATAAACATGTCTGACATCCTGTTTCCCCCAGAGAGAGAGCGAGAGGAACACAGCGCCCCCCGGGGGACAAACACTCAAACGCACAAGAGTGACAGCCGGTTGCATGCAGAGAGAGAGAGAGAGAGAGAGAGAGAGACATAGAGGCAGTGAGAGGAAAATAAGGAGGGAGAGGGAGGTGACATCTGGGCATCTGGAGTGTGTGTGTGTGTGTGTGAGCTGGCTGCTCTGTGTGTATTGTAATTGTATACAGATGCTAATACACACACACACACACACACACACACACACACACACACACACAGTGGCAGGAGCTCTGACAGGCTGAAGAATGAAAGAATTCAGATGAATTTCCAAAATAGAATATCCTGGGAATTTAGAATCCCCAAGACATTCTGAACTGAAGAATTCCCAACACATTCTAATAGAATTCCTAAGTTATTACAACAGAATTTTAGGATCCCAACATACTCTGGCTGAATTGAAAGATTCCCAAGATACTCCCCAACAGAATTCTAGAATTCCCATTACACTGAAACAGTATTCAAGAATTTGCATAGTACTAAACAAGAACGCTAAATTCCAAAGACATTCCAACAGAACTGAAATATCCCAAGCTGTTATAGTAGAATTCTAAAATTCCCCAGACAATCTAACAGAATTACAGAATTCCCAAGATTATTAGGATTCCCAAGATATTATAAATTAGTTTTAGAACTCTTTCAGACATTTAAACGAAATTCAAGAATTCACACAGCACTAAATCAGAATTTTAGAATTCCAAAGATATTCTGACTGGGCTAAATAATTCCCAAGACATCTTTCTTAACTTCTTGAATTCCCAAGACACACCAATTCAATTGAAGTATTCCAAGTATATTACACCGGAAGTCTAGAATTTCCAAGCCATGCTAACATAATTACAGAATTCCCAGGATATTTAGGATTCCCAATATAGTCTAAAGGAGTTCTAGAACTCCTAAGACATTCAAACTGAAATCAAGAATTCCTATTACATTGAAACAAAATTCAAGAATTCTCAAAGCACTAAATCCAAATTATAGAATTCCAAAGACATTCTGACTGGGTTGAATAATTCCCAAGACATCCTTCTTAAATAATTGAATTCACAAGACATTCCACTTGAACTGAAATATCCCAAAGATATTAAACCATAATTCTAAAATTCCTAAGGCACGCTTACTTAGTCACAGAATTCACAGGATTTTTAGAATTCCCAAGATAGTCCCAAAATATTCTAATCACCCCATATAGAACCCCCCTACCAAATATATTTATCAAATACATTTTTCCAATGTATTAAAATGGCCAAAAAAGTATTTGTTGAATATACTTTTTAAAATGCATTATTAGTATTAGTTATTATATGTTTTGAGTTGTGTGTAGCTGTAATAAAGGTTACTGATGCAACTAAATGGTTCTGACTTCTGTGATCTGCATTGTACTTTATATTAACCATGTACGCAGTAAGACACTCACACACAATGTATTTCAGATAAACAAGATATCAGATCATAACTGCACTTTCACAGATCTATCAATACCCACAACACCTGCTTTTGTCATGTTAAAGGTTCATTTGATCATATTTAAAATTAAGATACTGATTTCAAAAGGTATCAAACAGAAAAGTGCATTAGACAGGATTTTTTCTGTCATATACTATCATACATTTTCAAACGGATTTGATAAATACATTTACAAACATTTATTTCTGTGGGCTACATTTCTATGTAGTAATATTTCCCCATATATTTTAAAATAAATGCATTTTAAAATATATTTGGCTAATATGGAAAAATATTCTGAAATAAATTTGTGTTTGGAATGTATTTCAGCATTGACTGCAGTGTATTTGAAAAGTGTTTCAAATATATAAAAATACATGTTCATATATTTTTATCAATATTGACAAGTTCTCACATGTATGAGAACTCCATGTAACTGTTTCCGAAATGGCCTGATGTGACCCCTGTGTGCACTGCAGGTATTACACCATCACAGCGCATATTTTACAGACTCTGCTGCCACCTGCTGGCAGGCAGAGGAGACGCACTGCTGTGAGCACAACAGCAACATAACAAATCCAGCCTCAGTGTTTATTTATGAGCGTGAGCTGAGCGTTTGACCACCACAGAGAGGTGCAGGAGAAGAACAGTGCTGGATTTGGTTCTCCTATCAGATCAGTTCCTCTGTGATTTCCTCCGGACTTGGCTGAGCTATGAATGCAGCCGGAGCGAAAGCGAGTCAAATTAAATTTCCTAATTGGTTTCTGAGGGGAGAGTGAAACAGATTTAAATTGACCGCTGAAACAGACTTTTGTAAGAACCGTGCCGACCCCGACTGTTCGGGAGGTTTTACAATACAAATGAATTTGGATCTCTCTCTCTCTCTCTCTCTCTCTCTCTCTCTCTCTCTCTCTCTCTCTCTTCTGAATGTAGAAAAACCTTCCTCATTAAATTCTCTTTGATGAGTCAGGAGTGGACATTACTGTGGGCAGTAGGACCCAGGGGGCGCTTTAGCTGAGAAGCTATTTGCTAACTCCTGTTTGCCCCACTGACTGAGCTTTAAATTGAAATGTAATGGAGGATTTTTCCTTTACATTCGAACAGTCATAAATGATACAATACTGCATCCATTCTCTATGAGATAATCTGAGGGATTATGGGATGGGATTGGTGTTCTATGAGGAGGTGGAATAGTGTTACTTTACCACAGGGCCTCTGCAATGTTTATGGCCAACTAGCATGGCACAAAAATATAGATTACAGAGATGTTAGTGGCTACTGAATTTACACATCTTATTTTTACAGCACTGGAGTAATATAACCTGGGTTACTTCTATGCTGTTTTATAGCACTCTGCTAATATAACCTGGATTTATCTCTATGTACCATTTTATACAATGGAATTATGTAATTTAAGATAATTTGTACGGTTTGTTTTATTGCACAGGTTTAAGATAAACAGGACTAATTTAACCTGAGGTTATTTCTACACTTTGTTTTACATCACTGGATTATCATATCCCCAGTTTATTTTTATGGTTAATTTTCTAGCATGAGATTAATATAATCTGGGCTATTTCTTGGGTCCATTTTTTAGCACAGGATTAATATAATCTCGGGCTATTTTTAGGGTTTATTTTATATCTTGGGATTAATATAATCTCAGGCTATTTGTAGGGTTCATTTTATAGCATGGGATTAATATAATCTCAGGTTATTTTTGGGTTCATTTTATAGCATGGGATTAATATAATCTCAGGTTATTTTTGGGTTCATTTTATAGCATGGGATTAATATAATCCCAGGCTATTTGTAGGGTTCATTTTATAGCATGGGATTAATATAATCTCAGGTTATTTTTGGGTTCATTTTATAGCATGGGATTAATATAATCTCAGGCTATTTTAGGGTTCATTTTATAGCACAGGATTAATATAATCTCAGGTTATTTTTTTGGGTTCATTTTATCGCATGGGATTAATATAATCTCAGGCTATTTCTAGGGTTCATTTTATATTTTGGGATTAATATAATCTCAGGTTATTTCTTGGGTTCATTTTATAGCATGGGATTAATATAATCTCAGGCTATTTCTAGGGTTCATTTCATATTTTGGGATTAATATAGTCTCAGGTTATTTTTTGGTTCATTTTATAGCATGGGATTAATATAATCTCAGGCTATTTCTAGGGTTCATTTTATATTTTGGGATTAATATAATCTCAGGTTATTTCTTGGGTTCATTTTATAGCATGGGATTAATATAATCTCAGGCTATTTCTAGGGTTCATTTCATATTTTGGGATTAATATAGTCTCAGGTTATTTTTTGGTTCATTTTATAGCATGGGATTAATATAATCTCAGGCTATTTCTAGGGTTCATTTTATATTTTGGGATTAATATAATCTCAGGTTATTTCTTGGGTTCATTCCATAGCACGGCATTAATATAATCTCAACCTTTTTCTTGGGTTCATTTTATAATACAGGGTTAATATAATCTCTGGCTATTTCTTGGGTTCATTTTATAACACAGACTTAATATAATCTGGGGTTATTTCTAGGTATATTTTATAGTATTGGAGCACAAAAATCTGAGGTTGTGTCTACAGTTCGTTTTATATCGTGACATTAACTTAAACTGGGATTACTTCTACACTTTGTTTCGCAACACGGGATTAATATAGCTTTTACGAATATGAGAAATTAGGGTAAATTAGGTAAAAGGGTTTTACGAATGACCCACTCACTTATTTTTTTGCTTGTGTTTCCTGAATGAGACTCATTATTTCCACAGTGTGTGGGAGATATAAAAGCCCAGCGATAAATCGCCCACATCTATCAGCTAATAATGATGACCAAATATGGCCTTTCATGACTAACAGAGTCACACCCACGCTGAAGGAATGCTGAATGCACAAATGCCAGGTTTCAGTCCTTCTGTTTATTTAATCTGAATTCATTCTGGCATCCTTTCTGCAGTTGATTGATTATTAGTGTTTAGTTTTCCACAGTCGACCTCTTTTATTGTTAAAACATGCTGAATGTGATAAGATTTGTCAGCTTGTGTGATGACAGCGCTGTGCATTTCAAATCCAGTGTGTTTGTTTTGGAAAGCTCTTTCTCACACCAGTTCTTATCACAAGAGCCAAAATAGGTTGCGTAATAAGTGCACCTTTGGGTGGAGCGTGAAACCTCTGAGTAGCCGTCAGTTTTCCATCTATTATAAAGTCAAGAACTGCACGCAAAGAGCCATTCATCTGTGGGACACAGGTGGGCTCTTCTTCATAGCTGATTATCAAATGAATGTGATGTTTTATACAGAGTTAAACACAAAGCTACACAAGTAACAGTTTATTTTTTCAGAAAGTGAGAGAAGGTGTTCTCCTGAAGGTGATTCACTTGGATTACTGTAGCCGAAGCTGTTGACCAGAAGAACACAGTGAGAAATAAGGTACGAGGGCATGTTTCTTTAACTAAATTTGATTAATTTCTCAACTGTTTTTTGATTAATTAACTAATTGAACTGTTGGAATCATTCCAAAGTTCAGTCCGTGCGACAAGCAATTTCTTCTTTTATGGTGCAGTGAAAGAATAGAAGATTAGAACCAACTACCTTGTGTGTCCACTTGCTGGCCACTTTATTAGAAACACCCACCTTGTACTTCCACTAACTAGGCCACTTTATTGGATACACCTACTTTGTGCTTCCACTCGCTGGCCACTTTATTGGAAACACCTAGCTTGTGCTTTCACCTGCTGGCCACTTTATTGGAAACACCTACCTTGTGCTTCCACTCACTGGCCACTTCATTGGAAAAACTTACTACAAAATACATGTTTCTAAGAAAGTGGCCACTCTCTCAGTCTCTAACTGTACACCAGCAAGGTGGAGCTACAAGGGAGGGGTTTCTGATAAAGTGGCCGGGCAGTGCAAGTGCTCTCTGCTACTCGGCTTTGTCAGCGAGTCTGATGTCTTCCTGATATGGTGGCTGCTTGTAATTCACAGGCGGAGAGTAGGATCATGACATGATATACAACAGAGCCACTGACGGCTGTCACTGGTCTAAAATGCGTAACGGGTTGTGAGCAAAGATGTAGATGGACAAAGATTGTGAAATAACAAATGAGCTGTTCTGCTCATTTGTCCATGTCCATCTTTAATGTGCCTAATACAAAAAACCCAAAGGTTTTGAGAGGTGAGTAACAGTTGGGCATGCTGCAACAATTAGGATTCATTCATGGCACAGTGCCAGCATCTCAAACAACTGGAGCCCAGCAAAAGATAAAGTACTGAGGAAAATTATGCAATAATATACTGTCACAGTCAGACAAACACCTTCTTTCTCCAAAATGGGAATTTAAACAAGAAAGAAAAAAACATTCCTCAAATCAGTGTAAGACAAATTTATTTGAAGTTATTTTTTATTTTAATTATTTCAAGTCTTTTATCATTATTTCAAGTTATGTATTATTGTTTTATTTTGGATTATTTATATTGGTCCATTCATCATGAAAGTTTTACACAACGTAAAGGCTAACTGGTATTTTCAAATGATTTCAAAAATGAAAAACAGCAAAAACACAGATACCAGGTTTTGGTCTGAGAGTGATGATATGAAATGGACAGGCACATACCTGCATGCTTTTCTTTAAAAAAGTTAAAGACATTAGCTCATCACTGCTAAAAGTAATTATAATTACAGTCTAAACAACTCATGAATCTACAATTAAATAAAAATAATTGAAGCCATATCGCCCCCTACACTTCCTGTAGTGTATTACTGTCTGTCTGAATGACTGTGTGGATCATATGAGCATTATAGAGCACTTTTTAAATGAAACAATAGAAGCCATATCGCCCCCTACACTTCCTGTAGTGTATTACAGTCTGTCAGAATGACTGTGTGGATCATATGAGCATTATAGAGCGCTTTTGTTTTTAAGTAAACATGCTAACTTTTTCCACTTTGTTGGCTGGCCACGGCAGTTGCATTCTGATCTCTGCAGAAAAATGGCCGTTTGCTCAGCAGTCGCAGCAGCAGCTGCAATTATAGCCGGAGGATCCTTATTAAACACAACCATCGAGGAAATATCCAACCAAATAAAGACTGACAGAAACATCGCCATTCAGCTCAGCAACTACAGCCACAAATACATCTTGACAAATCCGAGGTTAGTAGAAACCATTCTAATTCAACTGTCCTTATGTTTTCACTCATAAATTTGATGTATGCATGTTGAAATAACCAGTTGTTCTGGTGACTTTCTTTATATTCTTTATAAATATGATCACTGTAAATACAGTATACTGCCAATTACATACTCCCCACTCACTAGATTAGAACCCCCTACCTTGTACTTCCACTGACTGGCCACTTTATTAGAAACACCTACCTTGTGTTTCAACTAACTGGCCACATTATTAGAAACACCCACATTGTGCTTCGACTAACTGGCCACTTTATTAGAAACACCTACCTTGTGTTTCCACTAACTGGCCACTTTATTAGAAACACCCACCCTGTACTTCCACAAACAGGCCACTTTATTAGAAACACCCACCTTGTGCTTCCACCTACTGGCCACTTTATTAGAAACACCCACCTTGTGCTTCCACCTACTGGCCACTTTATTAGAAACACCCACCTTGTGCTTCCACCTACTGGCCACTTTATTAGAAACACCTACCTTGTGCTTTCACTAACACGCCACCTAGGAAACAGGAAAACAGCAAATAAAGTGAACGGTGAGTGATTTCACATTAGAAAAGGTGAAAAAGAAATCTGATGAGACTAACTTTGAACATATCATTTCTCTGTTCTGTATATTAGGGTCTTCACCAGCAGTGGATACTCTCACAACCCCCCTCAGCCTACGATACAGAGGAGGACGATGGAGGCGTGCTCCTTCACCAAAACTGCAGGAACAGCCTGCGGAGCTGTCGGGGTCCTCACTTACGAGATCTTCAAACATGACTGTGGAGAGTGGGCTGGAGATCTGGTCATAATGTTCTCCGTCCCGTACGACTACAACCTGTATGAGAACTGGTTTGCTCTCGGCATTTTTAAAGAACGCGCTTCCTGCGACGAGCAGCTCTTCCACCAGCTGTACTACGATAACGGCCCCATTCATCAGAGCCAAAAGCACAGGGAGCGAGATCAAGTTTCTTGGGAAACACGTTTATGTGAAGGGAACCATGTCTCCTGCAAGCAGGTCCATTATGAAAGTTGAATTGTGGGATTTGTAGTCACACGGGCATAGATACTTCATATGCAGCTCCACTGGAGCCTTAACAAGAAATCTGGATCAAAAATGAAAGTTCATTCAGTTTAAATATATCTATATCTGAGATTTCTGTTTTAATGTTTTACAAATTATGATGTATACGAAAAATAAAATCATAAATATCAAACATTTTCAGCTTGCTCATTCCTAATAGCAAAAAATACCAAGCTTTCAAGTGTTATGTAATAAATAAGCATTTATGTCGAGTATGATTGCTTAATTAATATTATACACTGCCTGGCCAAAAGGTCACACACTCTAATATTTCATTGGACCGGCTTTAGCTTTGATTACAGCACGGATTCGTTGTGGCATCATTTCCACAAGCTTCTGCAATATCACAACATTTATTTCTGTCCAGAGTTGCATTAATTTTTCCCCAAGATCTTGTATTGATGATGGGAGATTTGGACCACTGCGCAAAGTCTTCTCCAGTACATCCCAAAGATTCTCAAAGGGGTTCAGGTCTGGACTCTGTGGTGGCCAATACACTTAACTCCTCTTGGTTGACTATTATTATATTTATATATATGTCAAATATGGTGAATAGAGCTGTTCTAGTAGCACGTAAGCTTAGCATATTAAAGATTCAAATCCCAGTTAGAAAAAAACAGCACAGGCCAGCAAGCATTTCATGCTGGTTTATGCTAGTTTGGTGCTGGTTTAGCTGGTCACCTCAGCATGGTCATGATGGTTGACCAGCCTACCAGCATCAAAACACAACATATGCTGGTTTTGGTGATCTGCCCTGCTGGTCTATGCTGGTTTTTCTAGCAGGGATACCACAGTATTCGCAGCGCTGAAGCTTAAGAATAGAAAATACAGACTTAAATGCGAGAGAATGAACCTTTTGTTTGGGTGCGGAGCTGTTAGCTAAGCCGCTCATGCTTCACTATACTGTCTGCCTGAGTGTTAGCCTAGCAAGCAGGCTAAACCAGCTTCACTCACCAAAACAGTGGAGGTGCTGTAATTTGAGTGATCTGTGATTTTGATCCGGTATGAAACCACAATGTCTGTAGCTTTTACGGTCAGAGTTACCACATTTCCCCAAACTTGGCACTCCCTCAGTAACAGGAGTCCTGTTCAAATCACAGTAATACAACAAAACCAGGCGCCTCCCTTTTTTTCTTTTTTTTGCAAGTGGAAAATGGCTAAAACAGCTTGATTTCTTAGTCAAGGAGCTGTGACATGGCTGCTACTTGTTCAAAAGCAGCAGCTTGGGTATTTACTAGGACTAAAAGAAGGGAGCGCATTACACCCATGTTGGCATCTTTGCATTGGCTGCCTGTGACTTTTAGTGTACATTTCAAAATCATGGTTTTAACATATCAGGCAGTGCATGGTGATGGGCTGGAATATAGCTCTGAACTATTAGTGCCATATTCAAACTCTACGACACTAAGGTCCTCTAGTCAAGAGTTTTAGTGGTCCCTAGGACAAAGCGAAAACGGAAGTCTAAGGAGTCGTTTAAAAAAAGGCTTAAGACATAACTGTATGGCTTAGCCTTTGAGTTTGGACATAGCTAATTTTTCTGTTGTTTGTGGATGAAGCTGTGCCGTTTTTGGTTTTACGTTATTTATTTTATATTGTTTTATTATTTTATTTACTTTATCTTACTGTTGAAAGCACTTTGTAGCCTCACTTAGAAAAGTGCTGTACATAAATGTTTGAAAATCTACAACAAAAAAAAAAATACTGAAATCTACAACAAAAAAAAGTGTGTGTCCCCTCATTCTGTCCTGTATGTTATGATTATGCTCCATCATTCGGGATTGCTGTTGATCTCCCCACAATGAAATGAGATGTAAAGTCTCCTCCCTCCTCTAGTGTCGCGTTTTGGGTTCTTTTTTGACCATATTTGCTGTTTAGCTGCAGAATGTGTTGTTATTGTTTGGAAGAGCGGCGCCTGTTGCATAATACTGACCTAAACATCTGGGATATTTGGGATAATGTGGGGAAATTTACACAGAACCTGTATCTAATGTGAATCTGCCAGTTCAATCACACACACAGATTACACTAATAGAGAATGTGTTGTATATGGTTCTTTGTAGCACCAAAAAGGGTTCTGTTATTGTTACGATATCAAGCTTTTAACAATAGAACAACCCCTTTTGGTTCTATATTCTATATATTTGGATACAGAACCATATATAACACATTCTCCATCAACCTGAAGAAACATTTCACCATGCAAAGAACTTTGAGTGTTCATGGTTCTATATAGAACCCACTGTCTTACCTAAAGAACCCGTGAAGAATCTTTTTTAGAGTGTAGCAGACTAGTGAAAAAATATGGACATTGCAGATTCGCACTGGATTAAAGGCTCAGATCTTATCATTAATCTTTCCAATTACAGCACCTCGCCAGATAAAAACCAATCCTGCTCCTATAGGGCTTTACGTGCCAGTATACACACACACACACACACACACACACACACACACACGATAGGGGATCATGGGGAACAACCTAACGTGGGGCACAAATTAACACAGACGTTTTACGTTGTTACAGAAGGTCAAGCAGCGCAAGCTTCTGGCCACATCACCACATTTCCTAGCCACCACCTCCTACCAAAATTCAGAGCGATTGGTCAGCGTTTTAATGAGATCTGAGCCAAAGAGTGTTTTCAGGGCATGCAAGTCATTTTTCTAAAACTGTTTTTTTTTTTTTCAGTTACTGAGCTGTTTGTGTAAATCACAAAATCCAACCATATATGTATGATCATATATGTTCATATGTAATTTGATGTGTGTGTCTATCAGCTGATCTGTCTGTCTTATAGATGATAATATATAATGCAGTACGGCTGGGAAATATATTTCTTGCAGCATAGAATTATACTGAATTAACTCTGTTTGCACTGATTGATCAGACTTTTTTAGCAGGTGTTAAACTGACTCTCTGTCTGTTACAGTGAACCCACCTATGGGCTAAACTGGAACACTGCACTTCCCTCATTTTGGTGGAATTGTACATGAACGGTAGGAGCTAGGAACTAAGTTCCAGTGTGGGTTTGTAGCAGAGATGTTTATGTTGCTTGTATAAAAACATGATTATTCCAACTTAAATATTTTTTTATTTATTTCGCAAAAAAAAAAATGTATTAGGTGGTGCCCCACTCTCCCCTACCACATTTCAGTCCTTCTATTTAAATGTATTTATCTGTTTGTAGCACCCTCCACACTTAAGCGTCTACAAGCCACAAGTTATTTCTGTGAGGGGCTCTGGGTTCAGTAACACTTTAGCAAGACCTACTCTTGTAGATGTGTTTTACTTGCTTTATCCTGCATGTATACAGTCAAGCTTTCACTTTTGAAGTTATGTTTTGTCTGGGCTCACTTCAGTTCAATTTTAACACTACACAGTCACAAGCACACAACTGTAACTTAAGTGAAATGAATATATTTAATAATGAAATTGTCTCTGTGTCTATATAAAATTTCTCGTTTAAATAAAATAAAAGAAACACAATTATCGTCAATGCACTTATATTAAGTAGCCTGTGGTACAGTTCTGGAATCTTTGGCTACTCTTTGACTCAAACTGAAGTCGAAAGGAATATACTGCACAGAGTTAACAACAGTTCCCTTTTTTCTCTTACAAATTAAGTAAAACTCAAATATAACTAGCATCAAACACCAGAAATCTCGCTCTGTGTCTGACAACAAAGACACCAGCTACGATAGCAAAGCTCCCTATAGTACACAAGCTTGCCTCTGTGGATCCTTAGCAAAAGGCTAACACCACAGAACTTGTAGAGAGGAGAGTAGAGAGGGCGCTCCCGAGCGAGTCCAAAATGAATGGGTTGATATGGAGCATTTGAGCAAAACCATAGTTTATAAATGCTTAAACATTTTTAATGTAAAAGAATGCAGTCATTTCCTGAACAGTGAATATCATAAAACATTTTAACACTGCTGTTATATTTTAAGAGCTTTTAAACTCGAGCTATAGGAGTTTAAAACTGCGCCCCATGTATGTCCATGACGTCAGTGAGCGCGAACAGCCAATGAGCTGCTCCGCTCACCAATCAATCATCACGCTCTAGGAGTAATGCCCGCCTTCTGCTGCCCAAAACCCGTTTGCTGTAGAAAAAAGGAAATATATAGGTAAGATTTCTTTGTTTTTTTAGTGAAATACATCCTTCTACTTTCTAAAATTAAAGAAACGTCCTGGGCGAGTGATTAGAAACTATTTTAACTTTTCGTTTTTAGCCGTTGAGCACTATTTCCTCCCATTCATTGAGGACTCACTCGCGGGCGCCCTCTGCTGTTTAGCAGTCCTGTTTTTGATATAACGGGGGAATAGGAAGTGGCCAGGCTCCTCATAAACCGGCTCTGCTAATAGAACAGACTAGTTACTTTTACAATGCTGACCCTGAAGTACGACAGCTTTATCAACTGAAGTAAACCTTCTATCACTTATTTACTCAATAACCGAAATATCTTAGCTTCAACAGTGGTAAAAGTCACTATAAACGCTTAGTTTAAGCTAAAAATCCCTAACTGCTTGCAGCAGCAACGGAGCAGCTCTCTCTCTCTCCCTCCCTCTCTCCCGCCTCTCTCTCTCCCCCCCCCCTCTTTTTTCTCTTTTTGCAGTATCAAATCGTTTAGAAATGAACCGCCCCTGACCATATGTGATCGGACATTTGGTCTAATGCCACCAATAGCTTTTAAAATAATTCTAACCTGATGTCTGAAAGCACTGAAAGCGCATCTCTACGTGTCTTCAGGGAGTTGTTGGCATCTTAAAGGGACAGGACTCTATTTAAATAGTGAAATTCTCCAGCATTTGTGCTTAACTAAATGTTCTAAAACTCTTATGTTACCTATGGTATTCCTCACAGCTGATTGATTACCATTGTTTTTAACCACCTTGAACACTTGTCCGTCACATGATCATCATGCTCCCATTGAGCGCTAACACTGCTGTGTGCATTTGGTTCAGCTAGTTCATTGTTTAAAGCTCTTTGTCACATGATTTTTATCGTAACTTACGTAAGAACCACAGCTTTGGGTGGAGTATGAAAGTGTAAACATTAGCTTATAGACTTCCACCTACATATACGCATATAAAGTCCATCTGCACACAAAGAGCTATTGTGCTCTAAGAGGCAGGTAAGTCCCCTCTCCAGCCATTTAGCAGATATATTGTATTTTATATGAAGTTAAACATCTAAAAAATAGGCTAAATGTCTTTTATTCAGAGACTGAAATGAATGTGTTTTTCTGAAGGTGAAACTTTTGGATTAATGTAGCTGAAGCTGCTGATCAGAAGAAAAAAAAAGGAGTGGAAAAAAGGTAGGAGGACATTGGAGGACGAGAAGATTGTATTCTGTTGTAAAACAGTTTTTCAATATAAAACCTGTAACGCTATAATACACCCGGCTGTTCTTATGACAGTCTGCGGCTCCGTAACGGCAAAGGGTCTGCTGTGTTCTCTTAGAGCGAGATCATGTTTCAAGCTTCGCACATCATGGTCAGGATCATCTCTAGAAGGATACGACAGAGAAGGTGATCAATACGAACCTTCATCTGATTCTGATCTACAACTATTAATTATTTCTATAACCAGTTAATCTATTTATCATTTCTATATTGATTATTCTTCAATTAAGTGAGTAATCTAACTATTCTGCTTTCTTCTCCTGTTCATTTCTCTTTGAGATGAAGTCATATCGCCCCCTACACTTTCTGTAGTGTATTACAGTCTGTCAGAATGACTGTGTGGGTCTTATATTTAGAACATATATTCATCGTGATTTTATATATATATATATAAGCATCAACTTTATCCATAATCATTGTTGTTGGTTGACTAATTGGCATTATTGCCACTGTTTTCTGATCTCTGCAGACAAATGCGAGCTAGCTTAGCCGCCGCAGAGGCAGCAGTGGCAGCTCCTCTTACAGCTGGAGGATCCTTATTAAACACCACCATCCAGAAAATGTCCAAGCAAATAAACACTGAAAAGAACGTCACCATTCAGCTCAGCAACTACAGCCACAAATACATCTTAACGAATCCACGGTAGGTAGGTAGGAATAACAGTCTACCCTTATGTTCGTTATTTTTCCACTTTTCTCAACAGTGAACCAACTGTGCTGATGTCTTTTGGGCTCTTTACAAAAATCTTGTTATAAATTACAGTGTACTGAAAATTAGACACTCACTGCTCATTTTATTAGAAATCTCTACCTTGTTGCCATTCACTGGCCAACTTAGGCCTTGTTCACACTGCCAGTCCCAATCTGATTTTTGTTGTATCCAGATTTATTTTTGATAGTCTGGACAGCAAAAGACACATAAAATCTGGGGTTTTTTTGCAAATTGGATTTTTTTTGCACGTTTGTTCGAAATGCAACTCAGATGTGTCTCAGTCTGGACACGCTGGACGCTCAAATCGGATTTACGTCACTTGCAACATGACAAACAAGGATGATGTCAAATACACAGTGATGAAGTGCTGGGATTCAAGAAGAGCTCCAAAGATTTATGATTATGCCAATAGAATTTCTACTTGTACGCTCTATGGAAGCGAACAACAGTCTGTCCCCCCAAGCAAAAGCAAAGGAACCTACCAGAACCACATGAAATTTGCATTACCAGCATAGCTACGTAGTTAGTACATTGTTACCACAGCAACCCATGCGGATAGACTGGTGAGTTCGGGACAGACATATCTAATCTGATCACTTGCAAGTGTGGACAGTCGCCTCAAAATATCTGATTTGAGAAACAAATTGGATTTTCCCACAGTCTGAACACAGCCTTATAGACCTCAGAGGCTGTGAATCATTCTGAAGTCAGTGACATGTCCATATAAGGATCTCTGGGTCTAAGCAGGTTTGCTCTATGGGAAAAATAAACAGCATAAAAAAAATAGGCTATGGTAAACAAAAAAAAAATACCAAAGCTGATACGTTCTGTCTGGTGTTTATACAACAGTTAGTTCCGGCCACGCAAGCTGATTGGTTGAGAGGCGTTCTAACTGTGCTGTTATTTCGCCATAACATCACGGGTTTTTCACAAACACTATATCACTCTGCCAAGACGCTGTTGCTAAGCAACAAGTTTGACAGTTGTAGCAGATGCTTAAGCCATTTGAAAGTTTTTACTTCTTACTTTGCCACAAACAGAAAATGGATACTTAAGATCACATTTGACTGACAGCCGATTTGGTCAGACTCTGAAGATGAGGCTACACTAAATTCCTAAACTGTCATCACCACTGAGCAGCTTTTCAGTTGGCAGCTGTGACAGAAGAACCTAAACAACCTGGAATCAGCCAGAAATGAACCAAATACCATTCGCCAAACGTGTATTCTGATCTTCAGAGTCTGACCAAATCAGACTGAGCCATAAAACTGCCACAATAAAAAAACAAAAAAGCTGCTCAGTGGTAACGACAGTTTGGGAATTTAGTGTAAGGAGCTGGAGAACGAACTGCCGGCTGTGTAGCGAGTGAGCGGAGCTCGTTACTCTGACGTAGCAACGAGCTGCTTGTTAAGGAACTATAATTTGGCGGAAGGAACTGCGAACATTAAAACATATTAAATGACACGTTCACGGCCCAGTTGATTAATTTCTTACTTTATTTATTTAACTGTTGTATGAAAGCAATAGAACACACGAGGTTGTGTGTTATCGCGAATAACATCATGGCTGTGATGAGCTACGGCACTCCCTCTCGTGTTCTATTGCTTAAATATTTCTATCCTGAATGTCACTGGATCCTTTGAATAACGAGGCAGGAATTGACATCATAAGACTGACCGCCCCAAAAAACCCCACACAAAACAGCACACTGTGTCCAGTGTGGTAGTTCTGAGGGCTTTGCAGTTTTAGGCTGCAGTTTGAGCAGCTGGTGTTGAAGTTTAATAGCAGAGTTACTGTCATGCGGTGCCAACTCATTGCGCAGGAGTGTCGCTTGTGGCATGTATTTAGCATTATTCATAGTTCAGAAGTCCAGTGACACTTGTGGGACAGTGTCTACAGGGCAAGATATTTTCAAGGTCCTTATTTAGCCATGCCACAGATTACAAAATGACAGTATTGCAGGGCTTGCTGACCTCCAGCATGAATCAAACCCAAGCTTACAAACACCAGAGGTCAGAGCGCTACAGGGCAAGAACCAGGCCAAAGGGGGGAAAACGTAACTAAGGAAGGGGTCGGCACAAACATGGCTGGTTTTTGAGAAGAAGACTCAACTTAAAACCCCTTGTCTACTAATTTTCATGATTGTCCTCTGAATATTATCTATAGTTTTGTGGCGTTTTCCTCTGAACTGGCACAGGTCACATCAGATCAGAGTTAGCAGTATGTATACGTCAGCTACTCGTGTTCCTCTCCCACATGAAGTGACTGAACTCCCGCTGCTTTGAGTCCCAGACAAAACTCCCAGCAAGCAGCTTATTTAACTCTCTCAGGTTGACGATGTCGTATGTGGACATCATAGATAAAAGAACAAATATTTTGTAAACGCTGCATGATAGAGATGCACTTTCATTTTGCCTGGAGGGGTAGCGTCGTTCTGGCAACAAGTCAGGAACACAGCCTCTGACCTGATTGGACACGACTGAACTGAAGCCCTCAGTGGAAGACGCTAGCCTTCTGGGAAAAAATCAAAGTTTGTAGAATTCCCAAGATGTTTATTCTTGTATATTCAATGTCCTTTGATGTTGCATACGACATCGTCGACCTGAGAGGGTTAAGCTTCTCTAAATTTGTTAACAGTGCTTGTTATGAAGGTTCAATACACCGTTGGTTGTATCATAGCTAGATGCTGCTGCCTTCTTGTGTTAGCCACCTGTTGCAGGCTCTACTATAAGTGATTAACTTCATTTACGTGAGCTCAGTAGCTGGCGGTCCACTTTAAATATAGGTATAAAAAGCTAATACATTAGCTACGCCTCATAACATCAAGGCTTACATTGTTTCTAAGTACTTCACAGGTGTGCAAGAAATTTCTGCACAGTGTCTGTCAGAGTGACCTCAGTTTCAGAAGCTCCCTCACATTAACTGAAGTCTTCCTCGTCTCCTCTTCTGTCTTCAGTGTGAGAAATGAGCAACAGTCACTCTTTACACCAAACTCTTGGGAAACTGGGTGCATTTTCAGATTTACAGATCTGCTGCAGCTCATCGTAAAGTGTTTCAGAGGAATCTGGGCAGAGTTACAGTTTCTAGACTATGAAGGACCAACTGGGTGAACCAGTCTGCTACGGCGCCACCCTGAGGCAGAGCAGTGCTGCAGTGCTAGTCAGTTAAGAACACAAAAGACAGAAGCTGATTGTGAGTGAAGCAGATAAACAATGAGCTTCACTGAATCTGGATTTGAGTGTCTGTTTTACCCTAATGGACAGCATAACTTCATAATAACTTGAATTTCATTCTGGGTGTCCAAGAGGTTAACTGGATGTTCCAGACCCTTCAGGACCTCCTGTATTTCACAGCTTGGATGTAACGTTAGTGCTCTTCCCAACATAAGATGAAAGCTTAAGTACTCCAACATTTTTGGCAAAATGTGACCTCTAAAATGACCCTTAGACAGCTTGTTCTGCAAACTGCACCCTTTCGTCATCATTCCGAGAAGAGTGTAGTGGTCTGTTTTTATAGGGCTGAACCACAGCCACTGGATCTGGGTTGTTTATGTTCCACTGTCAATCATTTTAGCATTCTGACACGCCCACACGGTTAAGAGCAGACAGCAGCTTAGAATTTTTGGAGCACTTATTGACTATTAAATTGCATTAATTTATATATACTTCTTAAATATAACACTGGTACATGGTTTTTCCATGGCATATCCTTACTTTCAAAACATACATTTGAAGCCATGTTGACAGGGTCTTTGAAAATACTCAATCAAGAATTTGAACCCCAGATCTGAATGTTCAAAACCCAGTGCTGTAGCAGATAAACCAGGTAAGAATACATGAATAACTCGAGAACAACTCCACATAAACGGCGTGGAAGGACAAACTAACAAACTGATGACTGTTAGGGGAAACTGACCGGCTCAACAGAGCACAGAAACTCTAAAGGTAATTTTCCCCCAAACAGAAACAGAAAGGAAATTAGGAGCAAGGAAGTGGACACAAGAGGGCAGAGAAAGCCCACAGAGACATGCTCAATGGGATTTGGTCTGACAAAAGACAAAGAGCTCAACAGAGCAAAGAGACCTGAGAGAAACCTCAAGAATCTTAACTATTACCCATGAGTCTTGTTTGGATCTTGATCATAACTAAAGACTGAGCACTGAGTAACTGGAGAGAGCTCTTAAAGTAGGGCTCGCCCATGTATTCAGAACGGGCTTGACTGAGATGGAGCGATTGCTATCTGTCTCCCTCTGGTGGCAGTGTGAGGTCTTGCTGCCCATCTTCACAGGTCTATAGCTCCATTATATCGGTGTACAGTTACAGACTGTACTCCATCTGTAGTTTATCAGTGGTGTTAAAAGGTTGATAGATGTGTGCAACTGACAGATTGAGTGGACCACCCAAAAATATTTAGACAAAAGCAGGTCTGTCATCAGAAACTGACCACTGATGAAGGAATAAAGAATGGCAAAAGCCAGATATACACTACACAATATTTAGCCCAATTTTAATCCAGTTTTTCCAATAGTCAGTGAGAGGAGAGAGAAAGAACTCTGGTGAATGTGTGAGTGCCTCTAAAATGTTTGTAGCCCAGTGTACGGAGCAGAACATCAAGGCACAACTGTGCAAAATTAAATTTGTAAAACTTAATTTATTTAATTTTTATTTAAAATGGCCTTTCAATGGAGTTACTGAAGTTGGGGTTGGGAGTGGGGGAGGTGAGCCATGCCTGAAACCCCTGCTTCTTCCAATCTAACATGCTATAAATTGCCACCTCTACTTTTCCGGTGATGTAGCTGTCCATCTTTCCACTCCAAAAACAAGCCAGACACTCGTGGATGAAAACAAAAGAGTCAATTGTAAACACAGTAGGGTTTATCAAAAGTGTAGTATAGAAACAGGCCTAGGTCAAAACTGAGAGAGAGAGACAGAGAGATGATGTTGCTATGTGGTTGCTAGGTGGTCGCTAAGATGTTTCTAAGTGGTTGCGAGGTTGTTGCTATGGTATTGCAGGTGGTTACTAAGTTGGTTGTTGCTTTGGTCCACTGCCAGCTTAAATTTCCTGCTACCTTAACTTCACTGTCACCTTAAATCATTGCTACCTTAAATCCAGTGCCACCTTAAATACACTGCTACCTAAAATCCCCTGCTACCTTAAAAGTATGTGGGTGTGCATTTGTGTGGTGTGTGTGTGTGTGTGTGTGTGTGTGTGTGTGTGTGTGTGTGTTTGGTGTGTTATGTGTGGTGTGTTCAGTGTGTGTGTGTGTAAGTGGCGTGTTGAGTGTATTTGTGGAGTCTGTGGTGTGTTGAGTGTTTGTTTTACTGTATTTGTATCATCGTGACACAAGCAAAGTGACAAAAGTTTTGCACTTAATTTATTCCTATGGGAAAAAATTCCACAAACTTCCTTTGCTATGCGGAAACCATCCAATCAAAAAGCCTGAATCACACAATCAGACTGGACAATCGAGTTGAAATGGTGTTGATATCTCAAAAACTGCAGGACGAGTTACGCGGCAGAACAAAAAAAAGAGAAGAACAATGTGGTTCATAAAAACAAACAAAACCAAAAAGCAAGTCAAAATATGGAGATACCAAAAAGGCAGAATGCTCAGTATGCACTGTAAACAGAGGCAATACTGCATAATGAATGAATGAAACAGACCTGCATATATACTGCAATGGAAACTGGCAACAGGTGGAAACAGTCGGTACTGTGGTGACACAGAACAATAGAGTTGGATTGTGCTTGGTGGAGTAGGTGTCCCACAGACTCATGGGAGATGAAGTTCATAGATTCACCGGAGCCAGCTGAGATAGTGAGGAATGTTACAAGGTGCGCCATTGACAGGAAGCATGACAAAGAGTGGCCACACTGAATACTGAAACATCTAATATTATATTTAATTTTTATTAAATATGTTTTCTGTTTTTTTTTACTTGTACTTAATTTCTGATTTGCTAGAAATTAAATAAGCAAATGGGGGTCTTTCCACTGCACAATATAATGACACCCACATTTCCCAACACACAATTTGCATTTTTGCTCTGCTTCTTGTACCTGCATAAAAGCACAAACAGATTTGGTCTGGTTTTATTTTGTTCGTGTTGGTCAGATTTGGGATCTTGAGTGCTGAAACTTATTATGTGTGATATCCTCTTTCAGCCTAATCATCTTCACACTTAAAAATGATGGTTCTTCAAGGGTTCTTCAGTACAGTAAGACAATGGTTCTATATAGGACCTCTTTGAACAGAGTTCCCTATAGCACCAAAAAGGGCTCTTCTATTGTAACAAGCCTGACATCGTAACAATAGAATCAAATCAATCAAATAACGGGCTTAATTAGACCAAATTAATTAGATCAAATTAGACTAACTTTGAACATATCATTTCTCTTTTTTATATATTAGGGTCTTCACCAGCAGTGGATACTCTCACAATCCCCCTCAGCCTACGATACAGAGGAGGACGATGGAGGCGTGCTCCTTCACCAAAACTGCAGGAACAGCCTGTGGAGCTGTCGGGGTCCTCACTTACGAGATCTTCAAACATGACTGCGGAGAGTGGGCTGGAGATCTGGTCATAATGTTCTCCGTCCCATACGACTTGTGTGAAAACTGGTTCGCTCTCGGCATTTTTAAAGAACGCGTTTGCTGCAACGAGCAGCTCTTCCACCAGCTGTACTACGCTAATGGTCCCTTCACCAGAGCCAAAAGCACAGGGAGCGAGATCAAGTTTATTGGGAGACAGGTTTACGTGAAGGGAACTATGTCTCCTGCAGGCAGGTCCATTATGTATGTTGAATTGTGGGATTTGTAGTCATGCAGTCACCAAGCTTATAGGAAAGCTTTATATGCAGCTATTCTTACATTTTGACACTAAATATAAATATTCATCATAAATATGTGAGATTTCTTTTTCTTAAAGTGAAGTCAAAGTTTTTGTTGAAGCTGTAATGAAGGTAAAGAGTGGACACACTAAATACTGCAAAATTGATATGATATTTAGTTGTTGAAACTTCTGTGTAATTTTCCATTAATATGTTTTCTTTTTTTTCTGGCCGCTGAAAAACTGTACTTAAAGCTGAACTATGTAAAATTTTTGTTGAGCAGAATAAAAACACAGAAAAATATGGTGAGCGCGCCACTCCGAGTGCTCATAATCATTTAAAAGTCAGAGGTGTTGGGTTGGGAGTTCTTCAGACCACATCGTATGTCTTTATGTATTAGTGACACACACACAGACTCAAAAAGAAGGTCCGGCTCGATGTTTAGGCCTCAAATGATCTCAAAATCAACATTATACTGATGAAGATATGATGACGATAGTAGATAATCCACTCACATCCTCAGAAGACAGAGTTTTCTTTAGAATTCCTTCCAGTCATCAGATTAATCCGCTTGGGGGAGAAGCACAAGCCATGCTACAAAATGTTTTTCTACACATTGCAATTACACATTTCCACCAGAAATGGCTCCAAATCCCCAAAATCTTATACTTTGCTGTACTGACTGTAAATTAAGTAAAGGAGGGTGGTCTCTGACTTTTGGACTGCATATATATAAGAATATATATAAACCACCCCCTAATTGACCTTATTTACTCTGTTAATTTACTCATTAAGCTCTACAAAGCACTGACACCTGTGTACAACTCACTTCCACAGAGCTGTGCATTTTTCACGCTGAGGTGTTTTTCTTTTCCCTTTTTTTGTTATTAGTGATTCATTTCTCTTCGTATGAAATAATCAAACATAAGAACTCTCTGTTTACAAGAATCATGTTGTTTGCTGAATCACGTTGCAGAGCAGCTGTGCTAAAAGAAAAACCAAAACCATGCTAGACCAGGGAAAGTACCAAACACATGCAGGGAAGCGATTTGCCAACTTTGAACCCCCTCAACCAGCCCCCCCCCCGGGCATTTATATTCCAACTCAGCAGGTTCATCACTACCAAAAGCACAGCTGAGCACTGTATGTCCTTAATCCCTCTATAACTCTATGAATTGTCTGTATTTATGGTGATTTACTGTACCTGTAATGTACAGAAAGCTGTTGAAGTTGAGTGCTGCTATGAAATGGCAACTTTTCTGTACGTCTTAATATATTATTTATACAAGTAAATAACTGTGAACTGAAATTCTGAGATTTTACACTGAAATTTAAAAAAATGTAAAACCAACTTCTAAGACTGAACTTTGGAGGTGTAGAAAAATATCCCCTCAGATTTCTCAGAAAAATTAAAAGTGAGTCTCCTGAATAGATATTTTAAAACACAGTAAGTAAGACTAGACCATAATTGTGTAAAAATTGTGAACAAGGCACAGTTTAGGTCCTTACAGAAAAGTCATATATCACTGCTGTCAGAACACAACCTCGTAATTCCATTTTAGCGTTTTTTTTTTTTACATAATTGTAAAGTGCCTGTTGTTCTTTACATTGTGTGTTAATTTCATGATGAATGGATGAAAAGAAACAGCCCAAAATTACTTGTGTAATTGCATTGACTTACATTAAAAGTGAAGTATGTTTTTTCCTTCCCCTGTGAAGTTACCATTTTGGAAATAGCAGCGATTTACTTTATGTGTGACGTGAGCAAAAACACGTCTTTATAAGTAATGTCACGAACAAGGGCTATCCCCTTCAACCCCAGGCCTCCAACATAATATTATGAAAAAAAGAAATCTTTTAATGGTGAGTTTGTGGAAGAGGGAAAAAGGCCTCTTCTTTATTTCAGCATTAAGTGGCACAGGGTCTCGAGAGACCCAACTGCGCAAATACAGTGTTCCAAAAAACAGTATATATACCATTTATCTGGGGTAGTTTGATATCCCCCTACCTTACTTCTCAAATTTTTATATTAGCTTATTCTCTAATAGGTGCATATCTTCGTTCAATTTGGCCATCGCTTGTCGAGCTCACTTCTAAAAACTGGTTTCAACCGGTTTTTACCAGTCTGCTTTACCTTTCAAGGTCAACTTGCCCCTCTCTTCACTGGGTCAGCAGGTACACATAGGCCTGTCTGTGAACCCAGGGGCTTTCCAGTGTCTAGAATCTCCTATGCAGACAGTCTAAGGCCTTCCCTTTGTGAGAAAATTAATATTCTCTGTTAGCCAATACTACCTATTTGGTTATTGATTACAATATCTAATCTATTTGATTACTGATTATGGGAATATTTATTCAAAATCTCTGTCAGTAATCACATGTGATAACATCTTTGAGCCAAATGTGTAACTTTTTTGTAAGAGGGGTGGGGCAGCCTATCATAGCTCATTTACATACATACATAATGGTGTTTACTGAGGATTCTGGCTGGTCAGAGTCCAGATTTAAAACCTGTAGAGAATATTTGCTCTTGCATCAAACACAATGTATGTCACTCTTAAAGGGTCTGTAACAAAAACAGCTTGTTTGCGTGTAAGTGATAAAGAGAGTTTTGGAAATTATTGTGTAGAAGTGAACAATGGCTTTTTTGGTACATAAAACTACACAAATGTTAGTGGACCTCTGAAAAAAATACAAGAAAAAAATGCAGAATATAGAAACAAATACGATATAAGAAAACTGTTTGTTTATGAGATGTTGTGATTTTTGTTCGCTTTTCTTCTCTGGCTCACAGTAGACAATGGCAGTTGCACCATGCATGTCAACTGGCGTGTCCCTGGCTGGCACCAGTATTGAGGAAATAACTCAGGATATGGACACAGGGAGAAACGTCACCATTGTGATCTTCAATTACAGTGAAAAATACATTCTAGCAAATCCAAGGTAAGAACCTGAATTTTATAACCAGCTCATTCTGATGGTCTGTGTTACTCATGAGCTTAAAGGCGTTTCATTCTATAAACTCACCATCCTTTTAAAGTTCTTCTAAACCTATTCATCATCAGACAGCTAACTTTAGAACGATGAGGAACCATTGCGGAGAACTTTTTCTAATTGGTCTAACGTGATAAACAGTGTCATAAACAGTGTATAGTTATACTACGTTAGTGCAAGGTGGATTCCAGAGAGGACTGAGAGACTTATGACATGCGCAAGGATGAGTGAAGATCCCTGTTGAAGTCCAGCGAGGCTCCAGTCAGTGAAGGGAACTAACCAGGCTTTGGAGTACTGGTTGGTAAAGGTGGTCCCACAGTGCAGGGTACAGCAACTCTAATGCTGCGTTCACATGTTAGTGTTGAAAAAAATGTTCTGTGCCTCATATTGGTACACGACCATCGGAGGCATGAAGCCAGGTAAATGTCGGCATGGTGATCGTGTTATGATTGAAGATCGATATTTATCAGAGGGGATATTTTTACCATGCCTTATTTAACCCTTGTGTGGTGTTCAGGTCTGTGGGACCCATTTTCAAAGTTTACCAAAAGAAAAAATGATGCGATTTATTATTATTTCAGCCTCAGATTTCTTGGCCTTTGCACATTTTCTGTGAAGAACATATAAAATAACACATTTTCAGTGACTTCACATGGTTCATCCCCAGACTCACACTTCATTGATTCAGGACTCAACACAGACTAACCCTTAACTGACTTGTGACACAACTTAGACTCACCCTTAACTGACTCGCCTTTAACTGACTGTCGACTCAGACTTGCGCTTAACTGACTCACAACTCAACTCAGACTAACCCTTTAACTGACTGTCGACTCAGACTTACCCTTAAACGACTCACAACTCAACTCAGACTAACCTGTAACTGACTCAGGACTCAAATCAGACTCACTTTTAACTGACCCACCCTTAAATGACTTGCTACTCAACTCAGACTCATTCTTAACTGACTCGCAACTCAACTCAGACTCATCCTTAACTGACTCACAAATCATCTTGGACTTGTTACTTGACTGGAATTCAGCCTTAACTGACGCAACCTTTTATTCTAGAACGTCATTTTTTAGGCACTACAGCAGCAGTGGATACTGTCACCGTCCTCCACAACCTACAATTGAAAAACAGGAAGCAGATGTTTGCTGCTTTTCCAAAACCCCACACTCAGCTCGAGGTTCTGGTGGAGTCTTGACTTACCAAATCCTCAGCAATGGAAATGACTGTGTTGGTGAACTGGCCATAATGTTCTCTGTGCCTTATGACGATTTATATCAAAACTACTTTGGCCTCGGCATTTTTCAGCCAGGAGTTTCATGCGATCAGCGTCTGTTTGAGCAGATGTATTATGAACAGGGTCCGTTCACCAGAGGAGCAGGTAAACAGACGGTTTTAACATATTCTGATGAAGATGCTTTTGTGCGGGGAACAATGTCTCGCTGTCAGTCAATTATGACCATTGAATTCTGCAATGATGAGACTGTTCAGACTGACCAATCAGTTATGGAGACTGAATTCCACAGTGAAAAAAGTGTTCAGATTGACCAATCAGTTATGAAGACTGAATTCTACAGTGATGAAAGCATTAAGGCTGACCAATCAGTTATGAAGACTGAATTCTACAGTGATGAAAGCATTAAGGCTGACCAATCAGTTATGAAGACTGAATTCTACAGTGATGAAAGCGTTAAGACTGACCAATCAGTTATGGAGACTGAATTCTACAGTGATGAAAGCGTTAAGACTGACCAATCAGTTATGGAGACTGAATTCCACAGTGAAGAAAGTGTTCAGATTGACCAATCAGTTATGAAGACTGAATTCTACAGTGATGAAAACATTAAGGCTGACCAATCAGTTATGAAGACTGAATTCTACAGTGATGAAAGCATTAAGACTGACCAATCAGTTATGAAGGCTGAATTCTGTGTTCCAGTTGAAACTAAGAAGAAAAAGACTACTGGGTGTTGCTGGTGTTTATGGGGCAGTTTTAAAGGTGAAAATTAGTCTAGTCACCTGTTAGTCGAGTCCAGTGACAGTATAAATCACCCGTTTTAGAACAGATCACAACACTTTGACTTTGCAGTCTTTACCAAATGTCAAGAGATAAAACCATGTATGAAAGTTTAGACATTCTAGCCTCTACAGACAAAGAGTGCATCATTTATCGAGTGTAGATGTGTCTGAGTCCCAAATGAATATTTCCTAGCTGTATTTTGCTCTGTTGGGCTGCAGGATCCAGTATTTAAATTCCTATGTAGTGCACTATGTAGGGAGCAGGGAGCCATCTGAGATTCAGCCCCAGCATGAGAAGAGGGCACCGCTGGATTGGTGCTAAATAACACTCGTGGTGGTAATTTGGTGACCAGTAAAGCGAAAGTTTTTGCATTAAACAGTATCATATGTATCATATGTTCATTGTTATACGACAAAAAGTTAAATGAAATGACCGCAGCATACAGCAATGAGGAGGTTCTCCTCATTCAGCGGTCCATGGTTGCTTGGCAACAATACCATACTCTAAAGGAACTACATTTATTGGTGGAATACTTGTTCATTTCAATTATTATTAATAATAATTTTAATTATTTTCTAAAAAAAAATTTATTTCATCATATGTTTATGTTGGTCACCGTTTCATAAAAGCAATAAGCACTTGAGGCTGTGCGTTACAGTGATTTTATCACAGGCAAGGGGGTTTTACTCCGCTTCATGTCGTGCCTAAGAACATTTCCCATGATAAAATCACTGTAACGCACGGCCTCTCGTGGCTTATTGCATTATTAATACATTTCTATTTATCCTGTTTTTGTTTCACATGATGGATGTAAACGTTACTCTTAGGGTTAGGGTTCTGTCAGTCAGACTGTAAAATGCAAAAGATTAATTCAATTTACTGAGTAAGAAGAATATTCTGCACATACAATATGTGCAATCAGTAAAACCTGCAGACAACCTGAAATGCCTATGTATAATTCTTAACGCAACTTTTTACATTATTCCTGGCAAAACAAACAAATAAAAAACATAAAAGCAGTTCTCGGCCTACAAACTGCCGTTTATTGGTCTCAGAAATTTGTCATGTTTATAGTCAGGCTGCACCCTGAAATCATTGCTGAGAGGATTCAATACGAAGGTTCAATATTTGAATGCACATCAAGCTGGAAATCCTTGAAATGGGAGAACAAAAGAACAAATTCTAAAAGCATACAGCTATTCTTTTGGGAGTTAATTACATTAGTTAAATCCTGTGTTCTGAGCTCATGACGGTTATGGTCAGAAATGATCTTATGAAGAAAGAGGTGCGATACTCAGATACTAATCCTTCTCCTGTAGATCCTGCCACCCTAGGAAATTCAGATCCAACACACCCAGCTATAGTGTTCAAAGGCTCCTGAAATCCTTCATTCATTGGATCAGGTGTTGGATCAGATTAGAGCTAACCTCTGCAGTGTGGTAGAGGTATCTCCACAACCTGGACTGGCCTCCTGTGCTCTATACCAGTGGTCACCAACCATGTTCCTGGAGATCTGCCTTCCTGTGGACTGTAGTTCCACACACAATCTGCCATACCTGATCCGGCTATTTGATTCCTTTAGAAGTCCTTGATTGGCTGGGTCAGGTGCCTTAGTGTAGGTGTGGGGAGGAGGCAGCATTAAACTAAACTCTGCTTTATACTAACAAAAACTCTGATTTTATTTAGTTGAAACATGAAATTCAAAGTTTCCATCAGATATACAAACAACATACAAAACACACCATTTAAAAAGGTACTTCAAATTATAAAATCAGCTGTGGTTCCTCTGATTGAGCGTGCAATGCAATCTCGTACTCTGCCCCATCTAACAGCCTAAACACAACAGAACAAACAATAGCTGTCTCCCATTTCAGGGGCTGCATCCTTTGAGGGACACAGTCTGTGAAGGCGTATTCTTTGAAGGCTGCATAGACCTGTAAAGGCTGAACCGAAATGAAACAGTCTGCTCTATAGCAGTTTCCTGTTTGCGTCACAGCAATGCTGTTCCCCCCTCTTACCGTTGCATCATGAAACACCGCTCCCGTCAAGTTCCTTTAAGGATGGAGCCAGAAACTTTGATTTTAGTTTTTTTATTTTTTCATTTATTAGCGCTGGAGATGCTTCTCTCCGTCGGCTCCTTGCTCCCTAAAACAAAACGTTAGCATAGGTTTTGCTTCAGACCACATTGGCTTTTTTAACATTTGTATTGTTAGCTATTTGTTTAAACACAATATTTACATTTAAAAGTGTCCCCTCTGCTGTCGTTCACTCCTCTGCTGATGCTGCCATGTTCTCGAATCCTCGCCGGCACACAGTGAACCTCGGGATATGTTGACTGGTGAAAGATCCACCCGTTAGATCCATCATTGCAATGTTAAAGAATTGATTGGCCTCATATGAAGGAGCCTTTGAAACAGGACAGCCTAGTCATGCTGCAGTGATGCAATCGGCCTTCAAATGCAGCCTCCGAAGGATGCAGCCCCTGAATTGGGACACAGCGCATGACTCACAAAGCTCACAAAGGTTAATTTTAAGTCCCCTTGGAAATGATGTAGCTACATGATGAATCCAAAAAGTTTCCTACACACTTAAAAATGATGGTTCTTTAAAGGTTCTTTAGTAAAGTATATAGAACCATGAACACTGAAAGAACATGATTAAATGATTAAATGGTTCTTTGCATGGTGAAAGCGTTCTTCAGATTGATGGAGAAGGAGCTGTAGGTTGAAAAAGCAAAGGGTTTAATCAGGGTTAAAACCTTTAATCATGCAAAGGGTTCTTCGAGTGGTCATGTGTCTATATAGAAACATTTTCTTTACTGAAGCAGTTGAGGCGATACATAGGCTTTCTGGATGTCTTTCTTTTTTGCCAAAAGCAAGAAAAGAGAAACTGTTTTATAAGTACATCACAAATAAAACATTCCATTAATGATGATAGGTTAAACATCATAATTTGAAAAAAAATACCTAATGTTCTAACTTTTTAGGGCCCTTTCAGTCACAGGCCCCTAGAATCATCTTAGATTTTTCCCTCATACACTCTCAGAAATAAAGGTAGAAAACTGTCACTGGGGTGGGACCCTCAAAGGTACATCTCAGTACCTTTAGTCAGGGAACATAATTGAACCATAATCCACTGAAATGATATTTTCTAAGTTGTATTGACTCCACACACCCCGTCTCGTCTCCACGCTTTTTATTTTATTGTTCTGTTTTAAAACGTCAGGTTATGAAAAGGTACAAATACGTACTTCTCACCTGAAAAAACTTATTTAAGGTGCACAATCAGACCTTAAAACCACTGTAGTACCTTGAAAAAAAAACCTCAGAGAACCTGCACAGAGCCTTTATGTCTAACAGTGTATGGTTCCCCTGGGTGAGGGAGAGAGCAGGATGAAAGTGAAACCAACTTTATTGCAGCTGAAAAACAAGGCTCTGTTTCTGGAAATAAAACCTTGTATCTAGGACACGACAGCAGCTGTGTTACAAACCGAAAGGAACTATTATGATGTATATAGAGGGAGAAAAACACAGAGAGCTGGATATGAATGATCTTAAAGACTATAGCCTACTGTGGCATGGTCCAAGCCAGCAGTGAGCACATTATTATTATTCTAAATGGTAATGATGTTGTAAATGTTAAAGTCAGAGACCACTCTTTACTTATTTATGCCAAACCAGCCATTAAGAGTATGTTATTTTTTAGTGCCAGGAAAAAAGCACAAAACATTGTTTATCAGAAAGTTAAAAAAAAAAAACAGTACTTGTGTGATCACTCTATCACAGTATTTTTCAAAGAACTATTCGGCTCCTCCATTCTCACAAGAAGACCCTAACCTTAACCTCAACCCAAAACCTAATCCTGACCCCAACCTTAACCTCAACCCAAAACCTAATCCTAACCCTCACCCTGGCCCTAATCCTAACCCTCACCCTGGCCCTAATCCTGACCCCAACCTTAACCTCAACCCAAAACCTAATCCTGACCCCAACCTTAACCTCAACCCAAAACCTAATCCTATCCCTCATCTTGGTCCTAATCCTAACCCTAATCTTAACCTCAACCCAAAACCTAATCCTAACCCTTACCTTGATCCTAACCCTAACCACAATCTTAACCTCAACCCAAAACCTAATCCTAACCCTCACCCAGGCCCTAATCCTAACCTTAAACTTAACCTAAACCCATAACCTAATCCTAACCTTCACCCTGGCCCTAAGCCTGACCCTAACCCTAACCTCAATCCAAAACCTAATCCTAACCATCACCTTGGTCCTAATCCTAACCCTAAACTTAAACTCAAACCAAAACCTAATTCTAACCCTCACCCTGGCCCTAATCCTAACCCTAACCTTAACCTCAAACCAAAACCTAATCCTAACCCCTGTATGTTTTTGACCTGTCACTGAGAGTCTGTTGAGTGTTTGTTTCATCTAAAAAGAACCACTCAAAAAAGGGTCACCGTTAGATTTATTTGACCTTTATATAAAATACATATAAAACTGCATTCATACAGAACTGACAAGGATTTCAAAAAGAGTTATGGATAAAAACACAAAGCTATTAATTCTTTCATTGTACTGGTATTAGTTGTATTGGGTTTGGGACTATAAACAGAGGTGGACTGCAGAACAGTGTAAATATTAACAGATCTGTGATTATTGGTATTTTTTATCTGCTCAATGGTGGTGAACCCAAGTTCAGTATCAACTGTTGTTGCTGTTGAGCACTGAGAAAATATCCCATAAACACAGAGAGAAACATCACCATTCAAATCAGCAGCATGTACACATTCAACTCACAGTACATCCGAGACCAACACTCAGGAACTCCACAAGCAGATAATCCTGATTATTATGTGTGTTACTGTCAGAGCAGATTGCTGAAAATGCTTTTTGATGTAATCTGTGTCAATGATGTAACAGTTACAAGCTAATCATTCTGTTTTATGTCTTTAATGCAAAAATTTTCTTTTAAGGCACATGAGAAGTTAAAAGTGCAGCGTGGAGCTCTTTTAAAGAGGAAAATGAAAACAGCCCTTAGCCACTTGTAATATCTGTAATACCAGTGTTCTGCTAATCAGCAGTAGCACATCTGTAAATCTGTATTAAATGTATTTTAAGATATTTTATTAACCTCCAAAGGAAATTAGAATGCTCATGCAGCATACAAACAAGACCAACATAGAATACATATAAGTGAAACAGGATAAGAATGTGTATAGCATACAATATAACTACAACTATATATATTATGTTATATATCAATATAACATAAATATACACAAAAATACTAATGCTAAGAGCACTGTGAGGCAAAATAGTCCCCAAAGAAAACGTATTGTTTCAGATTTTCCACTATTTTCCATCATCAACATTCCATATAAACTCAGAAGACACGTGTAGGTTCACTGGGGGTTTTGGATAGTTAATAAAATGTCTATATTTGTGTTGTAGTCATGGTGACCCCTGGTTCCAATCACCACCACTGTAAAGACATCTGAACCATTTCACACCAAACCACTCTGAATCACTCTGGCCTTTTTTTCCAGTAATTGTAGGGCTGAACAGTTGTGAACATGATCTTAGTTCTTTTCCTGAAATTCTACACTCCTTGAATGAAATAATCAAACATAAGAACTCTCTGTTTCGGGGCTCTTATCGTCTAGTTTGCTGAAACATGGACAAAAAAACAAAACCACATGAGATCAGGGAAAGCACCAAAACATTGTAGGTCAAGGAAGGTCCAGGAGCAGGACTGGGACCTGCTGGAGCATAACAACACTAACAGCTTTAAGCTCCTCCTCCTCTACAGGTTATCAGCTCCAAACGCAGCAGATTCATCACTTTCAAAGGAACAGCACAGGTGAGCACTACTTACCTCTCCCAGACCCGCTGAGACAGGTACGTCCTTACTCCCTTTACACTCCACAGAAATATCAGCTGTCTGTATACGTGGTGGTTTACTGTAGACGCAGCCTATTGAAAACTATGAAAATGTCAAAAAGAAACATTTTGTATGTGTTATTGTAATAATTACAATAACACAACACATATAACAGCCGCTGGGCTGCTATGCTATGCTGCTGGGTTGCTTTGCTGCTAGGCTACACCACTAGGGATGGTGGCTGTTTGCATGTCACGCTGCTCAGCTGCCTTGCTGTGGACACCACGCTGCTAGGCTTAGCTTTTAAAAGTGTGGCCAACCAATATATTATTATATTTAACCATAAATAATTAAGTATTTTATTAAACAGTGTCCCACTTTTCCTGGCAAGTTCATCGGAAATGGGACAGTGCTTGAAACCCACTTAACTAAAAATAACTAAATATAATTCTGTAACAATATAGCCAACCATGAACACAACAGAGGTTCTCTCGCTTTTATATTTGATTTCTCAAAATTTGTACATCAGTATTCTATCATTATTTATTTTAAAAATCTAATTTCTCAGTTCACTAACCATGAGCTTGGTGGAATAAGTCAGGTTTGTGTATTGTAAGCAATACAGTATGAAGACTTTTGTCCCACCTTTGCTGGTATCTCATTTTTGCTAAGACAAAAGCTATGCAATCAACAGGCAGCTACAAAGATAATCACTGTTATGATAAAGATCATCATAATAAAGAGAAAAGGTTTATAAAATTCGTCTGTTGTACAGGAAGATTCACTCGAAAGAGGCCCAGAATATTCTGTTATAACTCTCACTAGGATGAAGCAATCTGAACGAAACAATGTGCAATCTGCTCCTCAGCATTTGGAGCTTCGAACAAGCCAGGATGTTCCTGCGTCAGAGCGATGAGGTAGGCGCCGGACAGCCATTGCTACGTTTAACCTCTGTTTGTAACTTCCGGGTGCATACCCCCGTACGCTTTCATGTGTCTGGCAGAAAATGGAGATCACTTCCAGCATCGCATGTAATGCAATCAAATACACATACATCAAGGTATGTAGCGATTTTTTTGGTTCAGATTGCTTCATCCTAACAGGAGTTACAACAGAATATTTTGGGCCTCTTTAGAGTGAATCTCCCTGTAGTTTCGGAATGAAAAGCATGGCCTGTGCTTCTCAGAAAAACTTAAATAAAATAATAATAATGAATGCTTATGGCATGTTTAAGGGACATGCTTAGTGTCTCATGACTTTTTTCACTTTCAACAGACAATGAGTCCTGCAGGAGCTTCAGTATCAGCTGCTTTAAATGGCGTGTCCCTGGTCAGCAGCACTGTTGAGCAAGTATCCCGGAGCATAGGCACGTGGAGAAATGTCAGCATTCAAATCACCAATTACAGCGATAAGTACATCTTAACAGATCCAAGGTAAGAACAGATGAATGTTGTCAGTGAGTGTCTCTCAGACTGAAATGGGCTTCTGGGTTATTAACCTGCAGAACTCACGGTCACTGGAAACTTTCTGGTTAATTACAATCACAACTTTACCCAGTTTGATAAAGAGCAACAGAGTAACAGTGAAGACATGATTAGAGAAATGGTTGAAAAACCTGGAGACACTTAAATAATAACTGCATTAAGACTAGAAAAACACATTTCCTGAAAATGCAAAGTGATGATGCAGCTTGAGTAATTCTCAGAAGGCTAGTGGGGAGTTGCTATGTGTTTGTTGTTGTCTCCCAGGATGCTGATAGGTCGTTGCTATGCTATCTTTAGTGGTTACTGGGGTGTTGTTATGTTACCCAAGGTTACTACTTGGGTGTTGTGGAGTGGCGGTTGGTACGGTGTTGCTAAGTGGTTGCCTTGGTATCCCAGATGGTTGGTAGGGTGTTGCTAGGTGGTTGTTATGAAATCCCAGATAGTTACTATGGTGTTGTTAGGTGCTTGCTGTGGTATTCCATGTAGTTGCTAGGGTGTTGCTAAGTGATGGTGTTCCATTCGTTTGCTATGGTGTTGCTAGGTGGTTGTTATGGTATACCAGGTAGTTGCTAGGATGTTGCTATGGTACCTCTGATTGCAAGGGTGTTGACAGGTGGCTGCTATAGTGTTCCAGGTGGTTGCTATGTTATTCCAGGTGGTTAATATGGAATCCCAGGTGGTTGCTTAGATGTTGCTATCAGTTACTTTGGTATCCCACTTGGATGCTATTAATTTAAATAGTTAAACACTTTATTTTAAATAGTGTCAACAGTGCTACTTAGTGGTCTGTAGAGCACACCTGAGCCACCACCAGCATTTTGTGCACCACTAAGTGCTCTGGAGAGCATGCCTGAGCTGCCGCCAGCATCAACAGTGTAGCCGGAACTGCCACCTGTCTCAAGAACGCCACCTGGTGCCCTCCAGGGTGTTGAGGAATTGACGCTGGACTCTACTGTCTGCCACCCTGGAGGGCATCAATGAGCAGCTGCCTGTGGCCCCAAAGGACATGGAGTGGTGCTCCAAAGAGCTCTACTGAAACAGCACTTGCTTTCCTGAAACTCCCTACAGTGTCCAAAGAGCTCTACTGAAACAGCACTTGCTTTCCTGAAATTCCCTACGGTGATGCCGCCTCCCTTACACCCTGACTTTGGAGTTGGCCAGGCACACCCAGGGTTGGGATAGCTACTGAAAAATTAGTACTTACTTACTACTTACTTACTACTTTCCCAAAATTTGTAGCTAGCTACAATTTTGCTACTTTTCCAGAAAAAGTTGTGGCTACTTTTTAGCTACTTTTTGAGAAGTAGTGCACTACGTTTTAGCTACTTTCAAAGCGTGATTGTCAGAATGTTTGTGAACCTCCACCTGACACACCAAACAAGTCCAACTGACAATGCATTTAATCCTGAGCCAGAAAGAAACATACGATTGAAAAGCTGTAGATATACAAAAAGATCTCCAAAAAGTGAGTTTAAGTGTAAACAACAATCCAACAATCCAAGGTGCGTTATGCAAACAAAACTTTAGACTAAAGTCAATCATTCCAGGTTTTTCCTAACAAAAATCAACAAAAATAACCAAATACCAACCAAACAAGTTTGTGCAATGAATTGTCAACTGTTGAAATAAAACTGCTCCAATTTAAACATTTCAGCATGATATTTACAAACATGACATTCAGAGTCCTTTAAACTTCAGAAACACTTTAGCCTCAAAATCCTCATCATTGACCCTGGCTCTGTTTGGGGTGAGAATCAGGTCTGAATAATCTCTCCACTGCTGCAGAGCTGCTGCGGCTCCACAGCAGAACTAGATTTTAATGCAAAATAACATAATCCTCCTTTGCTGTAAAATCATTATAACACACAGTTCTAACATAGTTTTCACAAAAAATGGTCTTAAATGCTGGAGTTAATGCATAACAGCTACTTAATTGTTACAGCTAGTTAGTGGACACACAGCAACGCAGATAACGAAAAGGCAAAGAAAGACGAACATTGATAAATTGGAGATGGACGGCCTTTTTTGCATTTATAATCACTCAGCTCATTTACTGATACGTTTAATCTGCAACATCTCACAAAGCTGAAGTCGCTTCTCAATCTCCTGCTTCTCATTCAAATTGTCCCATTCCACCTTAAATGATGCAGCTGTACAATCTGGTGCCTCAGGCACTATTTAAGGTGGAACGGGACAATTCGGACGAGAAGCTGGAGAATGAGAAACGACTTCAGCCTCGCAAAAAGTCGAACATTGAGAGACATTTTACAAGAAACTCGCGGAAAAGTTTCCTGAGATGCGAGAAAAGCGGCTATAGCTGAGCTAAAGGTTAAAGCAGAGCAAATAATTCTGTGTTTGTGTTTATATTGATGAATGGCCGCGTTCTGTGTTTCAGATTTTGCGTGGATTCTCTGAAGCCTGTAGCGAAATTGTACCAGAAGTTTTTGCTATAGCTACAGAAATATTTGTAGGCGCTACAGCTATATTTCATAAAACTGTTGCAGCTACAGCAATTAGCTTCAAAAATTTGTAGCTAACCACAAAAAGTAGCGCGCTACTTAGCTACTCCCCCATCCCTGGGCACACCTCACCTTCAACCCTGGTGGCTGGTCACTAAGGGTCCAGGAACATGGAGGTGGAGTTGCAGAGTTGCAGAGTTCCCACCGGCACTTGAAAGAAGCACATACCCTAATCGTGTCTAAATGCACAGAGAGAGCCAAAAGGGACACTTAAACAAACCTTAAAGTGAGTAAGATTTCTGAAAAGATGTTTGAGTTACAAGTCACTTATGTAGAAATAAAGCACTCTGGTTAACTCTCTGGGGTCCACAAACTCGCCTACGCAACAATTCAGATGTTTCTGTATCTGTTTCTCTCTCTTTGTGATGATCCAGCACAGAAATCCAGTTCATCCATTTCCTGAATCTGTAGAGTCGCCCTTTCCATTCCATCTCATCACAAGATCATACGTGACATCTGCCTCTCACCATATGGAACTGGTGGATTCATGTGTCCATCTACATTCTGTGTGAAACTGACCAATGGGTACTCAGGAAATCACCAAGGACTGACCCATCATGCCGGAAACGCTTCGTTCTCATGAACAGCCTTTAAAAGAGAATTCAAGAAGATATGCACACATTGAGAGAATGACCTCAGATCCTAGAGCAGAGGTCACTGATAGGCAGACCGCGGTCTGAGTCCGGACCCAGACGCTATCCTATGCGGACCTGGACCTATAACCGATAAACTATGGAGAATTATTTAATTTCGACTCATGCTGGTGTTTGTGAGCTCTCTTTGGGTTTCCCAGTCAGGCTTCCTGCATCACATGGGTTCAAAGATGGCTTCAAAGTCTGTCATATGATGCACATGCCAAAGATGAACTGGTTTTGCTGCAGCACTTTAAAGGAACTGGCACCTAAAACTGTTCAGAATCTTACAGGCCTACTTGTGAAACTGTGTGTAGTATATTTTCCCTTTTTTGCCCTCTGCCTCACACTGTCTGTCTGCCTGTTACCTGTTACAGGTCTGTATTCTACACTCTGAATTATAATCTCTCTTTCTGTATAACAGGACCTACACCTCCAGTGGATACTGTCACAATCCTCCACAACCTACCATCACAGGAAAGAAACAAGAATCATGCTCATTTTCCAAAACTGACTACGCATCCTGTGGTTCTGCTGGGGTCCTGACGTACAACATCCTCAATAATAGAACAAACCATGTCGGTGAACTGGCCATCATGTTCTCTGTGCCTTTTTCCTACAGCTTGTATGAAAACTGGTTTGCTCTTGGCATTTATGAACCAGGCATTTCATGTGGTGATAATCTATTCAAACAGATGTATTATAGAGACAGCGGTCCCTTCAGAAGAGAGAAAGGTACTGGGAGCTCCATAACATATTCTGGAAAAGGAGCTCTGGTGAAGGGAACAATGTCTGCTTTTGGCCAATCGATCATTAAGGTTGAATTGTGGGATGAGGGTCTTGCTGCCTTGTACTCAAACTGAAGAGGCAAACTGACCCAGGTCTGTACAGTGCAAAATTCTTAGGCCATCTAAGCTCTCCTGGATTCCAGCATTAACACTTCCCATCCAATACATAGTTTATCTAATCATTGAATTGAATCAGGTGATGGAATTGAATAGATCCATGTGATGAGCCAACCCTGAGTTCTCTAACTGTTTTTGTCTTTCCTGCATAATCATAACTTTACTCACAACAACACATTTTGATCACTGTATCCGTGTTTATTCGTTTTGATTGTAATAGACTAATCGATGCCTAAAACGTTTGCACAGTACTGTAACTGTTTTTAAGTGCTAGTTAAATATGGGAAGTCTGAGCACTGATGATCTAAACCATTTAGTAATGTTAATACAGCAGCACAATTTTTTGTGTAGTTCTGCTCAGCGTGTTTATATTTATGAATGCTGAATAATGTTGCTTTCTGGTCTTTCCTCTGCCTGTTGTGACTTTGCCTGCTGTTTACTGAGAGACATTATTAAAGAGATATTAATAAACTGCTTGCTGTTTTCTTCATTATGAGTTATTGAGTATCTGTGTACATGGTCATCACCAGCGTGAGGACACTGAGGTCCAGACCTCGATCATTTCTAAAGGAATCATGAGATTGAGTGTGGAAACAGTGATGATCTGATAGTGAGATAGTTACACTACACAGAGTGACTCTGACTTCCTGAGATGATCAGGTGTGCAGCAACACACTGTAGGCTAACATGTGACACTAGGATATAAATGTGAGTGTTCATAAGGGCAGTTACAGATTAAGCTTCTAAAATGTAACCTGTAACACTGCTGGCTAAATCAGCATGTTAGAGCTCAACTGCAGCAGCTGCTCAGTTTAGACTGCAGGGTCTGTAGTTTACTATAGTAGTGGTCAAATGAAAACTTAATGATAGTTGTTAAATTGTGTCATAACATAGAACAACAAGCGGGAGAGAGTTCAGTGTCAACTAGCACACTGATGGCACAGTATTTAAGAAATCAGATGAGAAGCTGTGAGGGGTAAAATGAAAAAATAAATTACACAAGTGACACTTTTTTTCTGCTTGTATAACATAACAAAAACAAGCAAAACTTCTAACATCACTTGTACAATTCCATCCATTAAAAACTTCAAAAAATCTCCATTACATTTTCCCTTACTGCTGTATGAACATAAAAATACTAGCTAACACTTAGTATGTTACACCAGCATAGACCAGCAGGGGGCAGCAATTAGCTGCCCAGTCATTTTTCTTTATCCTGGTTCATGGAGGGTCAGGGGGAAACAGAAAACAGTAACGTAAAGTAAAAACCAAAGGGTCAATAAATAGCAGTCTCACACTCACTATCAAACTCTCTCACAC
Source organism: Colossoma macropomum (assembly GCF_904425465.1). Lineage (NCBI taxonomy): Eukaryota > Metazoa > Chordata > Actinopteri > Characiformes > Serrasalmidae > Colossoma > Colossoma macropomum. Next base: position 14,264,845 of record NW_023494803.1, read on the forward strand.
TCACTACCAAACCCTCTCACACTGACTATCAAACTCTCTCACACTCACTATCAAACCTCTCACACTCACTATCAAACTCTCTGACACTATCAAACCCTCTCACACTTACTATCAAACTCTCTCACACTCTATCAAACTCTCTCACACTCACTATCAAACTCTCTCACACTCACTATCAAACTCTCTGACACTATCAAACCCTCTCACACTCACTATCAAACTCTCTCACACTCTCTATCAAACTCTCTCACACTCACTATCAAACTCTCTCACACTCACTATCAAACCCTCTCACACTGACTATCAAACTCTCTCACACTCACTATCAAACCTCTCACACACACCATCAAACTCTCTGACACTATCAAACCCTCTCACACTCACTATCAAACTCTCTCACACTCACTATCAAACCCTCTCACACTCACTATCAAACTCTCTCACACTCACTACCAAAGCCTCTCACACTATCAAACTCTCTCACACTCACTAGCAAACTCTCTCACACTCACTACCAAACCCTCTCACACTCACTATCCAACTCTCTCACACTCACTATCAAATTCTCTCACACTCACTATCAAACCCTCTCACACTCACTATCAAACTCTCTCACACTCACTATCAAACTCTCTTACACTCACTATCAAACCGTCTCACACTCACTATCAAACTCTCTGACACTATCAAACCCTCTCACACTCACTATCAAACTCTCTTACACTCACTATCAAGCCCTCTCACACTCACTACCAAACCTCACACTCACTATCAAACTCTCTCACACTCACTACCAAACCCTCTCACACCCACTATCAAACTCTCTCACACTCACTATCAAACTCCCTCACACTCAGTATCAAACCCTCTCACACTCACTATCAAACTCTCTCACACTCACTATCAAACCTCTCACACACCATCAAACTCTCTGACACTATCAAACCCTCTCACACTCACTATCAAACTCTCTCACACTCACAATCAAACCCTCTGACACTATCAAACCCTCTCACACTCACTATCAAACTCTCTCACACTCACTATCAAACTCTCTCACACTCACTACCAAAGCCTCTCACACTATCAAACTCTCTCACACTCACTACCAAACCCTCTCACACTCACTATCAAACTCTCTCACACTCACTACCAAACCCTCTCACACTCACTATCAAACTCTCTCACACTCACTATCAAACCCTCTCACACTCACTATCAAACTCTCTCACACTCACTATCAAACTCTCTCACACTCACTATCAAACCCTCTCACACTATCAAACTCTCTCACACTCACTATCAAACCTCTCACACTCACTATCAAACTCTCTGACACTATAACACCCTCTCACACTTACTATCAAACTCTCTCACACTCTATCAAACTCTCACACTCACTATCAAACTCTCTCACACTCACTATCAAACTCTCTGACACTATCAAACTCTCTCACACTCACTATCAAACTTTCTCACACTCTCTATCAAACTCTCTCACACTCTCTATCAAACTCTCTCACACTCACTATCAAACTCTCTCACACTGACTATCAAACCCTCTCACACTGACTATCAAACTCTCTCACACTCACTATCAAACCTCTCACACACACCATCAAACTCTCTGACACTATCAAACCCTCTCACACTCACTATCAAACTCTCTCAGACTCAGTATCAAACCTCTCACACTCACTATCAAACCCTCTCACACTCACTATCAAACTCTCTGACACTATCAAACCCTCTCACACTCACTATCAAACCGTCTCACACTCACTATCAAACTCTCTGACACTATCAAACCCTCTCACACTCACTATCAAACTCTCTCACACTCACTATCAAGCCCTCTCACACTCACTATCAAACTCTCTCACACTCACTACCAAACCTCACACTCACTATCAAACTCTCTCACACTCACTACCAAACTCTCTCACACTCACTATCAAACTCTCTCACACTCACTATCAAACCTCTCACACACCATCAAACTCTCTGACACTATCAAACCCTCTCACACTCACTATCAAACTCTCTCACACTCACAATCAAACCCCTTTGACACTATCAGACCCTCTCACACTCACTATCAAACTCTCTCACACTCACTATCAAACTCTCTCACACTCACTATCAAACCCTCTCACACTCACTATCAAACTCTCTCACACTCACTACCAAACCCTCTCACACTCACTATCAAACTCTCTCACACTCACTACCAAACCCTCTCACACTCACTATCAAACTCTCTCACACTCACTATCAAACTCTCTCACACTCACTATCAAACCCTCTCACACTCACTATCAAACTCTCTCACACTCACTATCAAACCCTCTCACACTCACTATCAAACCCTCTCACACTCACTACCAAACTCTCTCACACTATCAAACCCTCTCACACTCACTATCAAACTCTCTCACACTATCAAACTCTCTCACACTCACTATCAAACTCTCTCACACTATCAAACTCTCTCACACTCACTACTGAAGTATCTTTAAGAGTAGCTTTCTCAGATGGTTCTTCAGAGATCCTTTAGTAAAGATGGTGGTTCAATATAGAACAAGGACCACAAAACAACCTTTTGCCTGATTAAAGAGCTCTTTGCATGGTGAAATGGTTCTCCAGATTGATAGACAATGTGCTGTAGATGGTATGACTGAAGTCCTTTTGGTGCTATAGCGGTCCGTGTGTTCTCGGCTTTTATTCTGTTTTTGTCAGTGGAAAAATCATGAAACAGCTTTGTTTCACAGTTTCACACACTAAGCATAATAATAATAATAACAACAATGGAATAAAGGTCAGTAAATTACTTTATCAAAAAAACTATCACCTTAACTTGAAGTGGACGTGCAGAGGGCACGCATGGTCTCAGAAACTCAGAAATCACTGAAATTAGGCCCTTTGCCCCAAGATATTTCATGTTTTGACCAGACAAAACATGAAATATGTTGTGTTCATACTGTCTGCAATGAAGGTCAAATTGCATTTTCTGTACTGTCCCAACTTTTTATGATTTAGCGTTGTATTTTATCTTTGGTTAAATTAAATCAGATGGCAGAATTGAACAAATCCATGCAATGAACCAAATCTGTGTTCTTCTAACTGTTTTCAACTAACCTGCATATTCACAACTTTACTAACAATAACACATTCTGTGTTTATGTTTACTTACATTGATTCTAATGTTATATAGACTTATTTTACTGGTAATCACACTGCTGAGAGTTCAGATCAGATCAGCACAAGTTCTGTTCATAAAGCCTGCCATAAAAAGCTAATGGATGATGGCAGTGGAGATTACTGATGTTCCTCGGTCTCTCTCACACTCTCTGTTGGACTCCCTCAGTCTCTCTCTTCATCTCTTCTTTGCTCAGTCACTTACTCAAATGGTCTAATGTTTATGATAGTGAGCTTTTAGCCAAAATCCTGTCTTCAGGTTCAGCGGACAGCAGATGAACGTTGGTTGGCAGACCCGGGTTCTGCTTTACACATTAAGTTAGTAAATCTTTGGTAGCACAGCAGAGGCAGCGTTGCATCAGAGCAGCAGCAGCGCCTCCCCAGGTCAACCCCTGCTATCACAGTGAATTGTGATTTTGGAAAGCACTGCGGAGAAAAGGTCAGAAGACAAACAAAAGTTGTAGCAGCATCAATATCATATCACAATATATATATATATATATATATATATACACATAGAGAGATGTCAGATTGTACCCTACATTAAAATTGCCAACTGCTCTAACGCTGTCCATAAATTTAATACATTTTCAAACCAACGGCTCTGACAACCACTTTTTTCTTCATGAACCCCTTTAATTTTTACATTCACACCATGTTCTCTTAATGCAGGAGAGAATTAGAAAACAAAACACCTTTGTTTATTATAATTTTTGAAAATTATTTCTATAACAAACAAAAGAGCAGTTTACAGTCTCTCTCTGAGGTAGTGCTCAGTGGTGCATCTTAACGGCACGAGTGATGTTTCATTTCTGATAATCAGCTGCTCAGATTGCTGCCACCTTCTTACACAGAACCTGTTTAAAAAGTAAACTAACAATTTAACATTAATTATTTGAATATTTGAGTTCAATCAATCAATCAATCAATCAAGCATTCCATGAAGAAATCAACTGAGTAATTGAAATTCTCAACCTGCGCTGGCCTCTATGATTAAAACATAAAGCTTAGGTCTGGTTTCTCAGATACAAATTAAGTCTAGTCCTGGGCTAAACTGCAGCCCTAGTGGGGTTCTTTTTGATCTGGGTTTGAGGAAACTAATATTCTGAAACTCAACCATCTTTTTTTGTTAATATTCAAAACCTTCAAGGATTCCAAAACAGGATTTTTTCAGAAGAGGTGAAAATCTTTAATATTTACAATTTTGATCTTCTTTTGACCAAGTTCAGTTTTGAGTTGGACTATTAAAGTAAAAACAAGGAATTTTATGCCAGTGACGGTGTCTAGTAATAAGGAAGTCTGGTAGACGAATGGTTAAAATGTATTAAACCTTTTGCAGGTTTTTCGTATGTGCTCAAGTGTCACCCCAGAATCTTGCTCCCCTTCATCTCCAGCAGTCTTGAAGGCACTTTTAAACCGACTCCACATTTCTGAGCAGCTCTGTTGCCCATTTCTGTGACTTACTATGTTAGCTGAGCTGTTAACTACATTAAATTCTCATATTTTAAACAATGACACAATTTCTTTAGTACAAAGTCCTATATTCATAAAAACTTGTGCCTTTGAAGTGGTGGAGATATGATATGATGTAGTATTGATACGATGATGAGGAGCTGAAATTTGAATCAACCAAACAGGAGCTTTATTTGTGTCAAATGACTTGATGCGCAGGCTTTAAGAGTTTAGGCCCCTAAAACTTAAGGGAACTCCATCCTACGTTAGACGTTGGGAATTCAGGGGGCACTCTCTCCCCCCAGAACAGCAGAACTACAGGATTGTATTTATTTCAAAGTTTAAGGATGCTTTGGGTTTTGGCTTTTTAGGACATTTGGAGAGTTGTTACAGGGTTTTTCCGAGTCCAACGTTTGATATGAGATCATAAAGTTTTCTCATGAGTGAATCATGAACAGTTGTTCATTGGTGGGTGACATTCACCTGACTCATAGAGGTGGAAGGAGGAGTGTCCAGTGTCTATGGCCACAGAAACAGGTCTAAGGTCTCCCACAGAGTCTGGTTTAAACTTGCATTTACCATTCAGCAAAGTGGAGACAGTTAGCAGTCAAGCTACACTTAGAAACTGCTGTTAGACTAAGTATTCAAGGGAAAGACCATCAAAACCTACAGGAGTTTAGAATAATATAAGTAGTTATTAACCCCGGTAAATGTCAAAATGATTTATGAGTTATGCGTGACGTCACATGTGAAATATGCAAAGTATTTTTCCAGGGGGTTGATGTGTATAAAAATGTAAACAT